>NC_092055.1:34157535-34512535 GCF_003086295.3 Arachis hypogaea
AGGTCTATAGTAGTGTAGAACATTTGACTGCAAATCAAGAGATCCTGAGATACCTCAGGGGATACATTTTCCTCCACACAATTTTGGGAGCAAATCAACACCTCCCTAGAGAATTAAGTTCCAACAGGGACAATTAAGGGTGGAACATCAAGAGCACTCCATCATCCTTCATGAAATTAGAGAAGATCAAAAGCAATGAGGGAGGAGCAACAAAGACAAGGAAGAGACATAGAAGAGCTCAAGGACATCATTGGTTCCTCAGGGAAACGCCACCATCACTAAGGTGGACTCATTCCTTGTTCTTACATTCTCTGTTTTCGTTTTCTTTATGATAAGTGCTTATCCATGTTTGTGTCTTATTACATGATCATTAGTATTTAGTAACTATGTCTTAAAGTTATGAATATCCTATGAATCCATTACCTCTCTTAAATGAAAAATGTTTTAATTCAAAAGAACAAGAAGTACATGAGTTTCGAATTTAACCATTTTTTTTATTTGATGTGTGACATGCTTCTTGTTTTTGAATGAATGCCTGAACAGTGCATATGTTTTTGAAGTTGTTGTTTAAGAATGTTAAATATGTTGGCTTGAAAGAATGATGACAAGGAGACATGTTATTGATAATCTGAAAACCATAAAAATGATTCTTGAAGCAAGAAAAAGCAGCAAAGAACAAGCTGCAGAAAAAAATAGAAAAAATAGCAAAAAAAAAAGGGAAAAGCAAGCAGAAAAAGCCAGTAACCCTTAAAACCAAAAGGCAAGGGTAATAAAAAGGATTCCAAGGCTTTGAGCATCAGTGGATAGGAGGGCCTAAAGGAATAAAATCCTGTCCTAAGCGGCTAAACCAAGCTGTCCCTAACCATGTGCTTGTGGCGTCAAGGTGTTAAGTGAAAACTTGAGACTGAGCGGTTAAAGTCAAGGTCCAAAGCAAAAACAGAGTGTGCTTAAGAACCCTGGACACCTCTAATTGGGACTTTAGCAAAGCTGGTCACAATCCGAAAAGGTTCACTGGTGCACGAATTGTGAATTACACTTTTCACAACGCGACCACTAACCAGCAAGTGCACTGGTCGTCCAGTAATACCTCCATGGTAAGGGTCGAATCCCATGGAGATTGTTGTTTGAACAATCTATGGTTATCTTGTAAATCTTGTTAGGAAGGCAATTATGTTTATCAGTTGAATTGCAAATAAACAATAGAGCATGGATTAAAAGTTACTTGTTATGCAGTAATGGAGAATATGTTGGAGTTTTGGAGATGCTTTGTCTTCTAAATCTCTGCTTTCCTCTGTCTTCTTGTTCACGCACGCACGTCCTCCTATGGCAAGCTGTGTGTTGGTGGATCACCGTTGTCAATGGCTACCTTCCATCCTTCCAGTGAAAACTACGCTCACGTGCTCTGTCACAGCACGGCTAATCACCGGTTGGTTCTCGGTCCGGTTGGAATAGGATTTACTATCCTTTTGCGTCTGTCACTAACGCCCAGCCTTCAGGAGTTTGAAGCTCGTCACAGTCATTCAATCCTTGAATCCTACTCAGAATACCACAGACAAGGTTTAGACTTTCCGGATTCTCATGAATGCCGCCATCAGTTCTAGCTTATACCACGGAGATTCTGATTAAGGAATCTAAGAGATACTCATTCAATCGGATATAGAACGGAGGTGGTTGTTAGGCACACGTTCGTGGTTTGAGGAAGGTGATGAATGTCACAGATCATCACCTTCATCACAGTTAAGCGCGAATGAACATCTTAGATAGGAACAAGCGTGTTTGAATGGAAAACAGAAATACTTGCATTAATTCATCGAGACACAGCAGAGCTCCTCACCCCCAACAATGGGGTTTAGAGACTTATGCCGTCAGAGAATACAAAGTTTAGATCTAAAATGTCATGATGTACAAATAAGTCCCTAGGAGTTGTTTAAATACTAAACTAGTAGCCTAGGGTTACACAATATGAGTAAACTATGATGGATGATGCAGAAATCCACTTCTGGGGCCCACTTGGTGTGTGCTGGGCTGAGACTTAAGCAATTCACGTGCAGAGGCCATTTGTGGAGTTGAACGCCAGTTTTTATGCCAGTTTGGGCGTTCAACTCCAGCTTTTGATCCTTTTCTAGCGCTGGACGCCAGAATTGGACAGAGAATTGGCGTTGAACGCCAGTTTACGTCGTCTATCCTTATGCAAAGTATGGACTATTATATATTGCTGGAAAGCCCTAGATGTCTACTTTCCAACGCAATTGGAAGCATGCCATTTCGAGTTCTGTAGCTCTAGAAAATCCACTTTGAGTACAGGGAGGTCAGAATCCAACAGCATCAGCAGTCCTTTTTCAGCCTGAATCAGATTTTTGCTCAGCTCCTTCAATTTCAGCCAGAAAAATACCTGAAATTACAGAAAAACACACAACTCATAGTAAAGTCCAGAAATATGAATTTTTCCTAAAAACTAATGGAAATAACTAAAAATTAACTAAAACATACTCAAAACTATATGAAATTAACCCCAAAAAGCGTATAAAATATCCGCTCATCACAACACCAAACTTAAACTGTTGCTTGTCCTCAAGCAACTTAGACAAATAAAATAGAAGACTAATAAGTTGAGAAGCAATAATATCTCAGAGTTTTTGAGTGAAGCTCAGATTCTAATTAGATGAGCGGGACTAGTAGCTTTTTGCTTCTGAACAGTTTTGGCATCTCACTTTATCCATTGAAGCTCAGAGTGATTGGCATCTATAGGAACTTAGAATTCAGATAGTGTTATTGAGTATCCTATTTCAGTATGATGATTCTTGAACACAGCTATTTTATGAGTCTTGGCCGTGGCCCTAAGCACTTTGTTTTCCAGTGTTACCACCGGATACATAAATGCCACAGACACATAATTGGGTGAACCTTTTAGATTGTGATTCAGCTTTGCTAAAGTCTCCAATTAGAGGTGTCCAGAGTTCTTAAGCACACTCTTCTTTTTGCTTTGGACCTTGACTTTAACCGCTCAGTCTCAAGTTTTCACTTGACACCTTCACGCCACAAGCATATGGTTAGGGACAGCTTGGTTTAGCCGCTTAGACCAGGATTTTATTCCTTTAGGCCCTCCTATCGCTGATGCTCAAAGCCTTGGGATCCTTTTTATTTGCCCTTGCTTTTGGTTTTAAGAGCTTTTGGCTTTTTCTGCTTGCTTTTTTTTTTTTTTAAAAGCTTTATTCTTTGCTGCTTTTTCTTGCTTCAAGAATCATTTTTATGATTTTTCAGATTATCAATAACATGTCTCATGTTCATCATTCTTTCAAGAGCCAACATATTTAACAGTCTTAAACAACAAATTCAAAAGACATATGCACTGTTCAAGCATTCATTCAGAAGATAGAAAGCATTGCCACCACATTTAACTAATTAGAATTTCTCTTATTAAAACTCGAAATTTTATTGCTTCTTATTCAAAAGATCTACTATTTTATTCATGTTTAATGATGATGAGAAAAATAAACTATAGCTTAATTGGAGATAAAATCAAATAGATACTAATTACTATTATATGACTTCTAAGGTAAACTTTTATAAGGACACTGTCACAGAGTTAAGGCAGAAATTGGAAATTTACAACCTTTATTCTGGGGGCACGGGGGTTCCTCTGATCCTTGGGGTGCTTGGTCCTACAAGAGAAGACTTTTGGCGCTTCAGTTCCCTTAAGTCACGCCCCTGCTCCTCTTGTTCTTTAAACATATAGGTCAGCATTTGACTGTGTTCCTTCTGTTCTTTTATTATTTGCTCCATAGCTTCCCGTATCTTGGTGACGGACGTCTCAAGATACTCCCAGTATTCAGCTTGAGGGATCTCTGGGAGGAATTCCTGTGCTCTCTTCTTGATGGGATCCTCCTGTGCTTGTTGTTTTTCCATTGATGCCTTGGTGATTGACTTTTCAATTAGGATATATTCAGTTATTCCCATCCTTACTCCAGCGTCCTTACAGAGCAGAGAAATCACGCTTGGATAAGCCAACCTGGCCTCTTTTGAATTTTTGTTAGCAATCTTGTAGAGTTCAGTTGAAATCAGCTGATGAACCTCCACTTCCTTTCCCATCATGATGCAATGGATCATCACTGCTCTTTTAATTGTGACTTCAGAACGGTTGCTAGTAGGCAACAGAGAACGCCCAATGAAGTCCAGCCATCCTCTAGCGACTGGTTTGAGATCCTCCCTCTTGAGTTGATTTGGGACACCCTTTGTGTTGGTGGTCCACCTGGCTCCAGGGATACATATGTCCTCTAGAATCTTATCCAAGCCAATGTCTGCTCTCATCATCCTCCTGTTGAAGGAGTCTGGATCATCCTTTAGCTGAGGTAGCTTTAAGATCTCCCTGATCTTGTCAGGGGTAGTATGAACAATCTTCCCTCTGACCATGGTCCGAAATTCATAGAAGGCAGTTCTAGATAGTTTTTGCTTGTCAGTCTGCCACATATTAGCATAGAACTCCTGGACCATGTTCCTTCCTACTTTCGTTTCAGGATTAGCTAGGACTTCCCAGTTCCTGATTCGAATTTGCTCCTGGATCTCCGGATATTCATCTTCTTTCAGATCGAATCTAACTTCCGGGATCACTGATCTCAGACCCATTACTTTAAGATAATGGTCTGAATGTTCTTTAGATAAGAACTTCCCTTGATTCCAAAGTGGTTTTGGAACGCTCTCTTTCTTGCCTCTTGGAGTGGGTTGTTTTCCTTTAGGAGCCATGATCTTAGTGATCTCGGATAAACACACCAAACTTAGAGGTTTGCTTGTCCTCAAGCAAAAGAAAAGAAAGGAGAGGGATATAAGGAGAGCTAGGTGCAACTGTAGATGGAGGAGGAGGGAGGCCGAACTCAAATTTAAAGGGATGGGGGGGTGGGTTTTCGAAAAATTGGAAAAGATAAGATAAAAAGATTGAGTTGAAAAAGATAAGATAGAAGATATGGTTTAATTTTGAAAAGATATGATAGATTTTTGAAAAGATCAATCTGAATTTTGAAAAAGATATTATGGAGATTTGAAAAAGATATGGATTAGTTGAGAAGATTTCAGAGTGAAAAAGATAGATTTGTTTTCAGAAAAGATTTGAAAAGAGTTGGATTGGATTTGGAAAGATGGATTTTTAGAAATTAAGGATTTTTAGAAATCAGGGTTCTTGATATGTTCATGTAAAAATCATGCATTGAAGCATAAAATTTGAAATTAAAATGGAAATACGTGTGGAAAAAAATGAATTTGGCTCCTCCCTGCTGTCCTGGCGTTTGAACGCCCAAACACTGCCTGTTTTGGGCGTTCAGCGCCCAATTGCTGCTCTCCTGGGCGTTCAACGCCCAGCTGCTGCCATTACTGGCGTTCAACACCCAGTGGGTGCCCCTTTCTGGCATTGAACGCCCAGCTGCTATTATTACTGGCGTTCAGCGCCCAGTGGATGCCCATTTTGGGCATTAAATGCTCTTTTACTGGCGTTTGCTTGCCAGTGAGATCTTTTTCTCTGTTTTGTGTGCCGAGGTCTTTTGTAAATGATTATTTACCTTGTTGTCAATGAACTCTATATAAACAAATAAAAATAAAAATAGAAATAGGGCAAAATGCTTAGAGGATTGTTGCCCCATGGCTGGGTTGCCTCCCAGCAAGCGCTTCTTTATTGTCTTTAGCTGGACCTTGCTGAGCTTTTAATCTAGCTTCAGCCTTGAGCATTCTTGCTCGATGTTGCCTTCAAGATAATGCTTGATTCTCTGTCCATTGACAATGAACTTCTTATCAGAATCAATATCTTGAAGCTCCACATAACCATATGGTGACACACTTGTAATCACGTATGGTCCCCTCCACCGGGATTTCAGTTTCTCGGGGAATAGCCTGAGTCTAGAGTTAAACAACAGAACCTTTTGTCCTGGTTCAAAGATTCTAGATGACAGCTTTCTGTCATGCCATTTTTTTTACTTTTCTTTATAAAGCTTGGCATTTTCAAAAGCTGTGAATCTGAATTCCTCTAGCTCATTTAGCTGGAGCAATCGTTTTTCTCCTGCTAATTTGGCATCAAAGTTTAGGAATCTGGTTGCCCAATAGGCCTTATGTTCCAGTTCCACGGGCAGGTGGCATGCCTTACCATACACGAGTTGGTATGGAGAGGTCCCTATAAGGGTCTTGAATGCTGTTCTGTAAGCCCACAGGGCATCATCCAAGCTCCGTGCCCAATCCTTTCTACGGGTATTTACTGTCCATTCCAGGATTCTCTTTAATTCTCTGTTAGAGACTTCAGCTTGCCCATTGGTTTGTGGATGATATGGAGTGGCCACCTTGTGGCGAATTCCATACCGAACCATGGCAGAGTAAAGCTGTTTATTGCAGAAGTGAGTGCCCCCATCACTGATTAACACTCTAGGGACACCAAACCTGGTAAAGATATGTTTCTGGAGTAACTTTAGCACTGTTTTAGTATCATTGGTGGGTGTGGCAATAGCCTCAACCCATTTTGATACATAGTCAACTGCCACCAGAATATAAGTGTTTGAATATGATGGTGGAAAAGGTCCCATGAAGTCAATTCCCCATACGTCAAACAACTCAATTTCCAAGATTCCTTGTTGAGGCATGGCGTAACCATGAGGCAGATTACCAGCTCTTTGGCAACTGTCACAATTACGTACAAACTCTCGGGAATCTTTATAGAGTGTGGGCCAATAGAAGCCACATTGGAGGACCTTGGTGGCTGTTCGCTCACCTCCGAAATGGCCTCCATATTGAGATCCGTGGCAATGCCACAGGATCCTCTGTGCTTCTTCTCTAGGCACACACCTACGGATAATTCCGTCTGCACATCTCTTAAAGAGATAAGGTTCATCCCACAAGTAGTACTTTGCATCAGTAATTAATTTCTTCTTTTGTATCCTGTTGTACTCCTTGGGTATGAACCTTGCAGCTTTATAGTTTGCAATATCGGCAAACCATGGTGCTTCCTGAATGGCGAATAAATGCTCATCAGGAAACGTCTCAGAGATCTCAATAGAAGGGAGGGACGTCCCTTCCACTAGCTCTATCCGGGACAGATGATCAGCCACTTGGTTCTCTGTTCCTTTTCTGTCTCTTATTTCTATATCAAACTCTTGCAGAAGCAATACCCATCTGATGAGCCTGGGTTTTGAATCCTGCTTTGTGAGTAGATATTTAAGAGCAGCATGGTCTGTATACACAATCACTTTTGATCCTACTAAGTATGATCTGAACTTGTCAATGGCGTAAACCACTGCAAGTAGTTCTTTTTATGTGGTTGTGTAATTTTTCTGGGCATCATTTAGAACGCGACTGGCATAATAAATGACATGCAGAAGCTTGTCATGCCTCTATCCCAATACTGCACCAATGGCATGATCACTGGCATCACACATTAGCTCAAATGGTAATGTCCAGTCTGGTGCAGAAATGACTGGTGCTGTGACCAGCTTAGCTTTCAGCGTTTCAAACGCCTGCAGGCACTCTGTGTCAAACACAAATGGCGTGTCAGCAGCTAGCAGATTGCTTAGAGGTTTTGCGATTTTTGAAAAATCCTTTATAAACCTTCTATAGAATCCTGCATGTCCCAGAAAGCTTCTGATTGCCTTAACATTGGCAGGTGGTAATAATTTTTCAATTACCTCTATCTTTGCTTGATCCACCTCTATTCCCTTGTTTGAGATTTTATGCCCAAGAACAATTCCTTCAGTCACCATGAAGTGACACTTTTCCCAGTTTAAAACTAGGTTGGTTTCTTGGCATCTTTTCAGAACAAGTTTCAGGTGATCAAGACAGGAGCTGAATGAGTCTCCATATATTGAGAAGTCATCCATGAAGACTTCCAGAAATTTTTCTACCATGTCAGAGAAAATAGAGAGCATGCATCTCTGGAAGGTTGCAGGCGCATTACATAGCCCAAAGGGCATCCTTCTATAAGCAAACACTCCAGATGGACATGTGAATGCTGTTTTCTCTTGATCCTGGGGATCCACTTCAATCTGGTTATAGCCTGAATAGCCATCCAAAAAGCAGTAATAATCATGACCTGCTAGTCTCTCTAGCATCTGGTCTATGAATGGTAAAGGAAAATGATCCTTTCTGGTGGCTGTATTGAGCCTTCTGTAGTCAATACACATGCGCCACCCTGTAACTGTTCTTGTAGGAACCAGTTCATTTTTTCATTATGAATCACTGTCATGCCTCCCTTTTTTGGGACGACTTGAACAGGTCTCACCCAGGGGCTATCAGAAATGGGATAAATAATCCCAGCCTCTAGTAATTTGGTGACCTCTTTCTGCACCACTTCCTTCATGGCTGGATTTAGCCGCCTCTGTGGTTGAACCACTGGTTTGGCATTATCCTCCAATAGGATTTTGTGCATGCATCTAGCTGGGCTTATGCCCTTAAGGTCACCTATGGACCACCCAAGAGCTGTCTTGTGTGTTCTTAGCACTTGAATAAGTGCTTCCTCTTCCTGTGAACTTAAAGCAGAGCTTATGATCACTGGAAAAGTATCACCTTCTCCTAGAAATGCATATTTCAAGGATGGTGGTAGTGGCTTGAGCTCCAGTTTAGGAGGTTTTTCCTCTTTTAGAAGAAATTTCAGAGGCTCTTTCATGTCCTCTGAATCCTCCAAATCAGGCTGAACATCTTTAAAGATGTCTTCCAACTCTGATTCGAGGCTCTCAGCCATGTTGATCTCTTCTACCAAGGAGTCAATAAGATCAACTTTCATGCAGTCTGTTGATGTGTCTGGATGCTGCATGGCTTTGACAGCGTTCAACTTGAACTCATCATCATTGACTCTCAGAGTTATTTCCCCCTGTTGGACGTCAATAAGGGATCGTCCAGTTGCTAGGAAGGGTCTTCCTAGAATGAGAGTAGCACTCTTGTGTTCCTCCATTTCCAGCACAACAAAGTCAGTGGGAAAGGCGAATGGCCCAACCCTGACAATCATGTCTTCAATCACGCCTGATGGGTATTTAGTGGAGCCATCAGCAAGTTGAAGACATATCTGGGTTGGTTTAACTTCTTCAGTTAAACCAAGCTTTCTGATAGTGGATGCAGGTATTAGGTTGATGCTTGCCCCAAGATCGCATAAAGCTATCTTGGTGCAATCACCTTCTAATATGCATGGTATCAGAAAACTCCCAGGGTCTTTAAGCTTTTCAGGAAAGCTTTTCAGAATGACTGCACTGCATTCTTCAGTGAGGAGAACTCTTTCTGTTTCTCTCCACTCCTTTTTATGACTCAAGATCTCTTTCATGAACTTGGCATAAGAAGGTATTTGCTCAAGTGTCTCTGCAAATGGAATCTTTATTTCAAGAGTCCTTAGATAATCTGCAAAGCGAGCAAATTGCTTATCCTGCTCCTCTTTCCGGAGTTTTTGAGGATAAGGTATCTTAGCTTTATATTCCTCAACCTTAGTGGTTAAAGAAGCCTTTTTAGAGGGGTTGTTATCAGCACTTGTGTGTGTCTGATCCCTCACTGGCAATTGAGTACCAGAGTCAGAAGCTAGAGTGAAACTGGACGCCAGCTCCTTGCCTGTTCCTGGCGCCTGAACGCCAGAAATATGCCCATTTTGGGCGTTTAACGCTGGAACTTGCCTTATTTGGGCGTCCAACGCCAGATTCTTGCCCATTTCTGGCGTTGAACGCCAATCCTGCCTTGTTTTTGGCGCTGAACGCCAGTTTTGGGCATGGTCTGGGCGTTCAGCGCCAGCCTTCCACCCATTTTCTGGCGTTTTAGTGCCAGAATTATTTTTTCCTGGGCTCTTGCTGTCCTCAGGTGAATCTTTGGTGGGTTGCTCATTTCTTGAATTTTTGATGCCTTAAGGTGGGGTATTTAATGTTTTCCCACTTCTTAATTGAACTGCTTGGCATTCTTCTGCTATTTGCCTTGATAGCTGCTGCTTTGTTTGCTTAAACTGTTCGTCCATATGTATATTAGCTATCCTTGTCTCTTGTAGCCTGTCCTTGAATTCAGCTAGCTGCTTTGTTAGAAAATCCAATTGCTGATTGAATTCAGCAGCTTGTTTTACAGTACTGAATTCAGCAGTTACTGTTTTAACCTCTTCATTCATGGAAGGGTTGCTGCTTAGGTACAGATGCTGATTCCTGGCAACTGTATCAATGAGCTCTTGAGCCTCTTCAATTGTCTTTCTCATATGGATAGATCCACCAGCTGAGTAATCTAGAGACATCTGAGCTCCTTCTGCAAGCCCATAGTAGAAGATGTCTAACTGAACCCACTCTGAAAATATTTCAGAGGGGCATTTTCGTAGCATCTCTCTGTATCTCTCCCAGGCATCATAAAGAGATTCGTTATCTCCTTGTTTAAAGCCTTGGATGTCCAGCCTTAGCTGTGTCATCCTTTTTGGAGGAAAATACTGATTCAGAAATTTTTCTGTCAGCTGTTTCCATGTTCTTATGCTGGCCTTAGGTTGGTTATTTAACCACCTTTTAGCTTGATCTTTTACAGCAAATGGAAACAGTAATAGTCTGTAGACATCCTGATCTATTTCCTTATCATGTACTGTGTCAGCAATTTGTAAAAATTATGCCAGAAACTCTGTAGATTCTTCCTGTGGGAGACCAGAATACTGGCAACTTTGCTGCACCATGATAATGAGCTGAGGATTCAACTCAAAGCTACTAACTCCAATGGAGGGTATGCAGATGCTACTCCCATATGAAGCAGTAGAGGGATTAGAATATGACCCCAGAGTCCTCCTGGACTGTTCATTTCCACTTATGTCCATGATGGATAAAGGGATATAACTTGGATTGATTTACCTTTTTATTTATTTTATTTTATAGAAAGAGGACAACTTAACCAAAAATAAAAATAACAAAAATTATGATTTTCGAAAAAGTGAGGAGAGAGAAAGTGGTTAGGAGATTTTGAAAGAGATATGATGATTTTTGAAAAAGGTTTTAAATTTTGAAATAAAAATCTGAAATTTTTTTTTTAAAAGAGAGAGAAAAACAATAAGATAACACAAGATTTAAAATTTTTAGATCTGAGGTTCCTTATTTTCGAAAATTTTAAGAAAGATTATTTTTGAAAACACCAAACTTAAAGTTTGGCACAGGAATTAATAGAAAAATTATTTTTGAAAAAGGTTTTTAAAAAAATATGATAGCCAATTACCATGAACATAAACACCACGTTCTAACTAACTGAGTTATAAATTTAAAGTGTTTTAACAAGGGATAAATAATAAAAGACTCTAAACCAAAAAGAAAGATTTTTCCTAATCTAAGCAACAAAATAATCCGTCAGTTGTTCAAACACGAACAATCCCCGGCAACGGCGCCAAAAACTTGGTGCACGAATTGTGAATTACACTTTTCACAACGCGTACCACTAACCAGCAAGTGCACTGGGTCGTCCAAGTAATACCTCATGTGAGTAAGGGTCGAATCCCACGGAGATTGTTGGTTTGAAGCAATCTATGGTTATCTTGTAAATCTTAGTTAGGAAGGCAATTATGTTTATCAGTTGAATTGCAAATAAACAATAGAGCATGGATTAAAAGTTACTTGTTATGCAGTAATGGAGAATATGTTGGAGTTTTGGAGATGCTTTGTCTTCTAAATCTCTGCTTTCCTCTGTCTTCTTGTTCACGCACGCACGTCCTCCTATGGCAAGCTGTGTGTTGGTGGATCACCGTTGTCAATGGCTACCTTCCATCCTTCCAGTGAAAACTACGCTCACGTGCTCTGTCACAGCACGGCTAATCACCGGTTGGTTCTCGGTCCGGTTGGAATAGGATTTACTATCCTTTTGCGTCTGTCACTAACGCCCAGCCTTCAGGAGTTTGAAGCTCGTCACAGTCATTCAATGCTTGAATCCTACTCGGAATACCACAGACAAGGTTTAGACTTTCCGGATTCTCATGAATGCCGCCATCAGTTCTAGCTTATACCACGGAGATTCTGATTAAGGAATCTAAGAGATACTCATTCAATCGGATATAGAACGGAGGTGGTTGTCAGGCACACGTTCGTGGTTTGAGGAAGGTGATGAATGTCACAGATCATCACCTTCATCACAGTTAAGCGCGAATGAACATCTTAGATAGGAACAAGCGTGTTTGAATGGAAAACAGAAATACTTGCATTAATTCATCGAGACACAGCAGAGCTCCTCACCCCCCAACAATGGGGTTTAGAGACTCATGCCATCAGAGAATACAAAGTTTAGATCTAAAATGTCATGAGGTACAAAATAAGTCCCTAGGAGTTGTTTAAATACTAAACTAGTAGCCTAGGGTTACACAATATGAGTAAACTATGATGGATGATGCAGAAATCCACTTCTGGGGCCCACTTGGTGTGTGCTGGGCTGAGACTTAAGCAATTCACGTGCAGAGGCCATTTGTGGAGTTGAACGCCAGTTGTTATGCCAGTTTGGGCGTTCAACTCCAGCTTTTGATCCTTTTCTGGCGCTGGACGCCAGAATTGGGCAGAGAACTGGCGTTGAACGCCAGTTTACGTCGTCTATCCTTGTGCAAAATATGGACTATTATATATTGATGGAAATCCCTGGATGTCTACTTTCCAACGCAATTGGAAGCATGCCATTTCGAGTTCTGTAGCTCCAGAAAATCCACTTTGAGTGCAGGGAGGTCAGAATCCAACAGCATCAGCAGTCCTTTTTTAGCCTGAATCAGATTTTTGCTCAGCTCCTTCAATTTCAGCCAGAAAAATACCTGAAATTACAGAAAAACACACAACTCATAGTAAAGTCCAGAAATATGAATTTTTCCTAAAAACTAATGGAAATAAACTAAAAACTAACTAAAACATACTCAAAACTATATGAAATTAACCCCAAAAAGTGTATAAAATATCCCCTCATCATTCACCCAATTATGTGTCTATGGCATTTATGTATCCGGTGGTAATACTGGAAAACAAAGTGCTTAGGGCCACGGCCAAGACTCATAAAGTAGCTGTGTTCAAGAATCAACATACTAACTAGGAGAATCAATAACACTATCTGAACTCTGAGTTCCTATAGATGCCAATCATTCTGAACCTCAATGGATAAAGTGAGATGCCAAATCTATTCAAGAGGCAAAAAGCTACAAGTCCCGCTCATCTGATTGGAGCTATGTTTCATTGATAATTTGGAATTTATAGTATATTCTCTTCTTTTTATCCTATTTGATTTTCAGTTTCTTGGGGACAAGCAACAATTTAAGTTTGCTGTTGTGATGAGCGGATAATTTATACGCTTTTTGGCATTGTTTTTAGTATGTTTTTAGTAGGATCTAGTTACTTTTAGGGGTGTTTTTATTAGTTTTTATGTTAAATTCACATTTCTGGACTTTACTATGAGTTTGTGTGTTTTTCTGTGATTTCAGATATTTTCTGGCTGAAATTGAGGGACTTGTGCAAAAATCAGATTCAGAGGTAGAAGAAGGACTACTGATGCTGTTGGATTCTGACCTCCCTGCACTCAAAGTGAGTTTTATGGAGCTACAGAACTCAAAATGGCGCGCTTCTAATTGCGTTGGAAAGTCGACATCCAGGGCTTTCCAGCAATATATAATAGTCCATACTTTCGCCGAGTTTAGATGACGCAAAAGGGCATTGAACTCCAGTTCTACGCTGCAGCTAGAGTTAAACGCCAGAAACACATCACAAGCCAGAGTTGAACGCCAGAAACACGTTACAAACTGGCGTTCAACTCCAAGAATGACCTCTCCACGTGTAAACTTCAAGCTCAGCCCAAGCACACACCAAGTGGGCCCCAGAAGTGGATTTACGCATCAATTACTTACTTCTGTAAACCCTAGTAACTAGTTTAGTATAAATAGGACTTTTTACTATTGTATTTAGATCTTCGGATCATCTTTGATCAGTTTTATGCTATCTTAGACTTTCATGGGGGCTGGCCATTCGGCCATGCCTGAACCATTATCACTTATGTATTTTCAAACGGTAGAGTTTCTGCACTCCATAGATTAAGGTGTGGAGCTCTGCTGTTCCTCATGATTTAATGCAAAGTACTACTGTTTTTCTATTCAATTCAACTTATTCCCGCTTCTAAGATATCCATTCGTTCCCAAGAACATGATGAATGTGATGATTATATGACGCTCATCATCATTCTCACTTATGAACGTGTGCCTGACAAACACTTCCGTTCTACATGCAAAAAGCTAGAATGAGTATCTCTTAGATATCTAATACAGAGGACCGAGTCCGAGTTATTAGTATCTTCGTGGTATAAGTTAGAACCCATGGATGGCCATTCCTGAGATCCGGAAAGTCTAAACCTTGTCTGTGGTATTCCGAGTAGGATCTGGGAAGGGATGGCTGTGACGAACTTCAAACTCGCGAGTGCTGGGCGTAGTGACAGACGCAAAAGGAGGGTGAATCCTATTCCAGTATGATCGAGAACCTCAGATGATTAGCCATGCCGTGACAGAGCATTTGGACCTTTTTCACAAGAGGATGGGATGTAGCCATTGACAACGGTGATGCCCTTACATAAAGCTTGCCATGGAAAGGAGTAGGACTGGTTGGATGAAGACAGTGGGAAAGCAGAGATTCAGAGGAACGAAAGCATCTCTATACGCTTATCTGAAATTCTCACCAATGAATTACATAAGTATTTCTATCTTTATTTTCTATTTATTTATTATTATTATTCGAAAACTCCATAACCATTTGATATCCGCCTGACTGAGATTTACAAGGTGACCATAGCTTGCTTCATACCGACAATCTCTGTGGGATCGACCCTTACTCACGGAAGGTTTTATTAGTTGGACAACCCAGTGCACTTGCTGGTTAGTTGTGCGAAGTTGTGAAGTTATGTTTGGACCATGGTATTGTGCACCAGTTTGTTGGCGCCATTGCCAGGGAGAAAACGAACAACAAATTTTACAACCTAATCTGAGTAACAATTTTGCATACCAGCAAGGTAGACGGGTTGCTACAATTGATGAGCTCCTTCAAAAGGTTGTGCGGGTGAACTTGTTTGTTGCCCCATTTAGAAGCTTTTCCATTCCTTTCCTTCTTGGTGGCCAACCTAAATGGAAAGAGAAAGAAGGATAATTAAGCCTGAAATAAAGATATCAAAGCAAATAGAACATAGGCGGGGGCTAATGCCAAATAAGAGTAAGGTTCTCACTACATGTTAGCTACGCATGTAAGTGAGAGAACAATATAGGTAAAGGGCATATCAACTAATACTTGATGCAAGAGTAAAGTCAAAGCATAGGTACATGACATGAAGAGCATGTTGCATCAAGCTTAATCAACAATTGACACAAACAAGATTAGTGAAAAGCATGAGAGCATTTGGTCCCATCCTAACTCAATGATGATGAGGTACCAAAACAAAGAATAATGAATTAGGAAGGACTAAGGCACTAATCTTGTGTGTGGAGAAAATATAACCATTAATGCTAAACAAGTCACGAAGCACCAAAACAATGCAAGAAATTTTCAACAATTGAGTAAGAGAATTAAACACCATTATTAAAATAAAAGACTTAGAGAAGAAAAGAAGAACAAGCTATAAAAATAAAATTAAAATGCAATGAATGGTAGTATGCAAATACAACATATAGAAGAAAATAAAAATAGGAAAAATAAAAAGCAGAATTTTGAAAAGAAAAAAAGAAAAGAAAGAAAGTAAGAAGGGAAGAAAGAAGAAGAAAGAAGAAAGAAGGAGAAAGAAAAAAAGAAGAAACGAGAAGGAAAAGAAGAGAAGAAGGGAAAAAGGAAACAGGGCGGAACAGGGGAAAACAGGGCGCGGAAGGCGACGCGTAAGCGTCGCTCACGCATGCGCATGGATGGCAGGATGGACAAGCGACGCGTAAGCGTCCTGTACGCTTGAGCGTGGATGGTGAGAGTGTGAATCGATGTGTACGCGTGATGTACGCGTATGCGTGGGTGCAGCTGTGCGTTTCGCGCAGTGTACGCGTGGTGTTCGCGCAACTCTCGGGTTCCATGTGTGGAGCTATGTTGACGCATCGACGCGTAAGCGTGCTTGGCCCCCCTCCCTTTTTATACATGAAAACAGAAACAGGGCACTCTCCTAATCTACAAGAATTCTAAAACAATCAAAATTAAAATTTAACAATAAATCTTTTTGGTTTTTGAAAAATTTTCAAATACAAGACACACAAAACTTACACTTCAAATAAAATACAATCTAACAACAACTATTCTAAAAAAAACATAAATCTAACAAAAAATCTATCAATCAAAGCGAAATGTATAAGAGTATAGAAAATTCAAAAAACTACCTACAATGGCAACTCAATTCATTCATTGATTATATATACAAGATAATGAAAAGAGGTTACCATGGTGGGGTGTCTCCCACCTAGCACTTTTAGTTTAAGTCCTTAAGTTGGACATTTGGAGAGCTCCTTGTCATGGTGGCTTATGCTTGTATTCATCCTTGAACCTCCAAGGATGCTTGCTCCTCAAACGGTTGTCAGAATTTCCAACCGTCTTCACCAAGCTTGGGTGAAGATCTTCCCAAGATATGAGCTCCCAAAATTGGTCTTCATGTTGCGATCCGGGATCCCAAACCTTGTTTTCACACCCATCTTCAAGTTGATCATCACATTTCCAATTGGGTGAGAAGTGATCCGAATTCTCAAGTAAACACCAAAGCATCTTCCTAGACCCCTTTAATTTGGTTCTATACCGACCATTACTATTCAACTTTGAGCATGCAACCATCATGAACTTAGAGTGATGTTTCCAACCACTACATAACTCCCTCCTACTCTTTACTCCACAAAGAGCCCTAAGTTGACCATCATTTTCAACCAAACCATATTCAAGTGAGAAAGTAAAGGTTAGGGATAGGAATTTTATCCACTTGAATGTTGTGTTGGATGATGGTGACTTAGGAAGGGGGACCTCCCCACACTTAGCCAATGCGAGATCCATTCCCTTGTGCTCTTTCTTTGCAACTCCCACCTCTTTTCAAGCTTCTTTAAGTTCAATTCGTTGCTCACCAACTTCTTTTATACACCCCTCATTGCTCAAATCATGTGTCGGAGGTTGTGCACGGTCCTCCTTATCATCAATTTTATAACACAATGAGGTAGGTTCATCAATCTCAAAAGACACATTGGTTGGTGTGGAATCATCTTCAATGATGGAGCTTGCTTCTTGCTCAACCTCTTCCAATCTTTCATCATTCATACTATGCCTTGGAGGTTGCGCATTATCCTCCTCAACACCAAATTTAAGCTCATTGGAAGGAGGTTCAACAACTTCCACAAAATCATCAACAACATCACTTGGTGTGGAAGTGTTCTCAAGCTTGAAATCCACCTCTTGTTCAACTTTCTCTAGATCTTCAACCACTTCTTCTTTTTCAACAATCTCTTCCTCCTCCACTTGCTGCAAGACATACCCCATCTCCTTGTCCTCATGTTGGGATTCTAAAATCTCCTTCCTACTCCACTCTTCGGTTGATTTCTCACATTCATCCGTGGAGGTGCTTTGCTTGTTGCATGGGTCCCATGATTCCAAGGTGGCCGTGATTTTGGCAAAATGAGCCATGATTTTTTCAAATATGAGAGGTGATTCATCCTGTGGTTGAGAGTTCTCATACATTGGAGGTGGCTCATCTTGATAATAACATGGAGGTGGTGGTTCTTGAGGGTATTGGGGGTTGAATTGAGGTGGTTCTTCATATGGTTCATATGGTTCACAAGGTGGTTGGTATGGTGGATATGGGTTAGGATCATATAGAGGTGTTTGGTGGTATGAGGCTTGTGAGTGTGGTGGTTCAAAACTATGTTGGGGGAAGCGGTTATATGTATGTGGTGGTTGTGGTTGACAATCACAATAAGGGTCATCACATACATTAGTTTGGTATGCATTAGGATTTGGATCATACCCATAAGAATCTGGAGAGTAGTCATGTTGGGGTGACGCTTGAACGGCTTGGATGGAATAAAATACCTTTTGGTCCTTGCACATCTCCGTGAGGAGAGTAGTCATATCCCCAAGCACTCTTGTCAAACTTGATTCGGAAGGAGGTTGTTGCCAAGAAGGTTATTCATAAGCTTGGGGCTCCTCCCTCCTTTGATATCCAAATCCTTGATGCATGTTATCATTGTAAATTTCATCTCCTACAACATAGTTTGAACCATACCCATAGCCAAAGTGATGAGAATTCATAGTGAAAGCGGAAATAAAACAAAAGCTAATAAGACTAATAAAAATTAACTCCTAAAGCAAACAAAAGCAACCAAAGAAACATATTCACATATATACAATAGCCAATAACATAGCACCATTGCAATTCCCCGGCAACGGCGCCATTTTGACGTAGGTTTTGTTGTGATGGTCTAGAATTTCTCAAATAAATTCTCGTTGCAAGTATAGTTTCTAAACCAACAAACAAACTGTTCCGAGGGTTACCTGAAACTGTAGGTCGATCTCGGACGAGATCTTCTGTACTGGTCGGAGATGACGTGTCCGGCTGGTGGGTGGCGGGCGGAGCTGTCGTGTCCAACTCGTTGGACTGGCTGCGCTGCTGATCCTTCATCACCGGAGGGTGGTGGTACTTGCAAGGGACTCCGATGCTTAAGTTAGCAAGGGTATTGAGCAGGTTTTTAGTAGAATCAAAGTATGAGTTATACCTGGGTGCTCCAGTGTATTTATAATGGTGTGGAGTGACCTTTTTAGATAAGATAAGTTAGTTATCTTATCTTATCTTTATCTTAGAGTGAGGTCATCTTATCTCCAAGGGAACCGCCCTTATCTCTGTAGGCTTGGGCCGCCTTTGGATTTGGGTCGTGTTCCTCTATCTGGGCCCTTTACTGGGCTTTTCTGGCAATTTGGCCGATCTTTTTGAGAAGAGGTCGGATAGTCTGACCTAAAGAGGTCGGTCGCTTTGTTACTGAACATCCCGGGTCGGGTAGCTCGACCTAGGGTGTGAACAGTGCCCTTGCTCGAGCTCGGTCTTTTTCTTTTTTGAGATCGAGCCTTAGTCTTAGGACTTCGATCCTTCTTGGGTGAAGCCAAACTCGAGCATTTGTCGACTTCTTTCTTTGTAGAATCTTCCTTTTTTGAATGTGGAACGTTTTTCTCCTCAAAGCGCGCCCTTTTGTATTAGCGCTCTGTTCTTGGGAACGGGCGAAGGTTTTAATACCCTTATTAATTGCTTTTTAATGCTCTGTTTCCCTTAGCTCTTTATTTTAAATTTTACATACAAAAAACGGTTTCTCTTCTTCGCCTTTCTTTGTAACTTCCTCCTTTATTCTCTCGCCTTCTGTTTTTGCCCAAATTTTTGTATCGAAACGTCATTTGGTGATCTCTGGTTATTTTCTTTGAAAGGCGATTTTGTCTCTCCGTCTTTAATCTCTTTCGAAGCTTCCTCCTTGGTCTAGGTTTGGTTTTTCTTTATCTTGTAGTTCCTTTTCTTTCTTTTGTTTTGCCTTCGGTTCTTGGTAAAGTTTTGGTTTTGCTTGAATGCATGTTTGGAAAGCTTGAATCTTTTTGCATTGTCATGCTTGCTTGTCGCTATGCTGTATGTTTTTTCTGGTTTTTTATGAACCTGTTTTACTTTGCCCAGAAGGTTGCTCCTTTTGATGACTTTCACTATGTTGATGATTTCATTGATGATCCTTTGTAGAAAGTAACAATTTTTTCTAGTGGCTTGTTTGTTTGGGGTGTTTATTTTTTGAAAAAGGCGATGTCTTTGATGACTTCTTGTTGATACTTTCGTTGCTTGGTAGTTTCGTCTGTGACTGTGAATCTTGGGAGGTAGTTATTTTGATGACTTTACTTGATTTGTAGCACGTGACTTTCTTCTCAGGGTGTTATCTTCCTGTTTAAGATGTGTAGAGGTGTAGACTTGTAGGTTTCCCTGAGTCCTTGTTCCATAAGTTGCCTCCAAAGGATGCCCCTGGATTTTTAGTGTGGGTATGGTGCACGAAATTGTGATCATCAATGGCGTCAACAGCTTGGTACGCACAATTATAATCTCAACTCCTTATCACAACTCCGCACAACTAACCAGCAAGTGTACTGAGTCGTCCAAGTAATAAACCTTACGTGAGTAAGGGTCGATCCCACGGAGACTGTTGGCTTGAAGCAAGCTATGGTCATCTTGTAGATCTCAGTCAGGCAGATTCAAATGGTTATGGGATATTGATAATTAAAATATGAATAAAACATAAAATAAAGATAGAGGTACTTATGTAATTCATTGGTGAGAATTTCAGATAAGCGTATGAAGATGCTTTGTTCCTTCTGAACCTCTGCTTTCCTATTGCCTTCTTCCAATCATTCATACTCCTTTATATGGCAAGCTTATGTTGGGTTTCACCATTGTCAATGGCTACCTCCCGTCCTCTAAGTGAAAATGGTCCAAATGCGCTGTCACCGCACGGCTAATCAGCTGTTGATTCTCGATCATGTTGGAATAGGATCCATTAATTCTTTTGCGTCTGTCACTACGCCCAACAATCGCGAGTTTGAAGCTCGTCACAGTCATCCCTTCCCAGATCCTACTCGTAATACCACAGACAAGGTTTAGACTTTTCGGATCTCAAGAATGCTACCAATTGATTCTAGCCTATACCACGAAGACTCTGATCTTATGGAATGGAAGACTCGGTTGTCAGGCGAGGCAACCATGCGTCATGAATCAGGAGGCTAAGAGATACGCACTCAAGCTATTGCAAGTAGAACATAGGTGGTTGTTAGGCACGTGTTCATAGGTGAAAATGATGATGAGTGTTACGGATCATCACCTTCGTCAGGTTGAAGAACGAATGTATATCTTAGAGAAGAAGTAGGCGTGAATTGAATAGAAAAACAATAGTACTTTGCATTAATTCATGAGGAACAGTAGAGCTCCACACCTTAATCTATGGTGTGTAGAAACTCTACCGTTGAAAATACATAAGAACAAAAGGTCTAGGCATGGACGAATGGCCAGCCTCCCAAAGCGTGAACATACAAGTTCCAAGATGAAAAGTATGATCCAGTATATCAAATACAATAGCAAAAGGTCCTATTTGTAGAAAACTAGTAACCTAGGGTTTACAAAAATAAGTAAATGATGCAGAATCCACTTCCGGGACCACTTGGTGGGTGCTTGGACTGAACATTGAAGCTTTACGTGTAGAGACTTTTCTTGGAGTTAAACGCCAGCTTTTGTGCCAGTTTGGGCATTTAACTCCAGCTTTTGTGCCAGTTTGGGCATTTAACTCCAGCTTTTATGCCAGTTCTGGCGTTTTGACGGCATAATTTCTATGCTGACTTGGAACGCCGGTTTGGGCCATAAAATCTTGGGCAAAGTATAAACTATTATATATTGTTGGAAAGCCCAGGATGTCTACTTTCCAACTCAATTAAGGGCGCGCCAATTGGGCTTCTATAGCTCCAGAAAAATCCACTTTGAGTGCAGGGAGGTCAGAATCCAACAGCATCTGCAGTCCCTTTTCAGCCTCTGAATCAGATTTTTACTCAGGTCCCTCAATTTCAGCCAGAAAATACCTGAAATCACAAAAAAATACAAAAACTCATAGTAAAGTCTAGAAATGTGATTTTTATTTAAAAACTAATAAAAACATAATAAAAACTAACTAAAACATACTAAAAACATACTAAAAACAATGCCAAAAAGCGTATAAATTATCCGCTCATCACAACACCAAACTTAAATTGTTGCTTGTCCCCAAGCAACTGAAAATCAAATAGGATAAAAAAAATATAATATACAATGAATTTCAAAAACATCTATGAAGATCAGTCTTAATTAGATGAGCGGGGCTATTAGCTTTTTGCTTCTGAACAGTTTTGGCATCTCACTTTATCCTTTGAAGTTCAGAATGATTGGCATCTATAGGAACTCAGAATTCAAATAGTGTTATTGATTCTCCTAGTTCAGTATGTTGATTCTTGAACACAGCTACTTTATGAGTCTTGGTCGTGACCCTAAGCATTTTGTTTTCCAGTATTACCACCGGATACATAAATGCCATAGACACATAATTGGGTGAACCTTTTCAGATTGTGACTCAGCTTTGCTAGAGTCCCCAATTAGAGGTGTCCAGGGCTCTTAAGCACACTCTTTTTGCTTTGGACCATGACTTTAACCGCTCAGTCTCAAGTTTTCACTTGACACCTTCATGCCACAAGCACATGGTTAGGGACAGGTTGGTTTAGCCGCTTAGGCCAGGATTTTATTCCTATGGGCCCTCCTCCTATCCACTGATGCTCAAAGCCTTGGATCCTTTTCATTTTACCCTTGCCTTTTGGTTTAAAGGGCTATTGGCTTTTTCTGCTTGCTTTTCTTTTCCTTTTCTTTTTCTTTTTTTTTTCGCAAGCTTTTCACTGCTTTTTCTTGCTTCAAGAATCATTTTTATGATTTTTCAGATTATCAATAACATTTCTCCTTTTTTATCATTCTTTCAAGAGCCAACAATTTTAACATTCATAAACAACAAATTCAAAAATATGCACTGTTCAAGCATTTATTCAGAAGAACAAAAAGTATTGCCACCACATCAAAATAATTAAACTATTTTAAAATTTAAAATTCATGTACTTCTTTTTCTTTTTGCAATTAAAAACATTTTTCATTTAAGAAAGGTGATGGATTCATAGGACATTCATAACTCTAAGACATAGACTCTAAGACCCTAATGATCATGTAATAAAGACACAAACATAGATAAACATAAAGCATAAAAATTCGAAAAATAGAAAATAAAGAACAAGGAAATTAAAGAACGAGTCCACCTTAGTGATGGCGACTAGTTCTTCCTCTTGAAGATCTTATGGAGTGCTTGAGCTACTCAATGTCTCTTCCTTGCCTTTGTTGCTCCTCTCTCATGATTATTTGATCTTCTCTAATTTCATGAAGGAGGATAGAATGCTCTTGGTGTTCCACCTTTAGTTGTCCCATATTGGAACTTAATTCTCCTAGGGAGGTGTTAATTTGCTCCCAATAATTTTGTGGAGGAAAATGCATCCCTTGAGGCATCTCAGGGATTTCATGATGAGGAATTTCCTCATGCTCTTGTCCATGAGTGAGATCTCTTGTTTGCTCCATCCTTTTCTTAGTGATGGGTTTGTCCTTATCAATGAGGATGTCTTCCTCTATGTCAATTCCAGCTGAATTGCAAAGGTGACAAATGAGATGAGGGAAGGCTAACCTTGACAAAGTAGAGGACTTGTCCGTCACCTTGTAGAGTTTTAGGGATATAACCTCATGAACTTCTACTTCCTCTCCAATCATGATGCTATGGATAATGATAGCTCGGTCTATAGTAACTTCAGACTGGTTGCTAGTGGGAATGATTGAGCGTTGGATGAACTCCAACCATCCCCTAGCCACGGGCTTGAGGTCATGGCTTCTTAGATGAACCGGCTTCCCTCTTGAATCTCTTTTCCATTGAGCTCCCTCTTCACAAATGTCTATGAGGACTTAGTCAAACCTTTGATTAAAATTGACCTTTCTAGTGTAGGGGTGTGCATCTCCTTGCATCATTGGCAAGTTGAATGCCAACCTTACATTTTCCGGACTGAAATCTAAGTATTTCCCCCGAACCATTGTAAGGCAATTCTTTGGGTCCGGGTTCACACTTTGATCATGGTTCTTGGTGATCCATGCATTGGTATAGAACTCTTGAACCATTAAGGTTCTGACTTGTTGAATGGGGTTGGTGAGAACTTCCCAACCTCTTCTTCGAATCTCATGTCGGATCTCCGGATATTCACCCTTTTTGAGCTTGAAAGGGACCTCGAGAATCACTTTCTTCTTGGCCACAACTTCATAGAAGTGGTCTTGATGCACCTTTGAGATGAATCTCTCCATCTCCCATGACTCGGAGGTGGAAGCTTTTGCCTTCTCTTTCCTCTTTCTAGAGGTTTCTCCGGCCTTTGGTGCCATAAATGGTTATGGAAAAACAAAAGGCAATGCTTTTACCACACCAAACTTAGAAGGTTTGCTCGTCCTCGAGCAAAAGAAGAAAGAAGAGAGTAGAGGAAGAATAAATAGAGGAGATGGATGGGGGTAGTATTTCGGCCAAGGGGGTGAAGTAGTGTTTAAGATATGTGAAAATGAAGGAGTGAAGATGGGTTTATATAGGAGTAGAGAGGGGGGCTTGGGTTCGGCCATGTATGGGTGGGTTTGGGAGGAAAAGTGGTTTGAATTTGAATGGTGAGGTAGGTGGGGTTTTATGATGGATGGATGTGGATTGGTGAAGAGTTTATGGAGAAGAGGGTGGGATTTGATAGGTGAGGGGTTTTTTAGGGAAGAGGTATTGAGTTGATTGGTGAAGGGTATTTGGAAAAGGGCATTATGGGAAGGTGTGAAGAAGAGAGAGAGTGGGTTGAGGACTTGAGGTTGGTGGGGGTCCTGTGGGGTCCACAGATCCTGAGGTGTCAAGGATTTCTCATCCCTGCACCAATTAGGCGTGCAAAACGCCCTCTGCTGCCAATCCTGGCATTAAACGCCAGGTTGCTGCCCATTTCTGGCGTTTAACGCCAGCTTCTTGCCCTTTTCTGGCGTTAAACACCAGTCTGGTGCCCATTTCTGGCGTTAAACGCCTAGAATGGTGCTAAACTGGGTGTTTAACACCCATTCTGCTGCCCTTACTGGCGTTTAAACGCCAGTAGGCTTCTCCTCTAGAGTGTGCTGTTTTTCATTCTATTTTTTAGTTTGTTTTTGCTTTTTCAATTATTTTTGTGACTTCACGTGATCATCAACATAAAATAACAATGGAAAATAGAAATTTAACATAGATAAGTAAAATTGGGTTGCCTCCCAACAAGCACTTCTTTAATGTCAATAGCTTGACAATGGGCTCTCATGGAGCCTCACAGATACTCAGAGCATAATAATGGCCTCTCAACACCAAACTTAGAGTTTGGTTGTGGCCTCCCAACACCAAACTTAGAGTTTGAATGTGGGGATTTTGTTTGACTCTGCATTGAGAGAAGCTTTTCATGCTTCCCCTCCATAGTTACTGTTCCGAGGGTTACCTGAAACTGGAGGTCGATCTCAAATGAGATCTTCTGTACTGGTCGGAGATGACGTGTCCGGCTGGCTGATGACGGCCGGAGCTGTTGGGTCCGACTCGTTGGACTTGCTGCACTGCTGATCCTTGGCCACCGGAGGGTGGGGGGTACCTGCAAGAGACTCCGATGCTTAAGTTAGCACGGGTATTAAGCAGGTTTTATGTAGAGTCAGAGTATGAGTTATACCTGGGTACCCCAGTGTATTTATAGTAGCATGGGCTGACCTTTCTGATAAGATAAGTTAGTTATCTTATCTTATCTTATCTTATCTTGAGTGAAGTCAGCTTATCTTCAAGGGAACCGCCTTTATCTCTATAGGCTGGGATTACCTTTGGATTCTGGGTCGTGTTCCTCTATTTGGGCCCTTTTATTGGGCTTTGCTGTTGATTTGGCCGAGTTCTTCGTAAAGAAGTCGGTCTGCTTGACCTGAACAGGTCGGTCGCTTCGCTACTGAACATCCCGGTTCGGACAGTTCGACCCTAGGTATGAACAGTGCCCCTGCTTGAGCTCGGTCTTCTTTTTGAGGTCGAGTTCTCGACTTCGGTCTTTCTTTAGTGAAGCCGAACTCAAGCATTTTGTCGATTCCTTTGCAGAAGCTTTTTTTTTTGAATGTAGAACGTTTTCCTCTAAAAGCGCACCCTTTTGTATTAGCGCTTTGTCCTGGGGAACGCGCGAGGGTTTAATACCCTAATTAATTAGTATTAATTGCTCCGTTTTTCCTTTGGCTCTTTATTTTGATTTTTGAAAGCTCAGAGACGGTTTCTCTTCTTTGCTCTTTCGTAACTTCTTCACCATTTTCCTCCGTTTTTCTCGTTCTCTGTTTTTCGCCTTCGTTTCTTCTTTTCCTTCGTGGTGGCGTCGCTTGGCGATTCTCGGGACAACTTACATCTCCTTCTTTCCTTTGAAGCTTTTCTCTTCTCCAGGTGAGTTCCATTCGCATTTTCTTTCTCTTTCGCTGCTTTTGGCTTTTTGTGATTAAGTTGCAATTTTGCTTTGAGGGAAGTTTGGATCTTTCTGCCTCTACTGTGCCTGGTTACAGTCGTAATGCGTGCTCTGAATCTTTTTCGCCTTTCCTATTGCTTTAATGTGCTTAGTGCTTCTGCATGTTATTTCTCGTTTGTGCTTTTGATGATAATGCGTTTGATTCTGGAAAAAAGGCTGGTGTCTTTGATGATTTCTTGTTTGGTATGCTCGGTGTTGGTGCTTGCTTTTTGCTTGATTTCGAAAAAAGTTTGTGCCTTTCCGCTTGGCCATTTTTACTAAACTGTAGAAATAGTGCTTTCTTCTGATAAACTGTATGAGGGTGATTCTTTTTGCATTTTCGCTTTCTTTTGTTTTCTTTCTGAGAGATGCTGGGGTGCGAGCTGTAGATTTTTCCTGGAAACTTTGCCTGATTATTGCCTCCAAAGGATGCCCCAAGATTTTGGTTTGATTCTTGGGTTTTTCCTTTTCTGTGTGATCTCCTGCATCGTATTGAGTTGTTTTCTCCCTTGTCCGAGATGTTTTTAGTAATCCCCTCTTCTTTTCTTACTTGTAGGATTTAGTTGGCCTCATGTCTTCTCGCAATAACATTGTAGAGATGTCTTCCAGAGTTCCCGAGGGGATGTCCGATTGGCTGGACTCCCTTGTTTTGTTGTGTGTTTCTATTGTGGATGCTGAATTTTGCACAGAGCTGAGGAAGCGCCATAGGATTTGTGCTAACAGTTCCTGCGAGGGTGATTATAAACTTGTTGCTCCTGATTTTGATGAGAGAGTTTGTTTTCTGACTTCCGTCGAGGGGGAGCGTCCCTCTTTCTATGCTTATGAATACTTTTTCAGCCAATTGAACGTTACTTTCCCTTTTACTGCCTTTGAAACTGATTTGTTGTGGTCCTGCAACATTGCCCCATCCCAGCTGCATCTAAACTCCTGGAGTTTTATCAAAATATTTTAACTTCTTTGTCAGGAGTTGGATATAACACCTTCTGAAACTCTTTTCTTTTATCTTTTTGTCTCGGCCAAACCTGTGGGTTCCTCCAAAAAGAAAGCTTCCTGGGTTTCTTTCAGGTCAGCCCAGGGGCATAAAGTTTTTGCCATGTATGATGAGTCGTTTAAAGATTTTAAGAACTATTTCTTCCGAGTCCGTGCCATTGAGGGGGTTCGCCCCTTTTTTCTTGATGAAAATGATGAACCTGCTTTTCCTCTGGAGTGGCAAAAGAATGTAAGAGTGCCACGTTACACGTGGGAAATGCTTAGTGAGGTTGAGCGGGCCTTTGTGGTCGTTCTTGAAGATTTGTGGGGGAAGCCACCCCATCTGGATACGAAGAGATTTTTGAGTGATCCATCTTTGGTTCGGGCTGCTTTGGGTACTGCCTGATTTGTTTTTATACTCGCTCCCGGGCTTTGTTTCTCCTGTGTTGTAACTTGTCTTTGTTTTTTGTATTTTTCAGAGATGTCGAAGAATAATGATTCTATGAGAGCCTATAAGAAGGCGAAGAAGGCAACCGCAGCACTAAACCTCTCGGCCAAAGCGGCCGGAGAGGGGTCTTCTCAGCCTCTGGTTAAACCTCCTATACCGAGTTCTCCCAGGCCGAGGAGAGCAATCCCTATTCCTCGGGTCCGTCAGGTCGATCCTCCACAATCTTTCGTTGCTGGTTCCGGTCCCCCTCCTAGTAAGAAGCAAAGAACAACTGAACCTTTCAACCTTGATGCTCCTGACTTTGATGCAGTTGAGTTTGTAGATCAACAAATCGGCCCTTATGGTGTTTTTCCTATGGATGACGTGTCGATTCTTCATCATTTTGATTATATCGCCCGGAGTGGTATCAAGTTGGCACACATGGGGGCGGCCCTATATCGGACTGCTCAAAGTCTTCCTCTCCATGCCACTAAAGCTTTTATGGAGGAGGCCAAACAGGAATTTGATCGGATGAAGGATTTGAAGGGGGAGCTTGAAGTAAGGGTGGCCAGGTTGGAGAAAGATTTGGAAAATGAAAAGGCTATTTCTACTTCCTTGGCTGGCTCTCTGAAACTGGCCGAGGACATGGCTATGCGGCATAAGGATAGTTATTTGACGTCTTACCGGGAGGTGTTGCGTCTAAGAGAAGAATTGGAGAATGTCCGGGAGAATTATTCCGAACTCCAGGGTCACCTTGTTGGCAGTGTAACTGCTGCCTATGAGAACCTGAAGGAACAAGTTCGGGTTATTGCTCCCGAGGCCGACCTGACCCTCTTTAGCTTGGAGAACGTTGTCAGGGATGGCAAGGTTGTCCCTGATGACGAGGATGAGGATGATGTCGATCCACCCCCTATAACCTCTACCAAGGTGTCGACTTCTGCTGCCCCTGCCGAGGTTGGTCCTCCCGCTTCTGATCCCGACTGCCAGATTTTGAATCGGGATGACGGTACTGTAGATGCCGTTCCTCTCCAGACTCGGCCTCCGTCTCCTGATGCTGCTAAAAAATCTTCTGACTCTTAGCTTTTATCTTTATTCTGGACATGTAGTTGGCCCGGCTTGTGGGCTTTTTTAAACTCTTTATGTTTTGCTGACACTTTCCTGTTGCTTGCCTAGCAACTTTTTGTTTTTTATAAAAAACAAATGGTAGCATGCTTTAGCTTTTTTGCGGTAGGTTTTTGGTTGCCTCCGAGGCTTTTTAACCTTGTGGATGATAACTTGTCTTTTGTGCTTGACTTGGCATTTCTTTTTTCTGTGAATGTTGGAACCCTACAGCTTAACCTTTTTTTTTGGATTGCTTTTGTATTTTGTATTTTGAATCCTTTGTGGTTGTGGCTAGGTAGGTCTGACTTGATTTTTTGGTTCGTTCTTGCTCTGGTTTATTTCTGACGATTCGTAACTGATTTCTTCAAGTTGTTTTCGCAGTCCATTTCCAAGTTATTTTGTAATTCCTTTCCTGGAACTTTGTCAGATCTCTTTCAGAAGCTATTTTGATAACTTGTTTGTAGTAAGAGTCCAACTTGGTTATATCGGTCTCCTTTAAGTTATTTGTAGTCCTCTTTCTTGGATCTTTGTCAGATCTCTTTCAGGGACTACTTTGATAACTTTTAGTAGTAGGAGTCTGACTTGGTTATATCGGTCTCCTTTAAGTTATTTGTAGTCCTCTTTCTTGGATCTTTGTCAGATCTCTTTCAGGGACTACTTTGATAACTTTTAGTAGTAGGAGTCTGACTTGGTTATATCGGTCTCCTTTAAGTTATTTGTAGTCCTCTTTCTTGGATCTTTGTCAGATCTCTTTCAGGGACTACTTTGATAACTTTTAGTAGTAGAAATCCGACTTGGTTATATCGGTCTCCTTTAAGTTATTTGTAGTCCTCTTTCTTGGATCTTTGTCAGATCTCTTTTAGGGACTACTTTGATAACTTTTAGTAGTAGAAGTCCGACTTGGTTATATCGGTCTCCTTTAAGTTATTTGTAGTCCTCTTTCTTGGATCTTTGTCAGATCTCTTTCAGGGACTACTTTGATAACTTTTATTTTGGGCTGACTTTGTCATGTCGAGCCCTTCTAAGTTAAAGTAATCCTCTTTAATAGGGTTGGCCAGACCTCTTTCCAGGGTTTACTTATAACTTGGGTTGACTTGGTCCGACTTCTCAACGTCGGCCAGTCTTAAAGTTATTATTTTAGCGATCCGTAAGACCTCGTTAGGTTCTTTTTTAGATCGCTTTCGATAACTTCTTACATTATTCTGTGTTCATCTTTACCGATTTGTAGAAAGTGGTTGTCATCTCTAGATCGTCCTTTGGGTGAATCACGTTTTCACCTTTATCGGACGGTTTGTCTTTATCGTGATCGTGCAGTGAAACTGTTTTTCACTTTCTGCCGATCTGTCGCTTTATAATCGGACGATGAATGCTTCAGATTAATGCGTCTTGAAATCTTTGTAGAATATCTCAAATATATTTTATTAAAAGAAAAAGTAGAAATATATATACATATGGGATTGTCTGAGTCTCAACTTGGTGCCTCATTTAAAAACCTTTTCAGGAAGAAGAGTGCATCCAATGATGAGATCTTTTATATCCTCTTTTCTAACTGTAGTACCTTCTGAGGTTACAGGCGTGCCATGACCTGGGGAGCTCTCGTCCGTCGAGTTCAGACAGTCTGTAGTAGCCTTTCCAAGTACTTCTATAACTCGGTAGGGTCCTTTCCAGTTTGCCGCCAGCTTTCCTTCTCCCGGTTGAGTTGTTCCGATATCATTTCGGATTAGGATAAGATCATTCTCTGCAAAACTTCTCGGCACTACCTTTTGATTGTATCTGGAAGCCATGCGGCGCTTTAGGGCTTCTTCCTTGATCCGAGCTCTTTCTTGGATTTCGGGTAACAAGTCGAGCTCTTCTCTTTGAAGTTGGGAATTTGCTCCTTCATTGTAGTGAACTACTCTTGGCGATCCTTCCTCAATTTCTACTGGAATCATCGCCTCTGTTCCGTATGCTAATCGGAAGGGGGATTCCTTCGTGGTGGAATGTGGAGTTGTTCGATATGCCCATAGGACCTGTGGAAGCTCTTCTGCCCAGGCTCCCTTTGCATTTTGTAATCTCCGTTTTAGTCCAGCCAATATGACTTTGTTAGCCGCCTCGGCCTGTCCATTGGCTTGTGGATGCTCAACGGAGGTGTACTGATGCTTTATATTCAAGTCGGATACTAGTTTTCTGAAGCCTGCATCTGTGAATTGGGTGCCATTGTCTGTAGTTATCGAATATGGAATCCCGAATCTCGTGACAATGTTTCTATGTAAGAATTTCCGACTTCTTTGAGCGGTGGCATTAGCTAGGGGCTCTGCTTCGATCCACTTCGTAAAGTAATCTACTCCCACTATGAGAAATTTAACTTGTCCTGATCCCTGTGGGAAGGGGCCGAGAAGATCAAGTCCCCATTTTGCGAATGGCCAAGGCGAGGTCACGCCGATGAGCTCTTCTGGGGGGGCGATGTGAAAGTTGGCATGCTTTTGACATGGTGGACATGTCTTTACAAATTCTGTGGCTTCTTTCTGTAGAGTTGGCCAATAAAATCCTGCCCGGAGTACCTTTTTGGCGAGAGCTCGCGCTCCGAGATGATTACCACAAATGCCGCTATGTATTTCTTCTAGCACTTCCCTTGTGTTAGAGGTCGGCACGCATTTTAGTAAAGGTATTGAGATTCCTCTTTTGTACAGGATATTGTTTATGATGGTGTAGTACTGTGCCTCTCTTTTTAACTTTTTTGCCTCTTTTTCTTCTGCGGGAAGTGTTCCTTCTTTGAGGTAGTTGATTATGGGGTTTATCCATCCTTGGTCCTAACTTGTTATGGCCAGGACTTTTTCCTCTTCCGAGATTGACGGGTTTTGCAACATTTCCTGGATGAGGCTTCTATTGTTGCCCTTGGGTTTGGTGCTGGCTAGTTTTGAAAGTGCATCAGCTCGGGCATTTTGTTCTCAGGGTATGTGGCAGATCTTATATTCCCTGACTTGTCCGAGTAATTCCTTGGTTTTGTCCAAATATTTTTTCATGGTGGGGTCTTTGGCTTGGTAACTCCCTGTTATTTGTGATGTGACCACTTGTGAATCGCTGTGAATGTTGAGTTTTTGAGCTCCGACCTCTTTAGCCAGCTTCAAACTAGCTAATAATGCTTCGTATTCCGCTTGGTTATTGGAGGCCGAGAACCCGAACTTGAGGGAGAGCTCAATTTGGGTTCCTTGGTTGCTTTCTATTATCACGCCTGCGCCGCTTCCAGTTTTATTTGAGGAACCATCCACGTAGAGATTCCATTCTGCAGGAGTTTCCGGGGTATCTGTGAATTCTGCGATGAAGTCGGCCAGATACTGTGATTTGATGGCCGTCCGAGCTTCATATTGGAGGTCGAATTCTGATAACTCGACTGCCCACTGTAGAATTCTGCCTGCTAAATCTGTTTTCTGCAGTATTCCTTTTATGGGCTGGTTAGTTCTAACCTTAATGGTGTGAGCCTGGAAGTACGAGCGGGGTCATCGAGATGTTAGGATGAGAGTATAGGCAAATTTTTCTATTTTCTGGTAGTTCAGCTCGGATCCCTGTAGTGCTTTGCTAATGAAGTAGACGGGTTGTTGCCCCTTTTCGTCTTCTCTGACTAGTGCTGAGGCTATCGCCCGGCTTCCTACTGCGAGATATAATATAAGTGGTTCTCCTTCTCGTGGTCGAGATAGGATAGGTGGCCGTCCTAAGAACTCCTTGAAGTCTCGGAAAGCTTGCTCACATTCTGTCGTCCATTCGAACTGTTTTCCCTTTCTTAAAGTAGCATAGAAGGGGAGAGATCTTATCGCAGCTCCTGCTAAGAATCGGGATAGGGCGGCCAATCTCCTGTTGAGTTGCTGTACCTCTTTGACACAGGTTGGGCTCTTCATGTTGAGTATAGCTTGACATTTGTCTGGATTTGCTTCAATTCCCCTTTGTGTGAGCATGAAACCCAAGAATTTTCCTGCTTCAACTGTGAAGGTGCATTTTGCGGGGTTGAGTCGCATGTCATGCTTCCTTATAGTGTCGAATACTTGGGACAGGTCGGACAACAATGTATTTTCGTTCTGTGTTTTTATCAACATGTCGTCCACGTAGACTTCCATGATTTTCCCGATGTGATCTGAGAAGACTTTATTCATTAGCCTTTGATAAGTAGCTCCCGCGTTCTTGAGACCGAAAGGCATCACGATGTAGCAGTAGTTCGCCTTTGGTGTTAAGAACGACGTTTTTTCTTGATCTGGTGGATACATGGGGATTTGGTTGTATCCTGAATAGGCGTCCATAAACGAGAGGTATCTATATCCAGAGGAAGCATCTACCAGAGCGTCAATACTTGGGAGTGGATATGGATCTTTTGGGCAGGCTTTGTTGAGATCGGTGTAATCGGTACACATGCGCCACTTCCCGTTTGACTTTTTCACCAAAACGACGTTGGCTAGCCATAGTGGATACTTGACTTCTCTTATGAATCCTGCCTCCAATAACGCTTGTACTTGTTCTTCCACAGCTCGGGATCGTTTTGGTCCGAGTTTTCTTCGTTTCTGCTGCACCGACCGAGATCCTGGATAGACCGCTAACTTGTGGCACATTAACTTAGGGTCTATTCCCGGCATGTCTGCGGCTTTCCATACAAAGAGGTCGACATTATCTCGCAAGAATCATATCAGTGATTCTTTTGAGTCTCCTCTTAGGACCGTGCGGATATTAGTCGTTTTATCCGAGGTGTCTCCAATCTGAACCTTCTCTACCTCACCTTCTGGGTGCGGACGGAGTTCTTCTCGACGCTGAGCTCCGCCAAGCTCAATTGTATGAAACTCTTCTCCTCTGCCTTTGAGGTTTAAGCTCTCGTTGTAACAGCGACGTGCCATCTTTTGATCTACCTTTACCGTGGCTATCCCCTCTGTAGTTGGGAATTTCATGCATAGATGTGGAGTTGAGACTATTGCGCCGAGTTGATTGAGTGTTGTCCGTCCTATGAGAGCATGGTAGGCTGAACTTACGTCGACCACAATGTAATCTACTTTGAGGGTCCTAGATTGGTTCCCCTTTCCAAAAGTAGTGTGTAGCGATACGTATCCCAATGGTTGTATCGGAGTGTCTCCTAGTCCAAATAGATTGTTCGGGTATGCTCTTAGTTCCCTTTCGTCTAAGCCGAGTTTATCGAAAGCTGTTTTGAATAAGATGTCGGCAGAACTCCCTTGGTCTACTAGTGTGCGGTGTAGATTGGCGTTTGCCAGTATAATTGTGATGACCATGGGGTCGTCGTGTCCCGGGATGATGCCGGATGCGTCTTCTTTAGTAAATGTTATCGCCGGGATGTCGGGTGCTTCCTCCTTTCCCTCAACGTGGTATACTTCTTTAAGGTATCTCTTTCGGGATGATTTGGAGATCCCACCTCCTGCGAATCCGCCATGTATCATGTGGACGTGTCTTTCTGGTGTCCGAGGTGACCGTTCAGTTCGTCCATCATCTTCGTCTCTCCGTCTTTTTCTTTGGTCATCATCCCGGGTGGCCAGAAATCGATCTAATTTTCCTTCTCTTACCAATTTTTCTATGATGTTTTTCAAATCGAAACATTCATTGGTAGAGTGTCCCCGAATTCGATGGTAGTCACAATATTCCTTCCGATTTCCTCCTCCCCTTTTGCCTTTGAGTGGTCGCGCTGGGGGGATTTTCTCAGTATGGCAAACTTCTTTGTATACGTCGACCAGGGATACTTTGAGAGGAGTGTAGTTGTGGTACTTTTTGATTTTCTCACCCTGTCGATCTTCTTTCCTTTTGGAGTCCTTGTCTTTGTCTCGGTAGGAGGTTCCAGATTTTGAGGTTTCTCCCAGCCGAGCATTTTCTTCCATGTTGATGTATTTTTCTGCTCGCTCCTGTACTTCGTCTAAGGAGGTAGGATACTTTTTTGATATGGATTGGCTGAAAGGTCCTTCTCGTAAGCCATTGATAAGCCCCATGATGGCGGCCTCTGTCGGTAAACTTTGTATGTCCATGCATGTTTTGTTGAATCTTTCCATGTAGTTGCGGAGGCTCTCCCGATCTCCTTGCTTGATTCCTAGTAAGCTGGGTGCGTGCTTGGCCTTATCTTTCTGGATGGAGAATCTGGCCAGGAACTTTTTGGCCAGATCGTCGAAGTTTGAGATGGACCTCGGAGTTAAGTTGTCAAACCATCTGATCGCCGTTTTTGTGAGAGTTGTTGGAAAAGCTTTGCAGCGAATGGCATCCGAGGCATCGGTAAGGTACATCCTGCTTCTGAAATTGCTAAGATGATGGTTGAGATTTGTAGTGCCATCATACAAAACCATATTCGGAAGCTTGAAATCTTTTGGAATTTTGGTCTTCATGATTTTCCTGGTGAATGGGTCCTGTTCTTTGTGTGAATTTTCCTCAGGAGTGGTCCGAGGGGCTTTTGTTTTGAGGTCGGCTTCTAATTGCTGTAGTTTTTCTTCTAGTTCTCGACGTCGCCGTACCTCTCTTTGTAGATCTTTTCCGATCTCCCGTTGTTGCTGGGTTTCTTTCTCAAGTTGCTTTAAACGATCTTGGAGTGCTTCCATGGCTCCCGAATTTGGTGAGTTTTTATCCCCGTTGGATTCTGGGGTATCCTTTAGCGTAGTGTCCGCGTTCTTGTGCGGTGTTCTGTTTTCCAGATCTGAATCGTGGTCGTTGTCATGGCCGTCCGCCATGGTTTTGGGATGACTTCCAGGTTCCCCGGCAACGGCGTCAATGTTCCGAAGGTTACCTGAAACTGGAGGTCGATCTCAGATGAGATCTTCTGTACTGGTCGGAGATGACGTGTCCGGCTGGCTGATGACGGCCGGAGCTGTTGGGTCCGACTCGTTGGACTTGCTGCACTGCTGATCCTCGGCCACCGGAGGGTGGGGGGTACCTGCAAGAGACTCCGATGCTTAAGTTAGCACGGGTATTAAGCAGGTTTTATGTAGAGTCAGAGTATGAGTTATACCTGGGTGCCCCAGTGTATTTATAGTAGCATGGGCTGACCTTTCTGATAATATAAGTTAGTTATCTTATCTTATCTTATCTTATCTTGAGTGAAGTCAGCTTATCTTCAAGGGAACCGCCTTTATCTCTATAGGCTGGGATTACCTTTGGATTCTGGGTCGTGTTCCTCTATTTGGGCCCTTTTATTGGGCTTTGCTGTTGATTTGGCCAAGTTCTTCGTAAAGAAGTCGGTCCGCTTGACCTGAACAGGTCGGTCGCTTCGCTACTGAACATCTCGGTTCGGACAGTTCGACCCTGGGTATGAACAGTTACATAGGGAGATCCTTGAGCTTTAAACACAAGGGAGTCCTCATTCACTTGAAGGACCAATTCTCCTCTATCAACATCAATCACATCTTTTACTGTGGCTAGGAAGGGTCTGCCAAGGATGATGGATTCATCCATACACTTCCCAGTGTCTAGGATTATGAAATCAGCAGGGATGTAGTGGCCTTCAACCTTTACCAAGACATCCTCTACAAGTCCATAAGCCTATTTTCTTGAATTGTCTGCCATCTCTAGTGAGATTCTTGCAGCTTGTACCTCAAGGATTCCTAGCTTCTCCATTACAGAGAGAGGCATGAGGTTTATGCTTGACCCTAGGTCACACAGAGCCTTCTCAAAGGTCATGGTGCCTATGGTACAAGGTATTGAGAACTTTCCAGGATCCTGTCTCTTTTGAGGTAATCTCTGCCTAGTCAAGTCATCCAGTTCTTTGGTGAGCAAGGGGGGTTCATCCTCCCAAGTCTCATCACCAAATAACTTGGCATTTAGCTTCATGATTGCTCCAAGGTACTTAGCAACTTGTTCTTCAGTAACATCTTCATCCTCTTTAGAGGAAGAATACTCATCAGAGCTCATGAATGGCAAAAGTAAATTCAATGGAATCTCTATGGTCTCTGTATGAACCTCAGATTCCCATGGCTCCTCATTAGGAAACTCCTTGGAGGCCAGTAGACGTCCATTGAGGTCTTCCTCAGTAGAGATCACTGCCTCTTCCTCCTCTCCAGGTTCGACCGTGTGGGTCATGTTGATGGCCTTGCACTCTCCTTTTGGGTTATCTTCTGTATTGCTTGGAAGAGTACTAGGAGGGAGGGAGTTCAGTAACTTTCTTACTCAGCTGACCCACTTGTGCCTCCAAATTTCTAATGGAGGACCTTGTTTCAGTCATGAAATTTTAAGTGGTATTAATTAAATCAGAGACTACAGTTGCTAATTCAGAGTGGCTCTGCTTAGAATTCTCTGTTTGTTGCTGAGAAGATGATTGAAGAACGAAACTCTCGCGCGATCTAGAATTTTCACGAATAAATTCTCGTTATAAGTATAGCTTCTAGACCGACAAGAATTCTTTTCTTACAAAAGTTTTGTTTGTCACAAGTAACAAACCCCTTTAAAATTGATAACCGAAGTATTTAAACCTCGGGTCGTCTTATCGAGGAATTACAGGGAGGTGTTCTTATTATTGGTTATGAGTATTGTAAATTGGGGGTTTTTTTAGATAAGGAACAGGTAATTTAAATGACAAGAAAAATAAATTAATAATAATAAAATCTCTTGGCAAGGTATAAGAATTTGGAAGTCCTGTCCTAGTTATCCTTATCAGATGTGATGAGAATTGGGTTTTAATCTCACTTAGTTAACCCTTGCTAAGCAAAGGGAAGTCAAGTGGACTAATTAGTTTGATCCTCAGGTCCTAGTCAATTCTTATGGAAAGACTAGAGTTATTGGAGTACAAATTAATCAGCAACTCCCAATTTCAACCACTGCTTTATTTGATAACTCAAGCGTTACCAATTACTTAACCAAAGCCAAAAAGAAGAAAATATCTAAATTAAATTAAAAGCATCAATATAAATAAAGCAAAGCAATCTTAAATCTGAAATACCTCAATAATGTGTATTAAATAAGAAAATCATAACATGAATGTAGCATAAGTCAAGTTGAAAAGATAAATAATAATTAAAGTAATAAATAAAAATGGAAAATAAATTAAAGGAATATTAAACCTGTACTTGAAGAGAAGTAATCCTAAAATTAAGAAAAATCCTAATCCTAAATCCTAAGAGAGAGGAGAGAGCCTCTCTCTCTCTAAAAACTACATCTAAAAACCTAAAATTGTAAATTATGAGCTGATGATTAGGAATAAATGAATTCCCCCACTTTATAGCCTCTAATCTGTGTTTTTTGGGCCGAAAACTGGGTCGAAAACAATCCAGAAATCGCTGGAGAAGAAATCTGCCACGCTGATTTTCGTCACTGCGACGCGTCTGCGTGGAGCGCGCGTTCCCGTCACCTAGCGTCAAGCCAACTATGGCAAATTATATATCAAATCGAAGCCCCGGACGTTAGCTTTCCAACGCAACTAGAACCGCGTCGTTTGGACCTCTGTAGCTCAAGTTATGACCATTTTAGTGCGAGAGGGTCAGGCTGACAGCTTTGCAGTTCCTTCAACCTCTTGTATTCCTTCCACTTTTGCATGCTTCCTCTAAGCCATTCCTGCCCTATAATCTCTGAAAACACTTAACACACATATCAAGGCATCGAATGGTAAAGGAGAATTAATAATTAGCAATTTAAAGGCCAAAGAAGCATGTTTTCAATCATAGCACAAAATCAGGAAGGAGAATGTAAAATCATGCAAATAGTATGAATAAGTGTGCAAAGACTTGATAAAAACCACTCAATTGAGCACAAGATAAACCATGAAATAGTGGTTTATCAACCTCCGCACACTTAAACATTAGCATGTCCTCATGCTAAGCTCAAGAGAAGCTATAAAAGTGAAGAGGAATGGTAGAATGTATGAAATGCAACCTATCTATGTGAATGCAGCTAAATGCAAAATGTTTCTACCTACTTGGTTAAAAGTAAATAAGCTCTTCAAGACAAACATAAATCAGATTTCACTAATTCAAATTATACAATAAAAGTCAAGTAAACTTGTGAGAAGATAGCTCATAAAAGCAGGGAACATAGAATCAAGCGTTGAACCCTCATTGGTAGTGTATATCACTCTAGTCTCTCAAGTGTATAGGGTAATTCACTCTACTCTTCTCTAATCATGCTTTCTAAACTTTGTTCTTCATCTAACCAATCAATAAATATTTAGTATACCAATGCAAACATCATGAGGTCTTTTCAGGGTTGTAATGGGGTTGAGGTAAAGGTAAGGATGTACATATAAGGCTAAGTGAGCTAACAAAGTGAATCCTTGATTAGTCTAAGATCTCACTTAACATACACACTTTATGTAATTTTAAAGTTCTTTACCTAGCTACCCAAATTTTTCCACTTTTGTATTACATGCTCATGCACTAAATTTAATTTTTGAATTTTGTCCCATGTGCATTGATTCTTTTTATTTTTGCATTGGAAAAATTTTTGTATCCCCTTATTTAATTAAAATTTTTTTAATTTTTTTAATTAATTTTTTTATTTTTTATTATTATTATTATTATTATTATTATTTCAATGAACATGGTAATTTAATTATTTTGATTTCACATGAGCAAGCTTCCCAAATTTTCAAATAACTTATTCAATTTAATTCCCCTTTTTTTTTATCATCCCATATTCCCATAAAATTCTTCATACTTAAATTATACACAATATCTATCTTAAGCTAACCAAGGATTCAACTTGGGATTTTTATTTTGTTTTTCTACTTAAGGCTAGTAATGTGGTTATAAAATAGAAGAAGGAGTAGAAAGGCTCAAGGGGGCTAACAAATGTGACATAAAAGGGTAGGCTTATTTGTGATAAGTGAGCAAAAACAAGTAATGGCCTCAATCATATGCAAGAATGTAAATACACTAAATAATAGACATATAGAATGGAACAAAGCAAAGATTGCAATTATAGAGAAGAAAACACACAAGAATAAAATATTTATGGTTAAATAATGTAACCACATAAATAAGCTCCAAGTCTCACGGGTTGTGTGTTCTTTGGCTTAAAAACCATGTTCCAAATATAACTTCAAACAAATTTAACACAAAAAATTTTATTTTAAATTAGTGAAATTTTTCAAAAATAGGGTCTTTAGAAGAAACTTATTATTTTTCAACCAAGTAGTACTTAAATGCAGACAATCAACTACACATGCAATCTATTATGCAATGCAATAATGAACTAATAAAGAAAATAAAACAATGGTGTTGGAAAGAAGAAAATAGCTAACCCATGAAGATCGGTATCGACCTCCCCACACTTAAAGATTGCACCGTCCTCAGTGCATGCTAAGATGTACAAGTGGACGGGTTGCTTCAACTGATACTTTTCTCCAAAGATTGTGCAGGTGGACTTGTTTGTCTTCCCATTAAGAAGCTTTTCCTCTCCCTTCGTGGTGGCCATCCTGAAAGAAGAGGGAAAAGAAGAAAAGTAACCCAAAAATAAAGATAGAAATTAAATAAAATATGGGTATTAATGCCAGATAATAAGGGTCCCAATTACATGGTAGCTACAACAAGCAAGTGAGAAAACAGTAGAAGTACATGGTAAATCAAGAGTGAAAATTTTGCAACAATGGGGAAGAGGGTGCAAGACAATATAAATTCATGTCAATGCAAAATTAATACAAATATCATAAAAGATTAGTATTGACTTAAATAATATTACCCAACAGTGTAAAACAAGTCACTGAGCACCAAAATAATACCAGAAAAGATGCAGCAGTTGAATAAGAAATTTCAACACCAACAGAAAAGTAATAAATTTAAAAAAAAAGAAAGTAAAAATATGCACAAAATTAAAATGTAATGAATGAAAGTATTTAAATAAATTAAGGAAAATAGAATGAAAGTGAATAAGGATGATGAAGAAAAAGAAAGTAGGAAAGAAAGAAGAAAGAAGAAAAGATAGAAGAAATTAGGATTAGAGAAGAAAAGATAAGATCATTGGCACTAATCTGGATAGGTTGTGCGACGCTAGCGACGCGGACGCGTGACTCGTTCTGTGCTACTGGCGCGAGGGCAGCCTCGTGTTTGCGCAACTCTCTGTTTGAAACTCATTTTGCCAAATTTTATGGTGACGCGGTCACGTGGATGACGCGATCGCGTGAATGGCCATTTTTGGAAAGCGACGCGGCCGCGTGGGGAACGCGTTCGCGTGGGAGGGCTTGGGCTTCCAGCACGAGTCCAGCCACGTTCCAGCCCAACATTCTGCCATACACCCCTTTACGTCGATTTTACAGAGCCACGCGTTCGCGTGGGTGACGCGGACGCGTGGGAGGCATTTTTCCCACATGACGCGGACGCGTCAACGACGCGGTCGTGTGGTTCAATTTGTGCCAAAGGCACGCCTCCAGCCACGCTCTCGCGTGACTCTCTGTTCAATTTTCTTTTCTTCCCAATGCACTGGCAACGCGGGCGCATCGGCGACGCTGTCGCGTCGCATGCGATATTTTTTTTTTTAACTAAAATATCTCAAATTATATTAAATAGAATATTCAAATCTAACATGGAGTTCATAAACCAACATTAACAAACTAAAATAAAATAATAGAAGAAATAAAAGTAGAAGAACATTGAACCTGGGATTGAGAAGCACGAAACTCTCGCGCGATCTAGAATTTTCACGAATAAATTCCCGTTGTAAGTATAGCTTCTAGACCGACAAGAATTCCTTTCTTACAAAAGTTTTGGTTGTCACAAGTAACAAACCCCTTTAAAATTGATAACCGAAGTATTTAAACCTTGGGTCGTCTTCTCGAGGAATTGCAGGGAGGTGTTCTTATTATTGGTTATGAGTCTTGTAAATTGGGGGTTTTTTTAGATAAGGAACAGGTAATTTAAATGACAAGAAAAATAAATTAATAATAATAAAATCTCTTGGCAAGGTATAAGAATTTGGAAGTCCTGTCCTAGTTATCCTTATCAGATGTGATGAGAATTGGGTTTTAATCCCACTTAGTTAACCCTTGCTAAGCAAAGGGAAGTCAAGTGGACTAACTAGTTTGATCCTCAGGTCCTAGTCAATTCTTATGGAAAGACTAGAGTTATTGGAGTACAAATTAATCAGCAACTCCCAATTTCAACCACTGCTTTATTTGACAACTCAAAAATTACCAATTACTTAACCAAAGCCAAAAAGAAGAAAATATCTAAATTAAATTAAAAGCATCAATATAAATAAAGCAAAGCAATCTTAAATCTGAAATACCTCAATAATGTGTATTAAATAAGAAAATCATAACATGAATGTAGCATAAGTCAAGTTGAAAAGATAAATAATAATTAAAGTAATAAATAAAAATAGAAAATAAATTAAAGGAATATTAAACCTGTACTTGAAGAGAAGTAATCCTAAAATTAAGAAAAATCCTAATCCTAAATCCTAAGAGAGAGGAGAGAGCCTCTCTCTCTAAAAACTACATCTAAAAACCTAAAATTGTGAATTATGAGCTGATGATTATGAATGAATGGATTCCCCCACTTTATAGCCTCTAATATGTGTTTTCTGGGTCGAAAACTGGGTCGAAAACAGTCCAAAAATCGCTGGAGAAGAAATCTACCACGCTGATTTTCGTCACTGCGACGCGTACGCGTGGAGCGCACGTTCGCGTCGCCTAGCGTCAGGGCAACTATGGCAAATTATATATCAAATCGAAGCCCCAGACGTTAGCTTTCCAACGCAACTAGAACCGTGTAGTTTGGACCTCTATAGCTCAAGTTATGACCGTTTTAGTGCGAGAGGGTCAGGCTGACAGCTTTGCAGTTCCTTCAACCTCTTGTATTCCTTCCACTTTTGCATGCTTCCTCTAAGCCATTCCTACCCTATAATCTCTGAAAACACTTAACACACATATCAAGGTATCGAATGGTAAAGGAGAATTAATAATTAGCAATTTAAAGGCCAAAGAAGCATGTTTTCAATCATAGCACAAAATCAGGAAGGAGAATGTAAAATCATGCAAATAGTATGAATAAGTGTGCAAAGACTTGATAAAAACCACTCAATTGAGCACAAGATAAACCATGAAATAGTGGTTTATCAATGATGGAAAAGGTTTGCCATTGCTAAACCTATTTCTTCCACCATTATTGTTGTTGAAGCCTTGTTGAGGCCTCTGTTGATCCTTCCATGAGAGATTTGGATGATTTCTCCATGAAGGATTATAGGTGTTTCCATAGGGTTCTCCCATGTAATTCACCTCTTCCATTGCTGGGTTCTCAGGATCATAAGCTTCTTCTTCAAATGAAGCTTCTTTGGTACTGCCTGTTGCTGCTTGCATTCCCGACAGACTCTGAGAAATCATATTGACTTGTTGAGTCAATATTTTATTCTGGGCCAATATGGCATTCAGAGTATCAATCTCAAGAACTCCTTTCTTCTGATTTGTCCCATTATTCATAGGATTCCTTTCAGAAGTGTACATGAATTGGTTATTTGCAACCATTTCAATGAGTTCCTGAACTTCTGCAGGCGCCTTCTTCAGATGAAGAGATCCTCCAGCAGAGCTGTCCAAGACATCTTGGACAGTTCAGATAGACCATTATAGAAAATACCTATGATGCTCCATTCTGAAAGCATGTCAGAAGGACACCTTCTGATCAATTGCTTGTATCTTTCCCAGGCTTCATAGAGGGATTCACCTTCCTTTTGATTGAAGGTTTGGACTTCCACTCTAAGCTTGCTCAATTTTTGAGGTGGAAAGAATTTTGCCAAGGCATTGACTAGCTTTTCACAAGAGTTCAGGCTTTCTTTAGGTTGTGAATCCAACCATGTTCTAGCTCTGTCTCTTACAGCAAAGGGAAAAAGCATAAGTCTATAGACCTCGGGATCAACCCCATTGGTCTTGATAGTGTCACAGATTTGCAAGAATTCAGCTAAGAACTGATGAGGATCTTCCAATGGAAGTCCATGAAACTTGCAATTCTGTTGCATCAGAGAAACTAATTGAGGCTTAAGCTCAAAGTTCTTTGCTCCAATGGCAGGGATTGAGATGCTTCTCCCATAGAAGTCGGGAGTAGGTGTAGTAAAGTCACCAAGCACCTTCCTAGCATTGTTGGCATTGTTGTTGTTTTCGGCTGCCATGTCTTCTTCTCGTTTGAAAAGTTCTGTTAGGTCCTCTATACAGAGTTGTACTTTAGCTTCTCTTAGATTTCTCTTCAAGGTCCTTTCAAGTTCAGGATCAGCTTCAACATGAATGCCCTTGTCCTTGCTCCTACTCATATGAAAAGAAAGGAAAAGAAAATATGGAATCCTCTATGTCACAGTATAGAGATTCCTTGAGATGTCAGAGGAAAATAAAAATAGAAGGATGAGGTAGAGAAGAGAGAATCCGAACTTATCAAGAGGGACAGAGTTCGAATTGCAGATAATGGAGAAGTGTTAGTCCTTTAAATAGAAGGATTTAAGAAGAGGGGAAGAATTTTCGAAATTAAAGTAAAAAAATTTTGAAATAATTAAAAGAAAATTTGAAAATTTGGTAAATGATTTTCGAAAACTAAGATTGGGAAAGAAATTAAGTGATTTTTGAAAAGGATTTTGAAATTAGAAATAAAAAAAGATATGATTGAAAATTAATTTTGAAAAAGATGTGATTAAAAAGACATGATTGAGAAGATATGATTGGGAATCAAATTTAAAAGAAGAAAGTTTTTAAAATTAAAGTTGATTACTTGACCAACAAGAAATTAAAAGATATGATTCTAGAATTAAAACTTTTGATCCTTTCTTAATAGGCAAGTAACAACTTGAAAATTTTGAATTAAATCACTAATTGTAGCAAGGATTTTCGAAAATAGTAATAAATAAAAAATTTAAAAGAAATTGATTTTGAAAAGATATGATTGAAAAGATATGATTTAAAAAAAAATTGATTTTGAAAAATTATGAAAATTTAAAAAAGATTTGAATTAAAAACAAAATCTTCCCTCTAGTGTCCTCCTGGCGTTAAATGCCCAGAATGGCATCCATTCTGGTGTTTAATGCCCAAAATGCTACCTTTTTGGGCGTTTAACGCCCAGCCAGGTACCCTGGCTGGCGTTTAAACGCCAATTTTCCTTCTTCACTGGGCGTTTTGAATGCCCAGCTTTTTCTGTGTAATTCCTCTGCTGAATGTTCTGAATCTTCAATTCTCTGTGTTATTGACTTGAAAAGACACAATTTAAAAAAATTGAATTTTTAATGATGAGAAACAGTAAAAAATGCAACTAAGATCAAATAAACAATGCATGCAAGACACCAAACTTAGAAGTGTGTATACTAAGGACTGTAACAATTTGAAAATGCATGTAAGAAACAACAAAAGACACAAAATAAGAGAAATTAAAGATCAGAGCAATGAAATCATCAAGAACAGCTTGAAGATCAATGAAGAACATAATGCATATATTCGAAAAATGCAAGATGAATAAAGACATGCAATTGACACCAAACTTAAAAATTGACACTTGACTCAAACAACAAACACAAAATATTTTTGGTTTTTATGATTTTATAATTTTTTGTGATTTTTCGAAAATTATATGGAAAAAGAGAAAAAAGGACTTCAAAATTCTTAATGAGAATTCCAGGAATCATGCAATGTTAGTCTAAAACTCCGGTCCAGGAATTAGACATGGCTCACTAGCCAGCCAAGCTTTTAGTGAAAGCTTCGGTCCAAAACACTAGACATGGCCAATGGCCAGCCAAGCTTTAGCAAATCATTACGTTCAATAGAAAAATTGACATAAATCAACAAGCTCTTGTGATGATAAGTTGAAACCTCGGTCCAAAAGATTAGACATGGCTTCTCAGCCAGCCAGACTTCAACAAATCATCATGAAACTCTAGAATTCATTCTTAAAAGTTCTGAAGAACAAAATAGAAATAAAAAATATTTTTTTTTTTTGAAATTTTTTGAAAATTAAAAGGTAAGAAGCTTAAACATAAAATAAAATTACCTAATCTGAGCAACAAGATGAACCGTCAGTTGTCCAAACTCGAACAATCCCCGACAACGGCGCCAAAAACTTGGTGCACGAAATTGTGATCACCAATGGCGCCAACAGCTTGGTACGCACAATTGTAATCTCAACTCCTTGTCACAACTCCGCACAACTAACCAGCAAGTGCACTAGGTCGTCCAAGTAATAAACCTTACGTGAGTAAGGGTCGATCCCACGGAGACTGTCGGCTTGAAGCAAGCTATGGTCATCTTGTAGATCTTAGTCAGGCAGATTCAAATGGTTATGGGATATTGATAATTAAAATATGAATAAAACATAAAATAAAGATAGAGGTACTTATGTAATTCATTGGTGAGAATTTCAGATAAGCGTATGAAGATGCTTTATTCCTTCTGAACCTCTGCTTTCCTATTGCCTTCTTCCAATCATTCATACTCCTTTCCATGGCAAGCTTATGTTGGGTTTCACCGTTGTCAATGGCTACCTCCCGTCCTCTCAGTGAAAATGGTCCAAATGCGTTGTCACCGCACGGCTAATCAGCTGTTGGTTCTCGATCATGTTGGAATAGGATCCATTGATCCTTTTGCGTCTGTCACTACGCCCAACAATCGCGAGTTTGAAGCTCGTCACAGTCATCCCTTCCCAGATCCTACTCAGAATACCACAGACAAGGTTTAGACTTTCCGGATATCAGGAATGCTACCAATTGATTCTAGCCTATACGACGAAGACTCTGATCTCATGGAATGGAAGACTCGGTTGTCAGGCGAGGCAACCATGCATCATGAATCAGGAGGCTAAGAGATACGCACTCAAGCTACTGTAAGTAGAACAGAGGTGGTTGTCAGGCACGTGTTCATAGGTGAGAATGATGATGAGTGTCACAGATCATCACCTTCGTCAGGTTGAAGAACAAATGTATATCTTAGAGAAGAAGTAGGCGTGAATTGAATAGAAAAACAACAGTACTTTGCATTAATTCATGAGGAACAGCAGAGCTCCACACCTTAATCTATGGTGTGTAGAAACTCTACCGTTGAAAATACATAAGAACAAAAGGTCTAGGCATGGCCGAATGGCCAGTCTCCCAAAGCATGAACATACAAGTTCCAAGATGAAAAGTATGATCCAGTATATCAAATACAATAGCAAAAGGTCCTATTTGTAGAAAACTAGTAACCTAGGGTTTACAGAAATGAGTAAATGATGCAGAATCCACTTCCAGGCCTACTTGGTGTGTGCTTGGGCTGAGCATTGAAGCTTTCACATGTAGAGACTTTTCTTGGAGTTAAACGCCAGTTTTGTGCCAGTTTGGGCGTTTAACTCCAGCTTTTATGCCAGTTCTGGTGTTTTGACACCAGAATTTCTATGCTGACTTGGAACACCGGTTTGGGCCATTAATTCTCGGGCAAAGTGTGGACTATTATATATTGCTGGAAAGCCCAGGATGTCTACTTTCCAACGCAATTAAGGGCGCACCAATTGGGCTTTTGTAGCTCCAGAAAATCCACTTCGAGTGCAGGGAGGTCAGAATCCAATAACATCTGCAGTCCTTTTTCAGCCTCTGAATCAGATTTTTGCTCAGCTCCCTCAATTTCAGCCAGAAAATACCTGAAATCATAGAAAAACACACAAACTCATAGTAAAGTCCAAAAATGTGATTTTTATTTAAAAACTAATAAAAATATAATAAAAACTAACTAAAACATACTAAAAACATACTAAAAACAATGCCAAAAAGCGTATAAATTATCCGCTCATCAGGGTCCTAGGGTTTCCTTTTGTTGTTTGTATTGCTCTGGTGTCATGCTTGTCCGAGCTGTTCTGATATGGTTTTTTGACTATATCTGAGATATTTTGGGTTAGTAATCTTTTTTCTTCTTTTCTTGCTGTAGGACTAGTTGACCTCATGTCTTCTCACAAGAACATTGTTGAGACATCTTCCCAAGTCCCTGAGGGCATGGCTGATTGGGTGGATTTGATGGTTCTTTTGTACATTTCTTTGGTTGATTCCGAATTTCGTCAGTAACTTAGGCAGTTTCATAGGGTTTGTAGTAGTGGTAGTGAGGAAAAGAATTATGAGCTTGTACCCCCCCTACTCTTGAAGAGAGAGTTTGTTTCTCTACTCGAGTTGCTGGAGACCGTCCTTTTTTCTATGCATATGATTACTTTTTTGGCCAGATGAATATCACCATTCCTTTTACTCCTTTTGAGACCAACCTGTTGTGGTCTTGCAATGTAGCTCCATCCCAACTTCACCCCAATTCTTGGGGTTTTATAAAGATCTTTCAATTACAGTGTCGCGTGTTTGACGTCCCTGCTTCGCAATCCCTTTTCTTTTATTTGTTTGTCTTGACAAAACCTGGGGTAGTGAAGAAAAAGGCTGCCTGGGTTTCTTTTCGAGCTTCGCAAGGGAAGAAAGTTTTTTCTATGTATGACGAGTCGTTTCGTGATTTTAAGAACTATTTTTTCAAGGTCCGAGCTGTTGAAGGAGCTCATCCCTTTTTTCTGGATGAGAATGATGAGCCCACTTTTCCTTTAGAGTGGCAAAAGAACGTTGTTATGTCGAGGTATTCCTGGGAGATGTTGGACGAGGTCGAGCAGGCCTTTGTGACTGTGTTGGAGGAGAATTGGGGAGAGCCTCCCTATCTTGATACCAAGAAATTCTTAGGGGACCCCTCACTCCTTCGAAATGAGCTGGGTAGTGTTCAATTTTGGCCTTTCTTTTTTGTTGAGTTTATTTCTTTACGAGCTCTTTTTTTTTATTTGTAACTTGGTTTCCTGCTGTGATGTTTTGTTTGCAGAGATGATTAAGAACAAGGAATCCATGAAGGCCTTTAAGAGGGCAAGAAAGGCTACTGCAGCTCAAAACGTCTCAGCTAAGGCAGCCGGCCATACCGACCTCGCCGGGGGTGAGGAAGGTAATCCCTACTCCCCGGGTTCGTTTGGATGATCCTCCTCAAGTTTCTGTTGCTACTTCTGGTGCTCCTCCAAACAAAAAACAAAGAACAACTGAGCCTTTCAACCTTGATGCCCCTGACTTTGATGCGGTTGAGTTCGTCGATCAGCAAATTGGTCCCTACGGTACCATTCCTACCGACGATGTTTCTCTCCTTCGCCACTTGGATTTTATTACTCGGAGTATCGTCAAGATGGCGCATATAGGAGCTGCCTTGTATCGAACTGCCCAAGACCTCCCTCTTCATACTACCAAAGCTTTTATGGAGGAGGCTAAGCAAGAGTTCGATCGTATGAAGGGTTTAAAGGAGGAGCTCCAAGTGAAAGTGACCAAACCGGAGAAGGAGTTGGAGATCGAAAAGGCTAGTTCTGTTGCCTTGGTGGCTTCTGTTAGGTTGGCTGAGGATACCGCCTTGAGGCACAAGGATAGCTATGTTACGGCATATAGGGAAATGATGCATCTCAGGGAGGAGTTGGAGTCTGCCCGGGTTGATTATGCTGAGCTCCATGGTCACCTTGTAGGCAGCGTAAATGCTGCTTATGAGAACCTGAAGGAGCAAGTTCGAGTTCTTGCTCCCGAGGTCGACCTTACTCTCTTTAGTCTGGACAATGTTGTAAAGGATGGCAAGATTTTTCCTGACGACCCTGACGACGACAATGTTGAACCTCCCCCTGTGCTTACTGCCAAAGCCTCCGAAGTGCCGACTTCTTCCGCTCCTTCAGTTGAGGTTGATCATCCTGTATCAGATCCTGACTGTCAAATATTGAATCGGGATGATGGGACTGTGGATACTGTGCCTATTCAGACTCGCCCTCCTTCATCTCGTGCTGCCGAGAAGCCTTCAGATCTTCCCTGATTGTGTGAATGCTTTATGTAGATAGCCCGTCTTGTGGGCTTTTTTAAACTCTTTATTTTGTAAATGATGTTTGCTGACTATTGACACTCTTTTAGTTGCTTGTTTACCAACTTTATTTTGAAAAACAAAGTAATTTCCAAGCTTTTGGGGCTGATTTTGGTGGCCTCTGAAGCTTGTTATTATTATAACTTTATGCTTTTATATTATGTCTGTCTACACTCGACTTGGCACCTTTCAAGGTTTTGTGAATGCTGGAACCTTTCGTTGTCCGACTTCTTTAGATAGGCTTGATTCCTTTGCCTTGTATAACACTTAAGGTCTTTTGGGAGGCCGGTTTCGTCGTGTTGGTTTCGTCCAAGTTGTTGTTAGTAATCCTCTTTGGACTTTGTTTAGATCTTTTTCAGGGATTACTTTTGTGATCTCCTGTTTTGGGCCGACTTCGTCATGTCGGGCTCTTTTAAGTTGTTTTGTAATCCTCTTTCTTGGACCTTGTTCAGGCCTCTTTCAGGGATTATCTTTATAACTTTTGTGTTTTTCGGGCTGACTTCGTCATGCTGGGCCCTTCTAAGTTATTTTTGTAATCCTCTTTCTTGGATTGTTTAGGTCTCTTTCAGGGATTACCTTTATAACTTTCGTGTTTTTGGGCCGACTTTGTCATGTCGGGCCCTTCCAAGTTATTTTTGTAATCCTCTTTTTTGGACCTTGTTTAGGTCTCTTTCAGGGATTACCTTTATAACTTTCGTGTTTTTGGGCCGACTTTGTCATGTCAGGCCCTTCTAATTTATTTTTGTAATCCTCTTTCTTGGACCTTGTGCAGGTCTCTTTCAGGGATTACTTCTATAACTTTATGTTTTGGGCTGACTTCATCATGTCGGGCCCTTCTAAGTTATTTTTGTAATCCTCTTTCTCGGACCTTGTTTAGGTCTCTTTCAGGGATTACTTCTATAACTTTATGTTTTGGGCCGACTTCATCATGTCGGGCTGATAAACCCATATTTTATGATATATTTTGTGCCTAATTTAAGTGATTTATTCAATCCTTCACTCACTTATTCATGTTAATTGCATGGTTTTACTTTCCCTTCCTTATTATGTGATGTATGTGAAAAACATGTTTCCTATGCTTTAAAAATAATTATTTTAATTACCCTTTTATTACCATTCGATACCGTGATTTCTGTGTTGAGTCGTTTCAGATCTTCTAAGGCAGGAATGACTTAAAGGATGGAAAGGAAACATACAAAAATGGAAGGAAAGAACAAAATGGAGTTTTTGAAAAAGTTGGCAGCGACGCGAACGCGTGGGCGATGCGGCCGCATGCCCAGCGCGAAGAGAGTGCGACGCGATCGCGTGAATGACGTGAATGCGCGCCACGAGCAAAACGCAGATGACGTGGACGCATGACCGAAGCGAACGCGTGACAAGAAAAACTCCAAATGACGCGACCGCGTGACCCACGCGGACGCGTGACAGAGGCCACGCATCAGAAATTACAGAAAACGCTCCCAGCGATTTCTGAAGCCCTTTTTGGCCCAGATCCAAGTCCAGAAAGCACAGATCAGAAGTTATGAAGTGGGGGAATGCATCCATTCAAAAGGAGAGTCTCCAATTATTCACTTTTCATGATTTAGATGTAGTTTTTAGAGAGAGGTTCTCTCCTCTCTCTCTTAGGATTAGGATTTAGAATTTTTCTCGCTTTCATGATTATCTCTTTTCATCAGGTTCAATTTTCCTTTTTATTATCTTCTAAATTTAATTTATGAACTTTTCTATGTCACAGATAATTCTCTTAATTAATATTATTTGAGGTATTTCAGTTTATGATTGCTCTCTTTTGATTATGTTACTGTTACTTTCAATCTGAAGATATTTTTATTCGAGTAGATTTACTTTTCCCCTTTTGGTCTTGGTCAAGAAATCAGTAACTCAGGAGTTATCAAACTCAACGTGATTGATAATTGTTATCTTGTTAATTGAATTGAACTTCAGTAATTCCAGTCTTTTCTTAGGGATTGACCAAAACCTGAAGTTCAGACTAATTAATCCACTTGATCTTCCTTTGCTTTAGTAAAGGCTAACTAAGTGGAATTAAGACTCAATTCTCATCAGCATTGATAAGGATAACTAGGATAGGACTTCCAATTTCTTATACCTTGCCAAGAGTTTATTTTACAATTATTTGTTTATTTTATTTGCCATTTAAATTACCCATTCCTTATTTTCAAGGACCCCAATTTACAATCTCCATAGCCAATAATAAGAACATACTTCCTTGCAGTTCCTTGAGAAGACGACCCGAGGTTTAAATACTTTGGTTATCAATTTTAAAGGGGTTTGTTACTTGTGACAACCAAAACGTTTGTAAGAAAGGTTGATTGCTTGGTTTAGTAACTATACTTGCAACGAGAGTTTACTATAACTTCTAAACCATCAATCTTCCAGTTCTTCACAGGCCCTTCTAAGTTATTTTTGTAATCCTCTTTCTTGGACCTTGTTCAAGTCTCTTTCAGGGATTACTTCTATAACTTTATGTTTTGGGCCGACTTCGTCATGTCGAGCCCTTCTAAGTTATAGTAATCCTCTTTTATAGGGTTGACCAGACCTCTTTCCAGGGTTTACTTATAACTTTGGTCGACTTGGTCCGACTTCTTAGTGTCGGCCAGTCTTTAAGTTTTTATTTAGCAATCCATCTTATCAAGACCTCGTCAGGTCCTTTCTCCGGATCACTTTCGATAACTTCTTGCATTATTCTATTTTCATCTTTGCCGATTTGTAGAAGGTGGGTTCAATCGTTGTTTAGTCGACCTTTAGATGAATTTGGTTTTCATCTCTGTTGGTCTTTATCGTGATCGTGTAGTGAATTTGTTTTTCACTTTCTGCCGATCTGTTGCTTTATAATCGGGCGATGAATATTTCAGATTAATGCGTCTTGAAAACTTGTAGAACATCTAATATATTTTATTTAAAAGAAAATGCAAATATGTACATGCGGAGTTTTTATCCTTTTAAGTCGGATAATTCGTGGATTTCAACTTGGTGCCTCATTAAAAAACTTTTTCAGGAAAAAGAGTGCATCCTATGCTGAGATCCTTTACCATCCTAGCTATAGTACCTTCTTAGGTTGCAGGCGTGCCACGATCTGAGAAGTTCTCGCCCCTCGAGTTCGGACAGTCTGTAGTAGCCCTTTCCAAGTACTTCTATGACTCGGTAGGGTCCTTTCCAGTTTGCTGCCAACTTTCCTTCTCCAGGTCGAGTTGTTCTGATATCATTTCAGATTAGGATGAGATCATTCTCAGCAAAACCTCGTGGCACTACCTTTTGATTATATCTAGAAGCCATTCGACATTTTAGTGCTTTTTCCCTGATCCGAGCTCTCTCTTGGATTTCAGGAAGTAGGTCGAGCTCTTCCCTTTGAAGTTGGGAGTTGGCCTCTTCATTGTAATAGACCACTCTAGGCGACCCTTCTTCGATCTCTACTAGGATCATTGCCTCCATTCTGTAAGCTAACCGGAAGGGTGATTCCTTTGTGGTAGAATGTGGCGTTGTTCGATATGCCCATAGGACTTGTGGGAGCTCTTCAGCCCATGCTCCCTTTGCATCCTGTAATCTTCGTTTTAGCCCAGCCAATACCACTTTGTTGGCGGCTTCAGCTTGTCCATTGGCTTGAGGATGTTCTACGGAAGTAAATTGGTGTTTTATATTCAAGTTGGCCACTAACTTTTTGAAGCCTGCATCTGTGAATTGGGTGCCATTATCTGTGGTGATGGAGTATGGGACCCCGAACCTTGTGACAATGTTTCTATATAGGAATTTTCGACTTCTTTGAGCAGTGGCATTAGCTAAGGGTTCTGCCTCGATCCACTTTGTAAAGTAGTCTACCCCTACTATGAGGAATTTAACTTGTCCCGATCCCTGAGGGAAGGGTCCGAGAAGGTCGAGTCCCCATTTTGCAAATGGCCATGGTGAGGTCACGCTGATGAGTTCCTCTGGCGGGGCGATGTGAAAGTTGACATGTTTCTGGCATGGTAGACATGTCTTTACAAACTCTGTGGCCTCCTTTTGTAGAGTTGGCCAATAAAATCCTGCCTGGAGTACTTTTTTGTTAAGTGCTTGTGCTCCAAGATGGTTGCCACAAATGTCACTGTGTATTTCTTCTAAAACTTCCATTGTATTGGAAGTCGGCACACATTTTAACCATGGTATTGAATTCCCTCTTTTGTATAAAGTATTATTTATGATAGTGTAGTGTTGTGCCTCCCGCTTTAACCTCTTTGCCTCATTTTCATCTGTGGGGAGTGTTTCTGTTTTGAGGTAGTTAATTATGGGGGTCATCTATCCTTCATCCTGACCTGTTATGGCTAGGACTTTTTCTTCTTCCGAGATGGACGGACTCTGCAGTATTTCTTGGATGAGGCTCTTATTGTTGCCCCCTGGTTTGGTGCTGGCTAGCTTTGAGAGTGCGTCAGCTCGGACATTCTGTTCGCGGGGTATGTGGTGGATCTCATATTCCCGAAGTTGTTCAAGCTGTTCCCTGGTTTTACCCAGGTACTTTTTCATAGTGGGATCCTTAGCTTGGTAGCTCTCCGTTATTTGTGAAGTGACTACCTGTGAGTCGCTGAAGATAATGAGCCTTTGAGCTCCGACCTCTTTAGCCAGCTTCAAACTAGCTAGTAGTGCTTCATATTCCGCCTGGTTGTTTGAGGTAGGGAACCCGAATTTGAGAGAAAGTTCAATTTGGGTTCCTTGGTTGCTTTCAATTATCACACCTGCGCCGCTTTCAATTTTATTTGAGGAACCGTCCACGTAGAGATTCCATTCTGTGGGGGGTTTCCAGAGTGTCTGTAAATTCTGCAATGAAGTCGGCTAAGTATTGTGATTTGATGGCTGCCCGAGCTTCGTATTGAAGGTCGAACTCAGACAACTCGACTGCCCATTGCAAGATTCTGCCTGCTAGATCTGTTTTCTGCAATATCCCTTTTATGGGCTGGTTGGTCCGAACCTTAATAGTGTGAGCTTGGAAGTACGGACGAAGTCGTCGAGATGTTAGTATGAGAGCATAGGCAAATTTCTCTATTTTTTGGTAGTTCAGCTCGGACCCTTGTAGTGCTTTACTGATGAAGTATACAGATTGTTGCCCCTTGTCATCCTCTCAAACTAGTTCTGAGGCTACTGCCCGACTTCCTACTGCGAGGTACAATATGAGTGGCTCTCCCTCTCGTGGTCGAGTTAGGATAGGCGGTTGCCCCAGGAATCTTTTGAAATCTTGGAAGGCTTGCTCACACTCCGTTGTCCATTCAAACTTCTTTCCCTTTCTTAAAGTGGCGTAGAAAGGGAGAGACCTTATTGCTGATCCCGCTAGAAATCTGGACAAGGCTGCCAACCTCCCGTTGAGTTGTTGTACCTCTTTGACACAAGTTGGGCTCTTCATGTCGAGTATGGCCTGGCATTTATCCGGATTTGCCTCGATTCCTCTTTGTGTGAGCATAAAACCCAAGAATTTGCCAGCTTCTACTGCAAAGGTGCATTTTGCAGGATTGAGTCGCATGCCATGCTTTCTTATAGTGTCAAACACTTGGGCCAGGTCGGACAATAATGTCTCTTCGCTTTGTGTCTTTATCAACATGTCATCCACATAGACCTCCATGATCTTTCCGATATAATCTAAAAAGACTTTATTCATTAACCTTTGATAAGTAGCTCCTACGTTTTTAAGACCAAAAGGCATTACGATGTAGCAGTAGTTTGCTTTTGGTGCTAGAAACGAGGTTTTTTCTTGATCAGGTGGATACATTGGGATTTTATTGTATCCGAAATATGCATCCATAAATGAGAGGTATTTATATCCGGATGAGGCATCCACCAGAACGTCGATACTTGGGAGTGGATAAGGATCTTTTGGGCAGGCTTTGTTGAGATTAGTGTAGTCAGTGCACATTCGCCACTTCCCATTTGACTTTTTCACCAAGACGACGTTAGCTAGCCATAGTGGGTACTTGACTTCTCTTATGAATCCTGCCTCCAGTAGGGCTTGTACCTGCTCTTCTACAGCTTGGGATCGTTCTGGCCCGAGTTTTCTTCGTCTCTGCTGTACTGCCGAGATCCTGCGTAGACCGCCAACTTGTGGCACATTAGTTTGGGGTCTATACCTGGCATGTCTGCAGCTTTCCATGCAAAGAGATCGACGTTATCTCGTAAGAACTGTACAAGTGATTTTCTTTTATGTCTCCTCTTAGAATCGTTCCAATATTGGTTGTTTTGTCCGGGATGTCTCCGATCTGGACTTTCTCTACTTCACCTTCAGGTTGTGGACGGAGTTCTTCTCGCCTCTGAACTCCACCAAGTTCAATTGTGTGGAATTCTTCTCCTCTGCCTCTAAGGTTTAGACTTTCGTTGTAACAACGGTGCGCCATCTTTTGATCTGCTTTTATTGTAGCTATCCCTTCTGCAGTGGGAAATTTCATGCATAGATGTGGAGTTGAGACTATTACACCGAGTTGATTTAATGTTGTCCGACCTATTAAGGCATTATAGGCTGAACTCACGTCGACCACGATGTAGTCTATTTTGAGTGTTTTGGATTGGTTTCCTTTTCCGAAGGTTGTGTGTAGTGAGATGTATCCCAGTGGTTGTACTGGGGTGTCTCCCAGTCCAAACAAACTGTTTGGATATGCTCTAAGCTCTTTTTCTTCTAAGCCGAGCTTGTTGAAGACAGTTTTGAATAAGATGTCGGCAGAGCTCCCTTGGTCTATCAGTGTGCGGTGAAGATTTGCATTTGCCAGTATAATGGTGATGACCATGGGATCGTCGTGTCCCGAGATGACACCTGATGCATCTTCTTTGGTAAACGTAATTGTCAGGATGTCGGGTGCTTCCTCATTTCCCTCGACATGATATACTTCTTTGAGATATCTTTTGCGAGATGATTTGGAGATTCCCCCTCCTGCAAATCCTCCGTGTATCATATGGACATGTCTTTCTGGTTTATGAGGTGATTGCTCAGTTCGTCCAACATCCTCGTCCCTTCTTCTTTTTCTTTGCTCATCATCTCGGGTGGCCAGATACCGATCTAGTTTTCCCTCTCTTACTAATTTTTCTATGACATTTTTTAAGTCAAAACATTCGTTGGTGGAATGCCCACAGACTCGATGGTATTCACAATATTCGGTCTGATTTCCTCCTCCTTTTTTGCCTTTGAGTGGTCGAGCTGGGGGTATTTTTTCTGTGTGGCAGACTTCTTTGTAGATATCCACAAGGGATACCCGAAGAAGGGTATAATTATGATATTTTTTAATTTTTTTTCCCATGTCAATCTTCCTTCTTTTTGGACTCTTTATCCTTGTCCCGGGGGGGATAGGTGAATCTGGATTTTGAGGTCTCTCCTAGTGTTCCGAGGGTTACCCGAAACTGTAGGTCGATCTCGGACGAGATCTTCTGTAGTGGTCGGAGATGACGGGTCTGGCAGGGGGGTGGCGGCCGGAGTTGTCGTGTCCAACTTGTTAGACTGGCGGCACTTCTGATCCTTGGTCACCGGAGGGTGGGGGTACCTGCAAGAGACTCCGATGCTTAAGTTAGCATAGGTATTAAACAGGTTTTTTGTAGAATCAGAGTATGAGTTATACCTGGGTGCTCCAGCGTATTTATAATGGTTGTAGAGTGACTTTGTTAGATAAGATAAGTTAGTTATCTTATCTTATCTTTATCTTTGAGTTGAGGTCAGCTTATCTTCAAGGGAACCGCCCTTATCTCTATAGGCTTGGACTGCCTTTGGATTTGGGTCATGTTCTTCTATTTGGGCCCTTTACTGGGCTTTTCTGTCGATTTGACCGACCTCTTTTGAGAAGAGGTCGGATAGCCTGACCTGAAGAGGTCGGTCGCTTTATTACTGAACATTCCGGATCGGATCGCTCGAACCAGGGTATGAACATTGCCCCTGCTTGAGCTCGGTCTTCTACTTTAAGGTCGAGTCTTTGACTTCGAACTTTCTATGGTGAAGCCGAACTTGAGCATTTTGTCGACTTCTTTCTTTGTAGAACCTTTTGAATGTGGAACGTTTTCCTCTAAAAGTGCGTGCTTTGCATTAGCGCTCTGTTCCTGGGAAGACGCAAGGGTTTAATACCCTCATTAATTAGCTTTTAACGCCCCGTTCCCCTTTTTATTTTGAACTTTACGCACAGAAACAGTTTCTCTTCTCCGTTTTTACTTGTAACTTCCCTTTTCCTTCTCCCTTTCTGTTTCCTGAAGTTTTGCGATTTTCATATTTCTTCCCTGCGACGTCCTTTGGTGATTTCTTGGTGTTTTTCTTTGCTCGAGTGGCGATTCTGTCCTACGTCTTTGATCTTCTTCGAAAACTTCTTCCTTTGTTCAGGTTGGTTCTTGTTCTCATCCTTTTTTTCTGAAAATGCCTTGATTTTGAATGTACGTTTGGAAAAGCTTGATCCTTTTTGTAACCTTGTGCTTGCTTGTTACTGTGGCGTATTTTTTTTTGGTTTTGCCTTTTTGTTTTTGCGCATACGCCTAGTGTTTCTGTTGATGCTTCCTAGGGTTTTGCATGCTCTACTGTTGCTTCTGGCTTGTTCTTTTGAAAAGACTGTATCTTGCAATAATGGTAGTTTTCAAAATAATAGCTTGACTTTTGCCCTGTTGATAGTTTTCTTCATCACTTGTTAAGATTTTCTTTGTTTGTTTGGGGTGCATCTTTGATGATTACTTCTCCTGAATATTTTGCTGCTATCTGCCTTCGTTTTTTATTTTGAACTGGGACGGTGAATTTGGGAGGTAGCTCGTTTGGGTGGCCGTGTTTGATTTGTGGCTCGTTGCCTTCGAGGGGTCGTTTTGTTTGTAGAACAGAGAGGTTTTGTTGTTTTCTTGTGTCGAGACGTATGCCTGTTTTCCTGAATCCTTGTCCTTTTATCTGCCTCCAAAGGATGCCCCTGGATCTTTTTGGTATGGGTCCTGGGGTTTCCTTTTGTTGCTTGTTCTGTACTGGGTTATGTTAGCCGAGTTATTCTGATTTCGTTCAGGATCTTTTTTAGTAATCCAATCTTCTTTTCTTATTTGTAGGACTAGTTTGGCCATGTCTTCTCGCAATAACATTGTAGAGATGTCTTCTAAAGTTCCCGAAGGGATGTTCGATTGGCTGGACTCCCTTGTCTTGATGTGTGTCTTTGTGGTGGATGCTGGGTTTTATGTAGAGCTGAGGAAACGTCATAGAATTTGTGGTAGCGGTGCCCGGGCGAGGGACTATGAGCTTGTAGCACCCGACTCTGACGAAAGGGTTTGTTTTCCTACTTCGGTCGAGGGGGAGCGTCCCTTCTTCTATGCCTATGAATATTTCTTCAACCAGTTGGACATTACTTTTCCCTTTACTGCTTTCGAGACCGACTTATTGTGGTCGTGTAACATTGCCCCATCCCAGCTTCATCCGAATTCCTGGGGTTTTATTAAGATCTTTCAGCTGCTTTGCCGAGAGTTAGGCGTAACACCTTCTCAGACTCTTTTTCTCTATCTTTTTGTTTCTGCCAAGCCTAGAGCTTCTTCCAAAAAGAAGGCTTCCTGGGTTTCTTTTAGGTCTGCCCAGGGGCATAAAGTTTTCGCCATGTACGATAAATCTTTTAAGGATTTTAAGAATTATTTCTTTAGAGTCCGTGCTGTTGAGGGGGTCCACCCCTTTTTTCTTGATGAGAATGACGAGCCTACTTTCCCTCTAGAATGGCAAAAGGATGTGAGAGTGTCTCATTATACATGGGAGATGCTTGACGAGGTTGAGCGGGCTTTTGTAATTTTTCTTGAAGATTTATGGGGGGAACCACCCCATCTTGATACAAAAAGGTTTTTGAGTGACCCGTCCCTGGTTCGAACTGCTTTGGGTACTATCTGACTTGTTTCTATACTTGTTTCTTAGCTTTGCTTCCTCTTTCTGTGATTGTAACCCCTTATTGTGGTTGATTCTGTATTTTTCAGAGATGTCTAAGAACAATGATTCCATGAAGGCCTTCAAAAAGGCAAGGAAGGCTGCTGCTGCTCAAAATATCTCGGCCAAGGTGACAGGAGAGGGATCTTCTCAAGTTCTGGTGAAGCCGCCCGTGCCGAGTTCTCCTGGGCCGAGGAAGGTGATCTCCAATCCTCGGGTTCGTCTAGCCGACCCTCCACAGACTTCTGCCGCTACTTTTGGTGCTCCTCCCAACAAGAAACAAAAAACAATTGAACCTTTCAACCTTGATGCTCCTGACTTCGATGCGGTGGAATTTGTTGATCAACAAATCGGTCCTTATAGTGTCCTCCCTATTGATGATATATCGCTCCTTCGCCATTTGGATTTTATAACTCGAAGTAGTGTTAAAATGGCACATATGGGGGCTGTCCTGTACCGAACTGCTCAAAATCTTCCTCTTCATGCCACCAAAGCCTTCATGGAGGAGGCTAAACAGGAGTTTGATCGGATGAAACGCTTGAAGGAGGAGCTTGAGGTGAAAGTGTCCAAACTGGAGAAGGAGCTGAAGAATGAGAAGGCTAGCTCCCTTGCTTTAGCGGCTTCTGTGATGTTGGCCGAGGACACGGCATTGAGGCATAAAGACAGCTATGTTACATCCTATCGGGATGTGATCTGTCTGAGGGAGGAATTGGAGTCCGCTCGAGCTGATTACTCTGAGCTCCAAGGTCATCTTGTCGGCAGCGTGAATGCTGCTTACGAGAACCTGAAGGAGCAGGTTCAAATTCTGGCTCCCGAGGTCGACCTTTCTCTCTTCAGCCTGGACAATGTTGTGAGGGATGGTAAGATTGTTCCTGACGACCCGGATGATGATGATGTCGAACCTCCCCTTGCGCCTGCTGTCAAAGTGTCCACTTCTACAGTTCCTTTGGCTGAAGTCGGTCATCCCGTATCCGATCCGGATTGTCAAATCCTGAATCGAGATGATGGGACAGTGGATGCTGTGCCCATTCAGACTCGCCCTCCTTCACCCCATATTGATGCTACTGAGAAGGCTTCTGATGTTTAACTGAACTCTTTATTTTGATTGTGCAGATAGCCTGACTTGTGGGCTTTTAAACTCTTTTATTATGTAAATGATGTTTTGGTGACTGTTGATACTTTTCTTAGTTACTTGTTTAGCAACTTTTATTTTGAAAAACAACAAGTAGCTTTCGAGCTTTTGGGGCTGACTTTGATGGCTTCTGAAGCTGGTTATAATATTATGCTTGTTTGCCCTTATCTTGGCACCTTTCTAGGTTTTTGAGAATGTTAGCGTCTTCTAAGTTATTTTTGTAATCCTCTTTTTTGGACCTTGTACACGTCTCTTTCAGGGATTACTTTATAACTTTACGTTTTGGGCCGACTTTGTCATGTCGGGCCTTTCCTCATGTTGACCGACTTCGCCATGTTGGGTCAAATTATTTTGTAATCCTTTTTCTTGGACTTTGTTTAAGTCTCTTTCAGGGATTACTTCTATAATTTGCGGGCCGACTTCGTCATGTCGGGCCCTTCTAAGTTATTTTTGTAATCCTCTTTCTTGGACCTTGTTCAGGTCTCTTTCAGAGATTACTTCTATAACTTTATGTTTTGGGCCGATTTTGTCATGTCGGGCCCTTCTAAGTTATTTTTGTAATCCTCTTTCTTGGACCTTGTTCAAGTCTCTTTCAGGGATTACTTCTATAACTTTATGTTTTGGGCTGACTTTGTCATGTCGGGCCCTTCTAAGTTATTTTTATAATCCTCTTTCTTGGACCTTGTTCAGGTCTCTTTCAGGGATTACTTCTATAACTTTATGTTTTGGGCCGACTTTGTCATGTCGGGCCTTTCTAAGTTATTTTTGTAATCCTCTTTCTTGGACCTTGTTCAGGTCTCTTTCAGGGATTACTTCTATAACTTTATGTTTTGGGCCGACTTTGTAATGTCGGGCCCTTCTAAGTTATTTTTGTAATCCTCATCCTCTTTTATAGGGTTGGCCAGAACTCTTTCCAGGGTTTACTTATAACTTGGTTTGACTTGGTCTGACTTCTTAACGTCGGCCAGTCATTTAAGTTATTATTTAGCGATCCATTAGGACCTCGTCAGGTCCTTTCTCCGGATCACTTTCAATAACTTCTTGCATTATTCTGTTTTCATCTTTGCCGATTTGTAGAAGCTGGGTTAAATCCTCGTTTAGTCGAAGCAAGTGCACTGGGTTATTTTGTAGAAGCAAGTGCACTGGGTCGTCCAAGTAATACCTTACGTGAGTAAGGGTCGAATCCCACGGAGATTGTTGGTTTGAAGCAATCTATGGTTACCTTGCAATTCTTAGTCAGGAAGTCAATTATATTTATCAGTTGAATTGCGAATGAACAAGAGAGCATGGGTTAAAAGTTACTTGTTATGCAGTAGTGGAGAATATGTTGGAGTTTAGGAGATGCTTTGTCTTCTGAATCTCTGCTTTCCTCTGTTCTCTGATTCATGCACGCACGTCCTTCTATGGCAAGCTGTGTGTTGGGGCATCACCGTTGTCAATGGTTACATCCCCTCCTCTTGTGAAAATGGTCCAAATTCTCTGTCACAGCACCGCTAATCATCTGAGGTTCCCGATCATGCTGGAATAGGATTCACCCTCCTTTTACGTCTGTCACTACGCCCAGCACTCGCAAGTTTGAAGCTCGTCACAGTCATTCAATCCCTGAATCCTACTCGGAATACCACAGATAAGGTTTAGACTTTTTGGATTCTCATGAATGCCGCCATCAATCTAGCTTATACCACGGAGATTCTGATTAAGGAATCTAAGAGATATTCATTCAATCTGATGTAGAACGGAGGTGGTTGTCAGACACACGTTCATGGATTGAGGAAGGTGATGAATGTCATTGATCATCACCTTCTCCAAAGTTAGGCGCGAATGGATATCTTAGATAGGAACACGCATGTTTGAATAGAAAACAGAAATACTTGCATTAATTCATTGAGACACAGCAGAGCTCCTCACCCCCAACAATGGAGTTTAGAGACACATGCCGTCAAAGAGTACAAAGTTTAGATCTAAAATATCATGAGATACAAAATAAGTCTCTAAAAGTTGTTTAAATACTAAACTAGTAGCCTAGGTTTACAGAAATTGAGTAAACTATAATAGATGGTATAGAGATCCACTTCTGGGGCCCACTTGGTGTGTGCTGGGCTGAGACTTAAGCAATTCACGTGCATAAGGCCATTTTGGGCGTTCAACGCCAGGTTTGGATCCATTTCTGGTGTTGAACTCCAACTTTTAACCCTTTTCTGGCGCTGGATGCCAGAATTGGGCAGAGAACTAGCGTTGAATGCCAGTTTACGTCATCTATCCTTGAGCAAAGTATGAACTATTATATATTGCTGGAAAGCCCTGGATGTCTACTTTCTAACGCAATTGAAAGCACGCCATTTCGAGTTCTGTAGCTCCAGAAAAATTCACTTTGAGTGCAGGGAGGTCAGAATCCAACAGCATCAGCAGTCCTTTTTCAGCCTGAATCAGATTTTTGCTCAGCTCCCTCAATTTCAGCCAGAAAAATACCTGAAATTACAAAAAAACACACAACTCATAGTAAAGTCCAGAAATATGAATTTTTCCTAAAAACTAATGAAAATAAACTCAAAACTAACTAAAACATACTAAAAACTATATGAAATTAACCCCAAAAAGCGTATAAAATATCCGCTCATCACAACACCAAACTTAAACTGTTGCTTGTCCTCAAGAAACTAGACAAATAAAATAGAAGACTAATAGGTTGAGAAGTAATAATATTTCAGAGTTTTTGAGTGAAGCTCAGATTCTAATTAGATGAGCGGGACTAGTAGCTTTTTGCTTCCGAACAGTTTTGGCATCTCACTTTATCCATTGAAGTTCAGAGTGATTGGCATCTATAAGAACTTAGAATTCAGATAGTATTATTGATTCTCTTATTTCAGTATGATGATTCTTGAACACAGCTATTTCATGAGTCTTGGCCATGGCCCTAAGCACTTTGTTTTCCAGTATTACCACCGGATACATAAATGCCACAGACACATAATTGGGTGAACCCTTTGGATTGTGACTCAGCTTTGCTAAAGTCCCCAATTAGAGGTGTCCAGAGTTCTTAAGCACACTCTTCTTTCTGCTTTGGACCTTGACTTTAACCGCTCAGTCTCAAGTTTTCACTTGACACCTTCACGCCACAAGCACATGGTTAGGGACAGCTCGGTTTATCCGCTTAGGCCAGGATTTTATTCCCTTAGGCCCTCCTATCCACTGATGCTCAAAGCCTTGGGATCCTTTTTATTACCCTTGCCTTTTGGTTTTAAGGGCTATTGGCTTTTTCTGCTTTTCTTTTTTTTTTTTTGCTGTTTTTTCTTGCTTCAAAAATCATTTTTATGATTTTTCATATTATCAATAACATATCTCATGTTCACCATTCTTTCAAGAGCCAACATATTTAACAGTCTTAAACAACAAATTCAAAAGACATATGCACTGTTCAAGCATTCATTCAGAAGACAGAAAGTATTGCCACCACATGTAACTAATTAGAATTTCTCTTATTAAAAACTCGAAATTTTATTGCCTCTTATTCAAAAGATCTACTATTTTATTCATGTTTGCTGATGATGAGAAAAATAAACTATGGCTTAATTGGAGATAAAATCAAAATAGATACTAATTACTACTATATGACTCCTAAGGTGAACTTCTATAACGACACTATCACAGAGTTAAAGCAGAAATTGGAATTTAACAACCTTTGTTCTGGGAAATGGGTGTTCCTCTGATCCGTGGGGTGCTTGATTCTTCAAGAGATAACTTCTAGCGCTTCAATTCCCTTAAGTCACGCCCTTGCTCCTCTTGTTCTTTAAACATATAGGTCAGCATTTGACTGTGTTCCTTCTGTTCTTTTATTATTTGCTCTATAGCTTCCCGTATCTTGGTGACAGACGTCTCAAGATACTCCCAATATTCAGATTGAGGAATTTCTGGGAGAAATTCCTGTGTTTTCTTCTTGGTGGGATCATCCTGCGCTTGTTGTTTTTCCATTGATGCTTTGGTGATTGGTTTCTCAACTGAGATATACTCAGTTATTCCCATTCTTACCCCGCCGTCCTTGCAGAGCAGAGAAATCACGCTTGGATAAGCCAACCTGGCCTCTTTAGAATTTTTGTTAGCAATTTTGTAGAATTCAACTGAGATCAGCTGATGAACTTCCACTTCCTTTTCCATCATGATGCAATGGATCATCACTGCTCTTTTAACTGTGACTTCAGAACGGTTGCTAGTAGGCAACAGAGAATGCCCAATAAAGTCCAGCCATCATCTGGCGACTAGTTTGAGATCCTCTCTCTTGAGTTGATTTGGGACACCCTTTGTGTTGGTGGTCCACCTGGCTCCAGGGATACATATGTCCTCTAGAATCTTATCCAGGCCCTTGTCTGTTCTCATCATTCTCCTGTTGAAGGAGTCTGGATCATCTTTCAGCTGAGGTAGCTTTAAGATCTCTCTGATCTTATCAGGGATGGTATGAACAATCTTTCCTCTGACCATGGTCCGATATTCATAGAAAGCAGTTCCAGATAGTTTTTGCTTGTCAGTCTGCCACATATTAGCATAGAACTCCTGGACCATATTCTTTCCCACTTTCGTTTCAGGATTAGCTAGGACTTCCCAGTTCCTGATTCGAATTTGCTCTTGGATCTCCGGATATTCATCTTCTTTCAGATCGAATCTAACTTCCGGGATCACTGATCTCAGACCCATTATTTTGTTATAATGGTCTGAATGTTCTTTAGATAAGAACTTCCCTTGATTCCAAAGTGGTTTTGGAACGTTCTCTTTCTTGCCTCTTGGAGTGGGTTGTTTTCCTTTAGGAGCCATGATCTTAGTGATCGCGGATAAACACACCAAACTTAGAGGTTTGCTTGTCCTCAAGCAAAAGAAAAGAAAGGAGAGGGATAGAAGGAGAGCTAGGTGCAATTGTTGATGGAAGGGGGGGAGGCCGAACCCAAATTTAAAGGGAGGGAGGGTGGGTTTTCGAAAAAAAAGAGATAAAGATATGATAAAAAAAGATTGATTTGGGAAAGATAAGATATAAGATATGATAAGAGAAGATTTTTGAAAAAGATAGATCTAGATTTTATTTTTTTTTTTTTTTTGAAAAAGATAAATTGGAGATTTTGAAAAAGATATTGATTAGTTGAAAAGATAGATTTGTTTTTTTTTAAAAAGATTTGAAAAGAGTTGGATTGGATTTGCAAAGAGGGTTTGTGTTTATGGATTAAGATATATTTGATATTTTTAAGGTAGGGTTTTTAGAAATTAGGGATTTTAGAAATCAGGGTTCTTAACATGTTTATGCAAGAAATCATGAATTGAAACATGAAAATTAAGATTAAAATGAAAAATATGAAGAAAAATTGAATTTACCTCCTCCCTGCCATCCTGGCGTTTGAACGCCCAAACACTGCCTGTTTTGGGCGTTCAATGCCCAAATGCTGCTCTCCTGGGCGTTCAACGCCCAGCTGCTGCCATTACTGGCGTTCAACGCCCAGTGGGTGCCCATTTCTGGCGTTGAACGCCCAGATTGCTACCATTACTGGCGTTTTCTTGCCAGTGAGCTCTTTTTCTCTGTTTTGTGTGCCGAATCCTTCTGTAACTCTGTGGACTTATACAAATGATTCCTCACCTTAGTGTCAGTGAACTTTATATAAACAAATAAAAATAAAAATAAAAATAGGGCAAAATGCTTAGAGGATTGATGCCCCATGGCTGGGTTGCCTCCCAGCAAACGCTTCTTTATTGTCTTTAGCTGGACCTTGCTGAGCTTTTAGTCTAGCTTCAGCCTTGAGCACTCTTGCTCAACGTTGTCTTCAAGATAGTGCTTGATTCTCTGTCCATTGACAATGAACCTCTTATCAGAATCAATATCTTGAAGCTCTACATGACCATATGGTGAGACACTTGTAATCACGTATGGTCCCCTCCACCGGGATTTCAATTTCCCGGGGAATAGCCTGAGTCTAGAGTTAAACAGCAGAACCTTCTGTCCTGGTTCAAAGATTCTAGATGACAGCTTTCTGTCATGCCACTTTTTTTATTTCTCTTTATAAAGCTTAGCATTTTCGAAAGCTATGAATCTGAATTCCTCTAGCTCATTTAGCTGGAGCAATCTTTTTTCTCCTGTTAATTTGGCATCAAAGTTTAGGAATCTGGTTGCCCAGTAGGCTTTATGTTCCAGTTCCACGGGCAGGTGACATGCCTTACCATACACAAGTTGGTATGGAGAGGTCTCTATAGGGGTCTTGAATGCTGTTCTGTAAGCCCACAGAGCATCATCCAAGCTCCGTGCCCAATCCTTTCTACGGGTACTTACTGTCCGTTCTAAGATTCTCTTTAATTCTCTGTTAGAGACTTCAGCTTGCCCATTAGTTTGCGGATGATATGGAGTAGCCACCTTGTGGCAAATTCCATACCGAACCATGGCAGAGTAAAGCTGTTTATTGCAGAAGTGAGTGCCCCCATCACTGATTAGTACTCTCGGGACACCAAACCTGCTAAAGATATATTTCTGGAGGAACTTCAGCACTGTTTTAGTATCATTGGTGGGTGTGGCAATGGCCTCAACCCATTTTGATACATAGTCAACTGCCACCAAAATATAAGTGTTTGAGTATGATGGTGGGAAAGGTCCCATGAAGTCAATCCCCCATACGTCAAACAACTCAATTTCCAAGATTCCTTGTTGAGGCATGGCGTAACCATGAGGCAGATTACCAGCTCTTTGGCAACTGTCACAATTACGTATAAACTCTCGAGAATCTTTATAGAGTGTGGGCCAATAGAAGCCACATTGGAGGACCTTGGTGGCTGTTCGCTCACCTCCGAAATGGCCTCCATATTGAGATCCATGGCAATGCCATAGGATCCTCTGTGCCTCTTCTCTAGGCACACACCTACGGATTATTCCGTCTGCACATCTCTTAAAGAGATAGGGTTCATCCCACAAGTAGTACTTTGCATCAGTAATTAATTTCTTCTTTTGTATCCTGTTGTATTCCTTGGGTATGAACCTTGCAGTTTTATAGTTTGCAATATCGGCAAACCATGGTGTTTCCTGAATGGCAAATAAATGCTCATCCGGAAAGGTCTCAGAGATCTCAAGAAAGGGGAGGGGCGTCCTTCTACTGGCTCTATCCGGGATAGATGATCAGCCACTTGGTTCTCTGTCCCTTTTCTGTCTCTTATTTCTATATCAAACTCTTACAGAAGCAACACCCATCTGATGAGCCTGGGTTTTGAATCCTGCTTTGTGAGTAGATATTTAAGAGCAGCATGATCAGTATACACAATCACTTTTGATCCTACTAAGTATGATCTGAACTTGTCAATGGCGTAAACCACTGTAAGTAATTCTTTTTCTGTGGTTGTGTAATTTTTCTGGGCATCATTTAGAACGCGACTAGCATAATAAATGACGTGCAGAAGCTTGTCATGCCTCTGTCCCAACACTGCACCAATGGCATGATCACTGGCATCACACATTAGCTCAAATGGTAATGTCCAGTCTGGTGCAGAAATAACTGGTGCTGTGACCAGCTTAGCTTTCAGCATTTCAAACGCCTGCAGGCACTCTGTGTCAAACACAAATGGCGTGTCAGCAGCTAGCAGATTGCTTAGAGGTTTTGTGATTTTTGAAAAATCCTTTATAAACCTCCTATAGAATCCTGCGTGCCCCAGAAAGCTTCTGATTGCCTTAACATTGGCAGGTGGTGGTAATTTTTCAATTACCTCTATTTTTGCTTGATCCACCTCTATTCCCTTGTTTGAGATTTTATGCCCAAGAACTATCCCTTCAGTCACCATGAAGTGACATTTTTCCCAGTTTAAAACTAGGTTGGTCTCTTGGCATCTTTTCAGAACAAGTTTCAGGTGATCAAGACAGGAGCTGAATGAGTCTCCATATACTGAGAAGTCATCCATGAAGACTTCCATAAATTTTTCCACCATATCAGAGAAAATAGAGAGCATGCATCTCTGGAAGGTTGCAGGCGCATTACATAGCCCAAATGGCATCCTTCTATAAGCAAACACTCCAGATGGACATGTGAATGCTATTTTCTCTTGATCCTGAGGATCTACTGCAATATGGTTATAGCCTGAGTAGCTGTCCAAAAAGCAGTAATAATCATGACCTGCTAGTCTTTCTAGCATCTGGTCTATGAATGGTAAAGGAAAATGATCCTTTCTGGTGGCTGTATTGAGCCTTCTGTAGACAATACACATGCGCCACCCTGTAACTGTTCTTGTAGGAACCAGTTCATTTTTTTCATTATGAATCACTGTCATGCCTCCCTTTTTTGGGACGACTTGGACAGGGCTCACCCAGGGGCTATCAGAAATAGGATAAATAATCCCATCCTCTAGTAGTTTGGTGACCTCTTTCTGCACCACTTCTTTCATGGCTGGATTTAGCCGCCTCTGTGGTTGAACCACTGGTTTAGCATTATCCTCCAATAAGATGTTGTGCATGCATCTAGCTGGGCTTATGCCCTTAAGGTCACCTATGGACCACCCAAGAGCTGTCTTATGTGTCCTTAGCACTTGAATAAGTGCTTCCTCTTCCTGTGAATTTAAGGCAGAGCTTATGATCACTGGAAAAGTGTCACCTTCTCCCAGAAATGCATATTTCAAGGATGGTGGTAATGGCTTGAGCTCGGGTTTAGGAGGTTTTTCTTCTTCCAGAAGAATTTTCAGAGGCTCTTTCATGTCCTCTGACTCTTCTAAATCAGGCTGAGCATCTTTAAAGATGTTTTCCAACTCTGATTCGAGACTCTCAGCCATGTTGATCTCTTCTACCAAAGAGTCAATGAGATCAACTTTCATGCAGTCTTTTGATGTGTCAGGATGCTGCATGGCTTTGACAGCGTTCAACTTAAACTCATCATCATTGACTCTCAGGGTTATTTCCCCCTGTTGGACGTCAATGAGGGATCGTCCAGTTGCCAGGAAGGGTCTTCCTAGAATGAGAGTAGCACTCTTGTGCTCCTCCATTTCCAGCACAACAAAGTCAGTGGGAAAGGCGAATGGCCCAACTCTGACAATCATGTCTTCAATCACGCCTGATGGGTATTTAGTGGAGCCATCAGCAAGTTAGAGACATATCCTGGTTGGTTTAACTTCTTCAGTTAAGCCAAGCTTTCTGATAGTGGATACAGGTATTAGGTTGATGCTTGCCCCAAGATCGCATAAAGTTGTCTTGGTGCATTGACCTTCTAATATGCATGGTATCAGAAAACTCCCAGGGTCTTTGAGCTTCTCAGGAAAGCTTTTCAGAATGACTGCACTGCATTCTTCAGTGAGGAGAACTCTTTCTGTTTCTCTCCAATCCTTTTTATGACTCAAGATCTCTTTCATGAACTTGGCATAAAAAGGTATTTGCTCAAGTGCTTCTGCAAATGGAATCTTTTATTTCAAGAGTCCTGAGATAATCTGCAAAGCGAGCAAATTGCTTATCCTGCTCCTCTTTCCGGAGTTTTTGAGGATAAGGTATCTTGGCTTTATATTCTTCAACCTTAGTTGCTGCAGGTTTATAGCCTACAGAAGTGGTTGAAGAAGCCTTTTTAGAGGGGTTGCTTTCAGCATTTGTGTGTGTCTGATCCCTCACTGGAAATTGAGTGCCAGAGTTAGAGACTGGAGTGACGTTAGATGCCAACTCCTTGTCTGTTCCTGGCGTCTGAACGCCAGAACTGTGCCCATTTTGGGCGTTCAGCGCCAGATCTTGCCCATTTTGGGCGTTCAACGCCAGATCCTTGCCTATTTCTGGCGTTGAACGCCAGTCCTGCCTTGTTTCTGGCGTTGAACGCCAGTCCTGATCATGGTCTGGGCGTTCAGCGCCAGCCTTCCACCAAATTTCTAGCGTTTTAGTTCCAGAATTACTTTTCCCTAGGCTCTTACTGTCCTCAGGTGAATTTTGGGTGGTTTGCTCATTTCTCGGCTTTTTGCTGCCTTGAGGTGGGGTATTTAATGTTTTCCCACTTCTTAGTTGAACTAATTGGTATTCTTCTGTTATTTGCCTTGACAGCTGCTGCTTTGTTTGCTTAAACTGTTCGTCCATATGTATATTAGCCATCCTTATCTCTTGTAGTCTATCTTTGAATTCGGCTAACTGCTTTGTTAGAAAGTCCAATTGCTGATTGAATTCAGCAGCTTGTTTTACAGGACTGAGTTCAGCAGTTACTGTTTTAACCTCTTCTTTCATGGAAGGGTCACTGCTTAGGTACAGATGCTGATTCCTGGCAACTGTATCAATGAGCTCTTGAGCTTCTTCAATTGTCTTTCTCATGTGGATAGATCCACCAGCTGAGTAATCTAGAGACATCTGAGCTCCTTCAGCAAGCCCATAATAGAAGATGTCTAACTGAACCCACTCTGAAAATATTTCAGAAGGGCATTTTCATAGCATTTCTCTGTATCTCTCCCAGGCATCATAAAGAGATTCACTATCTCCTTGTTTAAAGCCTTGGATGTCTAGCCTTAGCTGTGTCATCCGTTTTGGGGGAAAGTATTGATTCAGGAATTTTTCTGTCAGCTGTTTCCATGTCCTTATGCTGGCCTTAGGTTGGTTATTCAACCACCTCTTAGCTTGATCTTTTACAGCAAATGGAAACAGTAATAGTCTGTAGACATCCTGATCTATTTCTTTATCATGTACTGTGTCAGCAATCTGTAGAAACTGTGCCAGAAACTCTGTAGGTTCTTCCTGTGGAAGACCGGAATACTGGCAACTTTGCTGCACCATGATAATGAGCTGAGGATTTAACTCAAAGCTACTGACTCCAATGGAGGGTATGCAGATGCTACTCCCATATGAAGCAGTAGATGGGTTAGAATATGACCCCAGAGTCCTCCTGGACTGTTCATTTCCACTTAGATCCATGATGGAGAAAGGGAGATGATGTAAAAAATAATATTTTTATTTTTATTTATTTATTTATTTATTTATTTATTTATTTATTTATTTATTTATTTATTTATTTATTTATTTATTTATTTATTTCAAAAATAAAATAAATTAAAATAAAATAAATAAAAATAGGTGAAGATTTTCGAAAAAAATGAGGGGAGTGAAAGTGGTAAGGAAGTTTTGAAAAAGATATGATTTGGAAAAGATTTTAAATTTTTTTTTCTTAAAATGATTTTCGAAAATTTGTTTTAAAATTAGAGAGAAAATATATTTTTGAATTTAGTGAGGAAAGAGAAAAACACTAAAATAGCACGAGACTCAAAATTGCTAAATCTAATGCTCCTTGTTTTCAAAAATTTTGGAGGAAAAACACCAAGGAACACCAAACTTAAAATTTTAAGATCACGACACAAGGAAAACTCAAGAACACTTTGAAGACTCACAAAAACACAAGCACATGAAGAAAGAACACCAAACTTAAAATTTTTAGAAAACCAAGCTAAAATTTTCGAAAAACACAGAAAAATCAACAAGAAAACACCAAACTTAAAGTTTGGCACTAGATTTAATATAAAAATTATTTTTGAAAAAGATTTTTAAAAGAAAAGTATACCAAACTGCCACGGACTCAGACCAACACTCTAACCAATTGAGCAGTAAATGTAACACTTGTTTTGAAGAAGGATATTTTTAACCAAGAACAATAATAAGAGACTCTAAACCAAAAAGAAAAATTTTCCTATTCTAAGAAATAAAATAAACCTTCAGTTTTTCAAACACGAACAATCCCCGGCAACGGCGCCAAAAACTTGGTGCACGAATTGTGAATCACACTTTTCACAACTCGTACCACTAACCAGCAAGTGCACTGGGTCGTCCAAGTAATACCTTATGTGAGTAAGAGTCGAATCCCACGGAGATTGTTGGTTTGAAGCAATCTATGGTTACCTTGCAATTCTTAGTCAGGAAGTCAATTATATTTATCAGTTGAATTACGAATGAACAAGAGAGCATGGGTTAAAAGTTACTTGTTATGCAGTAGTGGAGAATATGTTGGAGTTTTGGAGATGCTTTGTCTTCTGAATCTCTGCTTTCCTCTGTTCTCTGATTCACGCACGCACGTCCTTCTATGGCAAGCTGTGTGTTAGGGCATCACCGTTGTCAATGGTTACATCCCCTCCTCTTGTGAAAATGGTCCAAATGCTCTGTCACAGCACCGCTAATCATCTGAGGTTCCCGATCATGCTGTAATAGGATTCACCCTCCTTTTACGTCTGTCACTACGCCCAGCACTCGCGAGTTTGAAGCTCGTCACAGTCATTCAATCCCTGAATCCTACTCGGAATACCACAGACAAGGTTTAGACTTTCCGGATTCTCATGAATGCCGCCATCAATCTAGCTTATACCACGGAGATTCTGATTAAGGAATCTAAGAGATATTCATTCAATCTGATGTAGAACGGAGGTGGTTGTCAGACACACGTTCATGGATTAAGGAAGGTGATGAATGTCACTGATCATCACCTTCTCCATAGTTAGGCGCGAATGGATATCTTAGATAGGAACACGTATGTTTGAATAGAAAACAGAAATACTTGCATTAATTCATTGAGACACAGCAGAGCTCCTCACCCCCAACAATGGAGTTTAGAGACTCATACCGTCAAAGAGTACAAAGTTTAGATATAAAATGTCATGAGATACAAAATAAGTCTCTAAAAGTTGTTTAAATACTAAACTAGTAGCCTAGGTTTACAGAAATTGAGTAAACTATAACAGATGGTATAGAGATCCACTTCTGGGGCCCACTTGGTGTGTGCTGGGGCTGAGACTTAAGCAATTCACGTGCATAAGGCCATTTTGGGCGTTCAACGCCAGGTTTGGATCCATTTCTGGCGTTGAACTCCAACTTTTAATCCTTTTCTGGCGCTGGACGCCAGAATTGGGCAGAGAACTGGCTTTGAACGCCAGTTTACGTCGTCTATCCTTGAGCGAAGTATGGACTATTATATATTTCTGGAAAGCCCTGGATGTCTACTTTCCAACGAAATTTGAAGCACGCCATTTCAAGTTCTATAGCTCCAGAAAATCCACTTTGAGTGCAGGGAGGTCAGAATCCAACAGCATCAGCAGTCCTTTTTCAGCCTGAATCAGATTTTTGCTCAGCTCCCTCAATTTCAGCCAGAAAAGTATCTGAAATTACAGAAAAATATACAACTCATAGTAAAGTCCAGAAATATGAATTTTTCCTAAAAACTAATGAAAATAAACTAAAAACTAACTAAAACATACTAAAAACTATATGAAATTAACCCCAAAAAGCGTATAAAATATCCGCTCATCAGTCGATCACGATGTAGTCTATCTTGAGTGTTCTGGATTGGTTCCCTTTTCCGAAGGCTGTATGTAGTGCCACGTATCCCAGTGGTTGTACTGGGGTATCTCCCAGTCTGAACAGGCTGTTCGGGTATGCTTTAAGCTCCTTTTCTTCTAAGCCGAGCTTGTAGAAGGCAGTTTTGAATAAGATGTCGGTGGAGCTCCCTTGGTCTATTAGTGTGCGGTGGAGATTGGTGTTTGCCAGTATGATGGTGATGAACATGGGATCGTCGAGTCCTGGGATGATACTGGATGCGTCTTCTTTGGTGAACGTAATTGCATGGATGTCGGGTGCTTCCTCCTTTCCTTCGACATGATATACTTCTTTAAGATATCTTTTGCGGGATGATTTGGAGATTCCTCCTCCTGCAAATCCTCCGTGTATCATATGAACATGTCTTTCTGGCGTACGAGGTGATCGTTCAGTTCGTCCGACCTCCTCATTCCTTATTCTTTTTCTTTGCTCATCGTCTCGGGTGGCCAAATACCAATCTAGTTTTCCTTCTCTCACTAACGTTTCAATGACATTTTTTAGATCGAAGCATTCGTTGGTGGAATGTCCACGGACACGATGGTATTCACAATACTCGTTTCGGTTTCCTCCTCCTTTTTTGCCTTTGAGTGGTCGAGCTGGGGGTATTTTTTCTGTGTGGCAGACTTCCTTGTACACATCCACAAGAGACACCCGAAGGGGGGTGTAATTATGATATTTTTTAACTTTTTCCCCTTGTCGATCTTCCTTCTTTTTGGACTCCTTATCTTTGTCTCGGTAGGGGAATCCGGACTTTGAGGTTTCTCCTAACCGAGAGTTTTCTTCCATGTTGATGTATTTCTCCGCTCGCTCTTGTACTTCATCTAGAGATGTGGGGTATTTCTTTGATATAGATTGGCTAAAAGGTCCCTCTCATAGGCCATTGATGAGGCCCATGATGGCAGCCTCTGTTGGCAAGCTTTGTATATCTAGGCATGTTTTGTTGAATCTTTCCATGTAGTTGCGAAGGCTTTCCTGATCTCCTTGCTTGATCCCTAGTAGACTGGGGGCGTGCTTAGCCTTGTCTTTTTGGATGGAGAATCTGGCCAGAAATTTTTTGGCTAGGTCGTCAAAGCTTGAGATAGACTTTGGAGGTAGGTTTTCGAACCATCTAATTGCTGTCTTCGTGAGAGTCGTTGGAAAAGCTTTACAGCGAACGGCATCTGAGGCGTCGGTGAAGTACATTCTACTTCTGAAGTTGCTGAGGTGATGGTTGGGATCTATAGTACCATCATACAAAGTCATATTCGGGAGTTTGAAGTCCTTAGGAAATTTAGTTTTCATGATTTCCCTAGTGAATGGATCTTGATCTTTGCGTGAATTGTCTTCAGGGGTGGTCCGGGTAGCTTTTGCTTTGAGATCGGCTTCGAGTTGTAGGAGTTTATCTTCTAATTCTTGACGTCGCCTTACCTCTCTCTGTAGATCCTTGCCAACTTCTCGTTGATGCTAGCTTTCTTTTTCAAGTTGCTTTAAACGATCTTGAAGCGCTTCTATTACTCCCGGATTTGATGAGTTTTTGTCTCCGTTAGATTCAGGGGTATCTTTCAGCGTAGTGTCTGCATTTTTGTGCGGTGTTCTATCTTCTAGATCTGAATCGTGATCGTTGTCATGGTCATCCGCCATGGTGATGGGATGACTTCCAGGTTCCCCGGCAACGGCGCCAATGTTCCGAGGGTTACCTGAAACTGTAGGTCGATCTCGGACGAGATCTTCTGTACTGGTCAGAGATGACGGGTACGGCAGGGGGTGGCGACCGGAGCTGTCGTGTCCGACTTGTTGGACTGGCGGCACTTCTGATCCTTGGTCACCGGAGGGTGGGGGTACCTGCAAGAGACTCCGATGCTTAAGTTAGTGGTACGCGGAATCGTGATTACACTATAATTATGTAAGATTCATTGCTCTTTCTTTCCCTGGTAATGGCGCCAAAAATATGGAGCCAAGACCATGGTTCACAACTCCGTGTAACTAACCAGCAAGTGCACTGGGTCATCCAAGTAATACCTTACGTGAGTAAGGGTCGAATCCCACGGAGATTGTTGGTATGAAGCAAGCTATGGTCATCTTGCAAATCATTGGGATAGAGGTACTTATGTAAATCATTGGTAGGAATTTCAGATAAGCGAATGGAGATGCTTTTCATTCCTCTAAACCTCTGCTTTCCTACTATCTTCATCCAATCAGTCTTACTCCTTTCCATGGCTGGCTTTATGTGATACATCACCATTGTCAACGGCTACTTTCGGTCATCTCTCGGGAAAATGATCCAATGCCCTGTCACGGCACGGCTAATCGTCTGGAGGCATCACCCTTGTCAATGGCTTCATCTTATCCTCTCAGTGAAAATGATCAACGCACCCTGTCACGGCACGGCTATTCATCTGTCGGTTCTCGATCATGCTGGAATAGGATTTACTATCCTTTTGCGTCTGTCACTAACGCCCTGCAATCGCGAGTTTGGAGCTCATCACAGTCATCCAATCATTGAATCCTACTCGGAATACCACAAACAATGTTTAGACCTTCCAGATTCTCTTGAATGCCGCCATCATTCTAGCTTACGCCACGAAGATTCTGGTTAGGATATCTAAGAGATACTCATTCAGTCGAAGGTAGAACGGAAGTGGTTGTCAGGCACGCGTTCATAGGGAATGATAATGATTGTCACGTTCATCACATTCAGGTTGAAGTGTGAATGAATATCTTAGAAGCAAAATAAGATGAATTGAATAGAAAACAGTAGTACTTTGCATTAATCTTTGAGGAACAGCAGAGCTCCACACCTTAATCTATGGAGTGTAGAAACTCTACCGTTAAAAATACATAAGTGAAAGGTCCAGGCATGGCCGAATGGCCAGCCCCTCTTATCTAAGAACCAGGCGTCCAAAGATGTCTAATACAATAGTAAAAGGTCCTATTTATAATAAACTAGTCACTAGGGTTTACATGAGTAAGTAATTGATGCATAAATCCACTTCCAGGGCCCACTTGGTGTGTGCTTGGGCTGAGCTTGAGTGTTGCACGTGTAGAGGTCCTTCTTGGAGTTGAACGCCAGCTTTTGTGCCAGTTTGGGCGTTCAACTCTGGTTTTGGCTCCTTTTCTGGCGCTGGACACCAGATTTGGGCAGAAAGCTGGCGTTGAACGCCAGTTTATGTCGTCTATTCTTGGCTAAAGTATAGACTATTATATATTGCTGAAAATCCCTGGATGTCTACTTTCCAACGCAATTGAAAGCGCGCCATTTCGAGTTCTGTAGCTCCAGAAAATCCACTTTGAGTGCAGGGAGGTCAGAATCCAACAGCATCAGCAGTCCTTCTTCAACCTCTGAATCTGATTTCTGCTCAAGTCCCTCAATTTCAGTCAGAAAATACCTGAAATCACAGAAAAACACACAAAATCATAGTAAAGTCCAGAAATGTGAATTTAACATAAAAACTAATGAAAATATCCCTAAAAGTAACTAGATTCTACTAAAAACATACTAAAAACAATGTCAAAAAGCGTATAAATTATCCGCTCATCACAACACCAAACTTAAATTGTTGCTTGTCCCCAAGCAACTGAAAATCAAGTAGGATAAAAAGAAGAGAATATACTATAAATTCCAAACTATCAATGAAACATAGCTCCAATCAAATGAGCGGGACTTATAGCTTTTTGTCTCTTGAATAGTTTTGGCATCTCACTCTATCCATTGAGGTTCAGAATGATTGGCTTCTATAGGAACTCAGAGTTTAGATAGTGTTATTGATTCTCCTAGTTCAATATGATGATTCTTGAACACAGCTTCTTTATGAGTCTTGGTCGTGGCCCTAAGCACTTTGTTTTCCAGTATTACCACCGGATACATAAATGCCACAGACACATAATTGGGTGAACCTTTTCAGATTGTGACTCAGCTTTGCTAAAGTCCCCAATTAGAGGTGTCCAGGGTTCTTAAGCACACTCTTCTTTTGCTTTGGACCTTGACTTTAACCGCTCAGTCTCAAGTTTTCACTTGACACCCACACGCCACAAGCACATGGTTAGGGACAGCTTGGTTTAGCCGCTTAGACCAGGATTTTATTCCGTTAGGCCCTCCTATCCACTGATGCTCAAAGCCTTGGGATCCTTTTTATTTGCCCTTGCCTTTTGGTTTTAAGGGTTATTGGCTTTTTGCTCTTGCCTCTTGGTTTTAAGAGCTTTTGGCTTTTTCTGCTTGCTTTTTCTCTTTCTTTTTTTTTTTGCCTATTTTTTTTTCTGCAAGCTTTGTTCTTTGCTGCTTTTTCTTGCTTCAAGAATCATTTTTATGATTTTTCAGATTATCAAATAACATGTCTCCTAGTCATCATTCTTTCAAGAGCCAACATATTTAACATTCTTAAACAACAACTTCAAAAGACATATGCACTGTTCAAGCATTCATTCAGAAAACAAGAAGCATTGTCACCACATCAATATAATTAAACTAAGTTCAAGGATAAATTCGAAACTCATGTACTTCTTGTTCTTTTGAATTAAAACAGTTTTTATTTTAAGAGAGGTGATCGATTCATAGGACATTCATAACTTTAAGACAAAGTTACTAACTACTAATGATCATGTAATGAAGACACAAACACAATTAGGCACATAACATAGAAAAAAACGAAAAGCAGAAGAAATAAGAACAAGGAATGAATCCACCTTAGTGATGGTGGTGTTTCCTTCTTGAGGAACCAATGATGTCCTTGAGCTCTTCTACGTCTCTTCCTTGTCTTTGTTGCTCCTCCCTCATTGCTTTTTTGATCTTCTCTAATTTCATGAATGATGATGGAGTGCTCTTGATGTTCCACCCTTAGTTGCTTCCAATAATTGTGTGGAAGAAAATGTATCCCCTGAGGTATCTCAGGGATCTCTTGATTTGCAGTCAAATGTTCTACCACTGAGCTATAGACCCTTGATGGAAGCTTTTGTCTTCCCTTTCCTCTTTCTAGAGGTTTCTCTGGCCTTAGGTGCCATCAATGGTAATGGAAAAACAAAAAGCTTATGCTTTTACCACACCAAACTTAGAATGTTGCTCGCCATCGAGCAAAAGAAGAAAGAATAGAAGAAGAAAAAGAAGAAGATATGGAGGAGATGGGTAGGGATCCTGTGAGGTTTCACAGATCCTGAGATGATCCTGTGGTGTCCACAGATCTTGAGGTGATCCTGTGGTGTCCACAGATCCGGAGGTGTCAAGGATTTACATCCCTGCACCCATTAGGCATGTAAAATGCCCTTGCACACAACTCTGGGCATTCAGCGCCAGGTTGGTGCCCATTTTGGGCGTTCAACGCCCATTTGTTGCCATTTCTGGCGTTGAACGCCAGAACCATGCTTGTTCTGGGCGTTCAGCGCCAGAACCATGCTCTGTTCTGGCGTTGAACGCCAGGCAGATGCTCCTCCAGGGTGTGATTTTTCTTCTGCTGTTTTTGATTCCGTTTTCAATTTTTATATTTATTTTGTGACTCCACATGATTATGAACCTATAAAGACATATAACTAAGAAAAATATTGTTAGATAAATAAAAATTGGGTTGCCTCCCAACAAGCGCTTCTTTAATGTCAATAGCTTGACAGTGGGCTCTCATGGAGCCTCACAGATGTTCAGAGCATTGTTGAGACTCTCCAACACCAAACATAGAGTTTGGATATGGGAGTTCAACACCAAACTTAGAGTTTGGTTGTGGCCTCCCAACACCAAACTTAGAGTTTGACTGTGGGGGCTTTGTTTGACCCTGCTTTGAGAGAAGCTTTTTCTGCTTCCTCTCCATGGATGCAGAGGGAGATCCTTGAGTTTTAAACACAAGGGAGTCCTCATTCCATTGAAGGACCATTTCACCTCTGTCAACATCAATCACAGCTCTTGTTGTGGCCAGGAAAGGTCTTCCTAGGATGATGGATTCATCCTCTTCCTTTCCAGTATCCAAGACTATGAAATCAGCAGGGATGTAAAGGCCTTCAACCTTTACTAACACGTCCTCTACTTGTCCATAAGCCTGTTTTCTTGAACTGTCTGCCATCTCTAATGAGATTTTAGCAGCTTGCACCCCATAGATTCCCAGTTTCTCTATTACAGAGAGGGGCATGAGGTTTATTCCTGAACCAAGGTCACACAGAGCCTTAAAGATCATGGTGCCTATGGTACAGGGTATTATGAACTTTCCAGGATCCTATCTCTTCTGAGGCAATGTCAGTTGATCCAAATCACTTAGTTCATTGATGAACAAGGGAGGTTCAACTTCCCAAGTATCAATGCCAAATAATTTGGCATTCAGCTTCATGATTGCACCAAGAAACTTGGCAGTTTGCTCTTCAGTAACATCCTCATTCTCTTCAGAAGAGGAATACTCATCAGAGCTCATGAAGGGCATAAGGAGGTTCAATGGAATCTCTATGGTCTCTAGATGAGCCTCAGAGTCCTTTGGTTCCTTAGAGGGAAGCTCCTTATTGATCACTGGACGTCCCAGGAGGTCTTCCTCCTTGGGATTCACGTCCTCCTCTCCCTCATTGGGTTCAGCCATTTTGCTTATGTCAATGGCCTTGCACTCTCCTTTTGGATTCTCTTCTGTATTGCTTGGGAGAGTACTGGGAGGGATTTCAGTGATCCTTTTACTCAGCTGGCCCACTTGTGCTTCCAAATTTCTAATGGAAGACCTTGTTTCATTCATGAAACTCACAGTGGCCTTGGACAGATCAGAGACTAAGTTTGTTAAATTAGAAGTATTTTGTTCAGAGTTCTCTGTCTGTTGCAGAGTGGATGATGGAAAAGGTTTATTATTGTTGAACCTGTTTCTTCCACCATTATTAAAGCCTTGTTGAGGCTTTTGATCCTTCCATGAGAAATTTGGATGATTTCTCCATGATGAGTTATAGGTGTTTCCATAAGGTTCACCTAAATAATTTACCTCTGCTATTGCAGGGTTTTCAGGATCATAAGCTTCTTCTTCAGAAGATGCCTCTTGAGTACTGTTGGATGCAGCTTGCATTCCATGCAGACTCTGAGAGATCATATTGACTTGCTGAGTCAATATTTTATTCTGAGCCAATATGGCATTCAGAGTATCAACTTCAAGAACTCCCTTCTTCATAGGCGTCCCATTGCTCACAAGATTCCTTTCAGAAGTGTACATGAACTGGTTATTAGCAACCATGTCAATGAGTTCTTGAGCTTCTGCAGGCGTTTTCTTTAGGTGAATGGATCCACCTGCAGAAGTGTCCAGTGACATCTTTGATAGCTCAGATAAACCATCATAGAATATATCCAGGATGGTCCATTCTGAAAGCATGTCAGAAGGACACTTTTTGGTCAGCTATTTGTATCTTTCCCAAGCTTCATAGAGGGATTCACCTTCTTTCTGTTTGAAAGTTTAAACATCCACTCTAAGCTTGCTCAGCTTTTGAGGAGGAAAGAACTTGGCTAAGAAAGCCGTGACCAGCTTATCCCAAGAGTTCAGGCTATCTTTAGGTTGAGAATCCAACCATAATCTAGCTCTGTCTCTTACAGCAAAAGGGAAAAGCATGAGCCTGTAGACTTCAGGATCTACTCCATTAGTCTTAACAGTATCACATATCTGCAAGAATTCAGTTAAGAACTAAAAAGGATCTTCAGATGGAAGTCCATGAAACTTGCAGTTCTGCTGCATCAGAGAAACTAATTGAGGTTTCAGCTCAAAGTTATTTGCTCCAATGGCAGGAATGCAGATGCTTCTTCCATGTAAATTAGAATTAGGTGCAGTGAAGTCACCAAGCATCTTCCTTACATTATTATTATTTTCGGCTGCCATCTCCTCTTCCTGTTCGAAAATTTCTGAAAGGTTATCTCTGGATTGTTGTAATTTAGCTTCTCTTAATTTTCTCTTCAGAGTCCTTTCAGGTTCTGGATCTGCTTCCACAAGAATGTTCTTATCCTTGCTCCTGCTCATATGACAAAGAAGAGGGCACAGAAAAAATAATAATAGTATGGATCCTTTTTGCCCAAGCACAAAGGCTCCCTTATGTGAGTAGAAGAAAAGAAGAAAAGAAAATCTGAACTCAGAGAGAGAGGGGGTTCGGATTTTTGGTGAGTTGAAGGAAAGATGTTAGTATATCAATAAACAACTAGAAGAAGATGAGAGGGGGAAGTGAATTTTCGAAAACAATTTTTGAAAAAGAGTTAGTGATTTTTTTGAGAATAGTTTTTGAAAAAGGTTAGTAAAATTTTTTTTTTCGAAAATTAAAATAAAAAATTAGAATAATTAGTTAATTAAAAAGAAATTTTGAAAAAGAGGGAAGATATTTTCGAAAATTAGAGAGAGGGAGTTAGTTAGGTAGTTTTGAAAAAGTTAAGAATCAAACAAAAAGTTAGTTAGTTAGTTGAAACAAATTTTGAAAAGATAAGAAGTTAGGAGGTTAGAAAAGATATTTTGAAACCAACTTTTTGAAAAAGATAAGATGAGAAGATATTTTTGAAAAGATATGATAGAAATTAGTTTTTGAAAAAAGATTTGATTTTTAAAATCACAATTAATGACTTGATTCACAAGAAATCACAAGATATGATTCTAGAACTCAAAGTTTGAATCTTTCTTAACAAGCAAGTAACAAACTTGAAATTTTTGAATCAAAACATTAATTGTTATTGTTATTTTCGAAAATTTGGTATAAAAATAAGAAAAAGATTTTTGAAAAATATTTTTGGAATTTTCGAAAATAACTAAGAATTTTGAAAAATATTTGATTTTTGAAAAAGATTTTGAAAAAGATAGGATTTTCAAATTGAAAATTTGATTTGACTCATAAGAAACAACTTGATTTTTAAAAATTTTTGAAAAAGTCAATCCAAATTTTTGAATTTGATGAGAGAAAAAGGGAAAGATATTTTTTTGATTTTTGAATTTTTATGATGAGAGAGAAAAATAACAAAAAGACTCAATGCATGAAAATTTTGAATCAACACAATGAATGCATGTATGAATGATATGAATGTCAAGATGAACACCAAGAACACTTTGAATGTCAAGATGAACATCAAGAACATATTTTTGAAAAATTTTTAATGCAAAGAAAACATGCAAGACACCAAACTTAGAATTCTTTAATGCTTAGACACTAAGAATTCAAGAATGCATATGATAAATATGAAAAGACACAAAACAAAAAATCATCAAGATCAAACAAGAAGACTTACCAAGAACAACTTGAAGATCATGAAGAACACTATGAATGCATGAATTTTCGAAAAAAATGCAAGATGCACATGCAATTGACACCAAACTTATAACATGACTCAAGACTCAAACAAGAAACAGAAAAATATTTTTGATATTTATGATTTTCAAAATTTTTTTTTTTTTTTGGATATTTTTTTTTTTGAAAATTATTTGAAAAAGAAAAAATAAGGATTCCAAAATTTTTAATATGAATTCCAGGAATCTTGCATTCTTAGTCTAAAGCTTCAGTCCAGGAATTAGACATGGCCAATGGCCAGCCAAGTTTCAGCATGTAATTCAGACATGACATGCCTGACATACTCATTCCCAAAGGAATTAGACATGGCTTTACAGCCAGCCAGGCTTCACATGCTTCATGAAACACTAGAATTCATTCTTAAAAATTTTGAAGCCATAGAATAATTTATTTTTGAAAACATTTTTATTTTTCGAAAACATATGAGAAAAATTTTTTTGAAAGATTTTTGAAAAATTTTTGAAAATAAAATAAAAAGAAAATTACCTAATCTGAGCAACAGGATGAACCGTTAGTTGTCCAAACTCAAACAATCCCCGGCAACGGCGCCAAAAACTTGGTACGCGGAATCGTGATTACACTTTAATTATGTAAGATTCATTGCTCTTTCTTTCCCTGGTAATGGCGCCAAAAACATGGTGCCAAGACCATGGTTCACAACTCCGTGTAACTAACCAGCAAGTGCACTGGGTCGTCCAAGTAATACCTTACGTGAGTAAGGGTCGAATCCCACGGAGATTGTTGGTATGAAGCAAGCTATGGTCACCTTGCAAATCTCAGTTAGGCAGATATAAATTGATAATGGAGTTTTCGAAATTAATAAATAATAGAATAGGGATAGAGGTACTTATGTAAATCATTGGTAGGAATTTCAGATAAGCGAATGGAGATGCTTTTCGTTCCTCTAAACCTCTGCTTTCCTACTATCTTCATCCAATCAGTCTTACTCCTTTCCATGGCTGGCTTTATGTGATACATCACCATTGTCAACGGCTACTTTCGGTCATCTCTCGGAAAAATGATCCAATGCCTTGTCACGGCACGGCTAATCGTCTGGAGGCATCACCCTTGTCAATGGCTTCATCTTATCCTCTCAGTGAAAATGATCAACGCACCCTGTCAAGGCACGGCTATTCATCTGTCGGTTCTCGATCATGCTGGAATAGGATTTACTATCCTTTTGCGTCTGTCACTAACGCCCTGCAATCGCGAGTTTGGAGCTCGTCATAGTCATCCAATCATTGAATCCTACTCGAAATACCACAGACAAGGTTTAGACCTTCCGGATTCTCTTGAATGCCGCCATCATTCTAGCTTACGCCACGAAGATTCTGGTTAGGATATCTAAGAGATACTCATTCAGTCGAAGGTAGAACGGAAGTGGTTGTCAGGCACGCGTTCATAGGGAATGATGATGATTGTCACGTTCATCACATTCAGGTTGAAGTGCGAATGAATATCTTAGAAGCGAAATAAGATGAATTGAATAGAAAACAGTAGTACTTTGCATTAATCTTTGAGGAACAGCAGAGCTCCACACCTTAATCTATGGAGTGTAGAAACTCTACTGTTAAAAATACATAAGTGAAAGGTCCAGGCATGGCCGAATGGCCAGCCCCTCTGATCTAAGAACCAGGCGTCCAAAGATGTCTAATACAATAGTAAAAGGTCCTATTTATAATAAACTAGTCACTAGGGTTTACATGAGTAAGTAATTGATGCATAAATTCACTTCCGGGGCCCACTTGGTGTGTTCTTGGGCTGAGCTTGAGTGTTGCACGTGTAGAGGTCCTTCTTGGAGTTGAACGCCAGCTTTTGTGCCAGTTTGGGCGTTCAACTCTGGTTTTGGCTCCTTTTCTGGCGCTGGACGCCAGATTTGGGCAGAAAGCTGGCGTTGAACGCTAGTTTACGTCATCTATTCTTGGCCAAAGTATAGACTATTATATATTACTGGAAAGCCCTGGATGTCTACTTTCCAACGCAATTGGAAGCGCGCCATTTCGAGTTTTGTAGCTCCCGAAAATCCACTTTGAATGCAGGGAGGTCAGAATCCAACAGCATCAGCAGTCCTTCTTCAACCTCTGAATCTGATTTCTGCTCAAGTCCCTCAATTTCAGTCAGAAAATACCTGAAATCACAGAAAAACACACAAAATTATAGTAAAGTCCAGAAATGTGAATTTAACATAAAAACTAATGAAAATATCCCTAAAAGTAACTAGATTCTACTAAAAACATACTAAAAACAATGTCAAAAAGCGTATAAATTATCCGGTCATCAGTTAGCACGGGTATTAAACAGATTTTTTGTAGAATCAGAGTATGAGTTATACCTGGGTGCTCCAGCATATTTATAATGGTTGTAGAGTGACTTTGTTGGATAAGATAAGTTAGTTATCTTATCTTATCTTTATCTTTGAGTTGAGGTCAGCTTATCTTCAAGGGAACCGCCCTTATCTCTATAGGGTTGGACTGCCTTTGGATTTGGGTCGTGTTCTTCTATTTGGGCTCTTTACTAGGCTTTTCTGTCGATTTGACCGACCTCTTTTGAGAAGAGGTTGGATAGCCTGACCTGAAGAGGTCGGTCACTTTATTACTGAACATCCTGGATCGGATCGCTCGAACCAGGGTGTGAACACCTAGTCAAGAATTTTCCTCCATGTTGATGTATTTCTCCGCTCGTTCTTGCACTTCATTCAGAGATGTGGGGTATTTCTTCGATATGGATTGGCTAAAAGGTCCCTCTCGTAGGCCATTGATGAGGCCCATGATGACGGCCTCTGTTGGTAGGCTTTGTATGTCTAGACATGTTTTATTGAATCTTTCCATGTAGTTGCAAAGACTTTTCCGATCTCCTTACTTGATTCCTAATAGACTGGGGGTGTGCTTAGCCTTATCTTTTTGGATAGAAAATCTGGCCAGGAACTCTTTGGCTAAGTCATCAAAGCTTGAGATGGACCTCGGCGGTAAATTGTCGAACCATCTAATTGCTGTCTTTGTAAGAGTTGTTGGAAACGCTTTACAGCGAACTACATCTGAGGCGTCGGTGAGGTACATCCTACTTCTGAAATTGCTGAGGTGATGGTTGGGATCTGTAGTGCCATCGTACAAAGCCATATCCAGAAGTTTGAAGTCCTTAGGGATTTTGGTCTTCATGATCTCCCTAGTGAATGGATCTTGATCCGTGCGAGAGTTGTCCTCAGGAGTGGACCGAGTAGCTTTGGTTTTGAGATTGGCTTTGAGTTTTAGAAGTTTATCTTCTAACTCTCGACGTCGCCTTACCTCTTTTTGTAGATCCTTCCCAACTTCTCGTTGATGCTGGCTTTCTTTTTCAAGTTGCTTTAAACGGTCTTGAAGCGCTTCTAATACTCCCGGATTTGATGAGTTTTTGTCCCTGTTAGATTCTGGGGTATCTTTTGGTGTAGTGTCCGCATTTTTGTGTGGTGTTCTATCTTCTAGATCTAAATCGTGGTTGTTGTCATGGTCGTCCGCCATGATGGTGGGATGACTTCCAGTTTCCCCGGCAACGGCGCCAATGTTCCAAGGGTTACCTGAAACTGTAGGTCGATCTCGGATGAGATCTTCTGTACTGATCGGAGATGACGTGTCCGGCTGGTGGGTGGCGGCCGGAGCTGTCGTGTCCGACTCGTTGGACTGGCTGCGCTGCTGATCCTTCGTCACCGGAGGGTGGTGGTACCTACAAGGGACTCTGATGCTTAAGTTAGCAAGGGTATTGAGTAGGTTTTTAGTAGAATCAGAGTATGAGTTATACCTGGGTGCTCCAGTATATTTATAATGGTGTGGAGTGACCTTTTTAGATAAGATAAGTTAGTTATCTTATCTTATCTTTATCTTAGAGTGAGGTCATCTTATCTCCAAGGGAACCGCCCTTATCTCTGTAGGCTTGGGCTGCCTTTGGATTTGGGTCGTGTTCCTCTATCTGGGCCCTTTACTGGGCTTTTCTGGCAATTTGGCCGATCTTTTTGAGAAGAGGTCGGATAGTCTGACCTAAAGAGGTCGGTCGCTTTGTTACTGAACATCCCAGGTGGGGTAGCTCGACCCAGGGTGTGAACACAAACCTCAATCAAAAATTTGGTTGTCGCAAGTAACAAACCCCAAATAAGAATTATCCAAAGTATCTAAACTCCGGGTCATCTCACAAGGAATTGCAATGAAGTGAATGATTATTGGCTATGAAGGGACAAGGGGTTTATTTGATAAAGGGCAAGAAAATAAATGGACAATAAAGTAGATGGCAAGAAAAATAAATCAAGTAAGCAATTTAAAGAAAGCAATTAATAAAGAGAGACATTCATGGCAAGGATCGAGAACATAGGCTTTCTATCCTAGTCATACAATGATTAATTCATCCTATTTAGTCAGCTCCAGCAAATGGAAAAAGGTATCATGCTATCTTCACATAGGGAGAACGTCAAACAAGACTAATCAATCATATCAAAATAATAAACAAGAATTTATTTTATTACATCATCCCCGACGATGGGGGAAGGTATCATGTTATCCTCATACTCGAAGAAAGTCTAATAAGACTAGCTAATTTCAATCCGAAAGTCCTAATCACCTACTAATTGAATTAGCAAGAGATTAGTGTCAATGGAAACAATATTAGCTAACAACTCTAGGTCACCAACATGAGTTGGGTATTCATGACTCAAGATCACCTAATTACTCTTTCTAACCCAAGAATGCTCAAGATCTACTCTAAAACCCAACCAAGCATTTTGTCAAACACTTGGTGGGTATAAATGGAAAGCATGGTAAATGTGCAAGAATAATAAAATTTAACCAATTGCAAGGAAAGTAAAATCAACAACTCAATTCAATAATAAAGGAACATCAAATATCAAAATTTATTAAAAGAGATCTAAATCCATCAAGAGTTCATCATCACAAAAGAGAGCAAAAAGGGAAATTAACAAGAGAGAGCAAGAGAGTTACATCACTAGAGCATAAAAATATAGAAGAAACAAGATGAAAGTAAAGAATTAAACAAGGATCTATGATGCAATTAACCCTAGGAACCCTAATTCTAGAGAGAGGGAGCTTCTCTCTCTAGAAACTAAGCTACATGATGCAAAAACTCCAAACAATTGCTCCTCCCTTGCCCAAGCTTGAATTCTATATGAAATATCATCAGAAATGAGTTGGATTGGGTCCAAAATGCTTCAGAAATTGCTGGCCACGAGTTGCCTTTAGTGAGCCACATGCAGCAACCCACACGTATGCGTGATGCACATGTACGCGTCTCTAAACGCCAAGCAACAATGACAAATTTTATATCATTTTGAAGTCCCAGATGTTAGCTTTCCAACGCAACTAAAATTGCCTCATTTGGATCTCTATAGCTCAAGTTATAATCGATTGAGTAGGAAGAGGTCAGGCTTCACAACTTTGCGATTCCTTCATTTCTTCATGAGTTCTCCCACTTTGCATGCTTTTTTCTTCATTCCTTCATCCAATCTTTGCCTTCTAAACCTGAAATCACTTAACAAACATATCAAGATATCGAATGGAATTAAAGTGAGTTAAATTTAGCTATTTTAAGGCCTAAAAATCATGTTTTCACACTTAAGCACAAATTTAGGGAGAATTATAAAACCATGCTATTTCATTGAATAAATGTGAGAAAAGTTGATAAAATCCCCCAAATTAAGCACAAGATAAACCACAAAATTAGGGTTTATCAAGTGTAAGAGGCTAGAACTCTCCTTGGAGGTTGGCCATTGTTATTGGCCACCTCCTCTGGTGGATTAGGGAGATTATCCTCCATCTCTTGATCTCCCTCTTTTGACTCTTCTTCTCCAATCACTCCCTTCCCTCTAGCTTATCTTCTCAATCTCAAGAAGGTTCTCTCTGGTTCAGAATCAAAAGAGGTAGATACACCTCTTCTTCCTCCTGGCATACAACTTAAACAAACCAAAAGAAAACAAAAATAGAACACTCTATTGCTAGAGTGGAATCAAAGTTAGCAGAAACAAAATCACAAACAGTTAGTGAGCTTAGCAAAAACAAATAAAAATGCTCAATCTAGATTATCACTGACTTAATCATTGTCGATCTAAATCAATCCCCGACAATGGCGCCAAAAACTTGAAAGCAAAAAATTGAATCGCACAAACTAACCGGCAAGTGTACCGGGTCGTATCAAGTAGTAAAACTCACAAAAGTGAGGTCGATTCCACAGGAATTGATGGATCAAGCAATTTTAGTTAGGTGACTAATCTAGTCAAGCTGACAGTTGGTGTTTTGAGTGAAAATTGATTAACAAAATATAAATTGCAAGAAATTAAAGTGCTAAAAGTAAATTGGCAGAAACTTAAATGGCAAGAAAAGTAAATTGGCAGAAACTTAAATGGCAAGAAACTAAAAGAGCTAAATCTTAAATTGCAAGAAATGTAAATAACTGAATCTTAGAGTGTAAGAAAGTAAAATTACAGAATCTAAATTATAGTGAAACTTAAATTGCATGAATTACAAAGGGAAATGGGCACAAGGGATCAAATCAGCAGTAAACAATTTAAATTGAAGTGAATTCAGAGAGATCTCAATTGAAGAAATTCAAAGAAAGTGATTCATCAGGGATTGGAGATATCATAATCCATCATGAATCAAATGGGTCTCAACTCCTTTCTCAATCATATGAGCAGATCTACGGCGGATTGAAATTGATTGGATCCCAATTCCTTGGCAATCCAATCTCTCTAATCATAATCAATCGTGCCAATTCCTTGATCTAATTATCATGAGAAGAGTTAGAGCACATTCTCTTATCCATAAGCCACACAATCTCCCAAAACCACAATTCCTCCCGAATAGTGTTGGTTAAGAAAGTTGTGAAGGATAGAGCTCAAATTCTAATGCAAGTGATTCCCCTTCCGAGGCTCACACAAGCATTCAGCTGAATTAAACCCCCTTCCAGAGTAAATAATTCACAATCAAAACAGAAGATATCCTATAGCTACTCAAGCGGATTGAGAAGCAGAAGAATTTCAATGATTCATTATGATTACAATAGAGCTCCTCCCCCTAATGAATTTGGGGTTTAGTTCATCATTGCTCAGTTAAAAACCAGGAAATAGAAAATTGCAGAGAAATGCAGAAGAGAAAATACAAAGAAAATAAGTGCAGAGTTTCCCAATTTGGGTCTCTGACTCCCTAGCCTTTCAGATCTGCTAGCTTTCTTTCTAAATCAAATTTTTCTCTATTTATACACTTTCCAATTCAGTCTTTAATTCCTTGGATTGGGCTTTTTGGCCTTCTTGAAGGAAGCTAGAATGGGTCTCAGTGATGTTGAAGAGGGGTAATTGACAATTCACGTTTTTGATCTGCATGAGTGCTTAATTTCACTAAAGCTTATGTCAACGTTGGTGCTCAACGTTTGCCAGAAAACGTTGAGTCAAACGTTTGGCTTGAAAAAGGATTTTGAAAGGAATGAGCATTGGCGCCAACGTTTAACTCAACGTTGGTGCACCAATATTTTTCCACCCACGCTTGCACGTCGCCCATGCGTACGCATCGAAACAGCATTTTGCACGTGTGCGTCGCTCACGCGTTTGCGTGTCTGGCCAAAATCTGCATCCACGCGTACACGCGACCCACGCGTACGCGTCAATGCAAGTTTTCCAAATCCAATTTTGGGCCTCTCATCGCGGACGTTGGAGGTAGCGTTTGTCCACCAACGTTCCCTCCAACATTGGCTTGGTCACGCGTACACGTGTGCGCAACTCATGCGTTCGCGAGATTTGTACTTCCACGCGTACGCGTCATAGACACGTACGCGTCGCCCAAAATTTCTCAGCTCCAGTTTTTAAAACTTTTCGAGGACGTTGGAGGTAACGTTGGTTCACGAACGTTCCCTCCAACGTTGGCACCCAAATTTGCACTAACGTTGCATACCTCCTTTTTCTCCAACGTTACTTCCTCTGCTTTGCTTCTTCCTTTACCTTTTTCTCTTCTTTCTTGCTTCTTTCTTGCCTCTTTTTCACCTATTATCAATCAAACACTTGCATCAAAGTTTGCTATAATCACAAGGTATTTACATCATTCATGACATCAAGTAAAATTAGCATAAAATCTTGTGAAAAGACACATAAATACCCATGTCTAATTGAACTAAGGGATGCATGAAATTCCAATCCAGTTACTTACTTATTGTGCAAGAAAGTGCATGAAACTCAATGAAAACAAGTGAAAAATGCTTGTGAAACTAGTATAAGATGACTTGTCATCAAAGCCCACAAAAGTGCCCAACTTTTTTCACATAAATCATACATTAAAAAAAAGGGAAATTGCCAACCCCGTTCATACACTTGCTCACCGTATTTTAAAGAAGAACTTGTCCACTACCTAGAGCGCCCATCATCTAATCCTCTAATAGAAGCCAATCCCCAACTCACCGTGTGTCCCCCATTCCCCTGTCCCTTGAGAGCTTAGAGAACATGAGAGAGTCTCCCCCTCCTTCTGTCATTCACCCCCACACCGAAACTGATGTGCCACAATGCAAGCCACCCCCACTCTCTTAGGAAATAGTTTTCATTTCCCAGCCTTTGGGGTGTGTTCCACCACTCCTCCTCCCCAACACCTTGCCTCCTGTTAGGAAATAGCTTTCATTTTCCACCCTTTATTTCTTGAAATTTGTGGTGTTGCTGGGGTCAATTTTGTTGCTAATTGGTTTATGACCGGGTAAGAGACAAATTCGTTAGGTATTAACTGAAATGTTAAGTTGGTGTTAAGTGACTGCATGTGTTGAATTGGTTTGCTTTGTGTCTTGAATAAAAAATGTCCAATTTCTGCTGAGCTTCCAATTTTCATGAGTGGCCATAATTTCATGTGCTGTTTGGGTGAATGCAAAAGTTGATAGGCGGAGGAGGTGGTTAGATATAAACATGGGAGTGGTTGATTTGGTTTATTGAGTTGCTTTTGAATTTCTGCATTGTTTTGTAATACCAGTAGCTTCCGTTAATTTCGTTGATCCGGTTTGATGTAGTCTGTTAAATTGCTATGGAGTTCTTGAATCGATTGGTAATACATGTAGCATGTGTGTTGTCATCGTGTTTGGGTATAACCAAAGTATGAAGTGGTTGATTCAACAGTAGGTTATGTCCGTTTTTTCATTGTGCTGGTATTTAAGCATTCAATTCATGTTTACGTAGAGGATCCTGATACTTAAATTTTTGTTTCTAACATTACTAACGTCCGTTGCAGGGAGGTGTTGTTCGAGCTAGGAGGCTTTGAGATTGTTAGGGGGTATTCATCTCCTTGGCCCCTCCATACACACCCCACCCAGATGTGAGTTCCACTACTTGTTGCACACATCTTCGCGCACACCACGTCTAACGTAGCCAAAGAACACACAATTTTATCCTGGGAAAAGTAACGAGGTTATTAATTCTGATATCTCTTCATTTTGTATAGCTTGTCAATACCTCGTCCATGATTGCATCACTGAGAGCTGTAGGAAACAAGGCCCCTAGGAGTTGGTACTTTCCATATGACTTTGTCGCTGCTGTGCTTTGCGATACTCCAATCTCAGAAATACAGCAGAAGTACGAAGGGCGCTGGATGCCCAAGACCAATGACTTGGAACATGTAAGCGTGTTGTTTATTATAACAGTCATCTCATCACCACTTGAGAGCAGAAACGTCTTTATTAGTGGCTAACCGATACTGCCTGTTGTTTCGCTGCCTTTCACACCTATTTGTTGCAGGTATTTATGCCAATTTGGGAACCCGTAGACGCCTGGTACGTGATGCTGTTGGATGTTAAGGCCTTAAAAATATATGCTTTGGACGTTAGTAGGTCTCCAGAATCTATTGTGCGAAGGGAATCAAACATGAACAAAATTGTGAGAAATGTTTAACCTACTCGTGTTTTAGTTGTCACAATTTTCATTTCATCCAGCAGCGTTGACGACTTAACATTTTTTTTCAACGGCATGCTTTGGGGAACATGTTCATCCACAGTAGGAACATCATTAACTTCCGCTACACATCCCCTGACCCCTCAAATTGGGGGAACTACATCTACTCAGAGGGTCTGCCGAAAGACCTGCAGAGGTTCCTCCTTTTCAAGTTCTTTAAAAAACTGAATATTTTTTAACCCGAATTTACATAGTTTCATCAAAATCCATGATGCTAACTAGAATTTATGTAGTGTGGAGTCTGGCCTATGGTGCTTATCATGGCTACAACACAAAGGGGGCTTCTCTACAAAAATATTCCCCTACATCGTATGTTAACCAGGATCCTCTTCTACTTCCTTATTTACTTAGTCCATGTTGTAACATGACTGCCTTCATAATACCTTTGCCAGTACATTCTAGCCAATACTTGTTCCCTGCTATTGTATTCGTAACCAATATCTTTTATGGAACTGTTACAGGGGAACTTTGATGAAGTGCAAATGAGAGCTGCGTTACACATTATGCAGTTGACATCAACCGGTATCGTGCTTTCGTTGAGAGCAAGGCAAAAGTTGTTTGGCAAGAAATCACATCTTCCCATGACAAGGAGTCCGTCAACAATGAAGGCATCTGATGGATTCATATCGCCGTAAATTCTTTTTAACCAAATGGCGTGCTCTGCTTTTGTGATTCAGTGATTTGTCATTGTGTAGGTTATTGGGAGAAGTGGTTGTATTTTTTTTAGGCTACATATGTAGTAGTAAGAAAGCATGCGCGCAATGAACTCAATGTGGTGCATTTTAAATTGTCATGACAACTTTAATATGCCTTTTTGGAGCAACTAAACCATGGCCACCCATGTGCCCAGTGAGTAGCCTAATTTTAGTTGCCTTAGCTAGGGAGCACAGACAATCCCTCTCCTTTGCTGAATGTTTCCATTTGATATATATAAGGCTACATCTAGTTACACCTTTTGGAGGTACAATGCTGAAAATTTCTTCATGTTTTACTGATATGTGTATCTAATCTTCCTATGTAGTATTTTGCCATGAATTCATTTTTATAATATTACTTTCAACTACAAGAAGAGGGGCTCAAACCCCCAACCCTCATCTAAATTGTTACACATCCATTTCCTGAATGTCTCTTTGATAATTGCAAAGTGAATCACATTTCCAGTAAATTCAATGTTGAACACTTACAACAGATTCAGAACAAAACATTCTTTTAAAGGTCTTGAAACTACACATTCATATACAGTAAAGACCCTGGGAAATTGATTGTTGTATTTTATTTACTACCCCTCTAATAGTTGGGTCAAAATTTTTTAAGCAATATAGGCTGTCTCTAAACGAAATTGAAATGTGGGACAAATTTCATCCATACGACATTAATCATGATAGATTTCAAGTAGTTTAGGTGTTGCAAATAGTCCACAATATCAGTTCATCCCCACAGTCCCTCACTTTACTCATCATGCTACTTACAATAACTACAAACAAAATGACAAATACCGATCCCGACTCAACTAATTGCTGGCCACACAGACTATAATAGCCTAAACCACAACCACATGCACTTGTCATGCTACACATCACGGATCGTGCAAAAGGGTTGAACTTACATGCACAGTCTTCCTACCACTATTGCTTTGGTTGTCGTTTCCGGACACCTAACAAAGACATGCAAATCAAAGACACTTCATCAATAAATCTCAACATTAGTACATGCATGTCATACGTGTAAATATGGTTTCATATAAAGAGAATATCTAAAATTCATTATGCAAAGTGATATATTTGACTAAATTATTCAAAATTATATAGTGTTAATATCTTCACTAACATGTTCGTGTGAGGAGTCTAAAAGCTATCACAATTCATTGAAACTAATAACTTTTCAGCAGGCCGCTTGGTAAATATATCTGACATGAAAAATCTTAAGTTGACTACAAAATTTTTTATTCCCACACAATTTCATCTACTACAAGTCAAATTTAGAATATCTTCTTTTGTTATTAAAAAAAAGGCATTTCACCTTTTAAACAAGATTTCTAGATTTTGACTTGTACAAATTTTTGTGACGACCATTCATTGGAGTCTATTGTTGACTTTTGTTTATGGTCTTAAGCTTGAAATCCAAAACCTACACTAGTTCCAGTTCAAACTAACTCTCAACTTGGATAAAGTGATACACTAAAAATTGATGTATTCTAACAATTCATTCCCTTGACTGAATTTTTTTTATGTAACAAAGAAGGTACAAAAGAATTTCATTATAGGACACTTTGAAAGATGAGAAAGTACACAAAATATATTATTACCTCTATTTCATTAAAAACTTAATTAATCTAAAGAATATAATGCCAGGAAGAAGTATAACTCAAACGTTTCGAATCATATTGATTGAATGCATACAATGCACATTATGTGGAACAAAAAGGTTTAGGCTTGGAGACCCTAACCTGTTCATGCATACATACAAGCCTCTATTAGAGAACAGTATTATTCTAAAGGCTATCTCATACCACATCCTATGTGGATTTTGCAAACATTTTGCAAAGTTCATCAGTAAATCTCAACATTAGTACAAGCATGTCAAACGAGTCAGTCTCATTTAGTTATTTGACAAACCCCCTGATTAATTCATCAAGAAAGCCAAATTTGCCAGGTTAACACAAGCCTTTTCAACTGATTTCGTAATTTAATCACACAAAAAACTCAACTAAGTTTTTTGCAACTAATTATTAAATCAGAGGCTATACAACATTAGCACCCATGTAAATTTCCTGTTACACCCCAACACGTGACAAGCCGCATCATAGAGGCAAAAGCCCTTTCACTTGCATACAACACAACTTAACAGACAAACTTTTGCAGGTAAAAAATTCATTTATTTATATGTACCGTGCCACGGTTCTGTGAATCATCCCGGGGTACAGCGGCTTCAGCCAGGTCCTGGGTACACAGCGGCTGGCTGCACGAACCACTCGGGCAACGGGTTCAACGATGGGCCACTACTCCACAGTTGCTGCACTTGCACCTTTTTATTCCCCTATAACCAAAAGGCTCTTGTGCACACCATGTTTCCTTAGTCCAAACCGCAACAGGATCACCCACTCCATCTTGGGCACCAGCGGCAGTCCGTTGGGCAGTGGTCCCAACACCATTCTTCATTTCCAACATATTAGTTTCCTCAACTATCCTATCCAAGCAAATCTTGAAATCATTTTCTCGCACACACACAACTCTTGCCAACCGCTTACAATGTTGTAGGAAAGCACCCATGCGGCTCCTATATATCTCATTCGCTTCACCCTCTTCATTCATGATGGAAGGGCCCTCGAGCTCAACTTTGGCCGTCTTCGACCAGCGTTGCAACACCAGGCTTTCTAGAAGAGAACCTACGTCTAACTGAACCAACATTGCAAGTATGTGAACGCAAGGTAGTCCAAACGACTCTATCCTCATACAACTACAAAAAAAGGAATCCATCCTAAAGTGGTGACCAACAGTCCACCTGAATAGCGGCCTGCGATACTTTTATGTCACATAAACTGTCCGATCCTCCAATTTATTGCACTCCACGATAGTAACCCGAACACTTCTTTTTAGTACCTCTCTAAAACACAAAAATATTTCCCTCGTGTAGTTTAGTGCACCAGACTTCTCTAGCTCCAGGAACTGAGTTTGAAGAACTGGGCTCTTGTACAACGACCTGAAGTCAAGCTCTTCCTCATTATCTCTCAGGAAATCCACATACCGTTGGAAGTTCATCACGAAATCCAATATTCTGTATCACCTCTCCACAAACCTCCCCATCTTTGCATGCAGTGACTCACATCGTGATGTCGTCCTCAGGCCATCATAAAAGCAACCACGTATGTAAGCGGTAGCCCATGCTATCTTATTCGTGTATAAATCCTTTACCCACTCTACTTCCCTAACAAGACACTCATCCATCATTGCCTCCCATTGCCTCTCAAACTCCTCCACCTCCACATCGGCAAGCATGCAATTTCTAAGCAGAGTTGTGAATCGAGGCTTGCAGACATTCACAGTTGCATTTTTTAGTAGGTTTCACGCACAGAGCCTGTGATGAGCTTCTAGAAATACTTCCTGAATGGCAAACCGTATTGACCTGTCCCCATCAACGATGACTGCCTCATGTGCTCCCCCCCCCCTATGAACTCTAAAAACTTGCTCAATACCCACACATACGACGCTTGTGTTTCCAAAGACACCATGGCTGCGCCAAAGACACAGGTCTGGTTATGGTGGTTCACCCCGGAGAATACTATCACCGGCAGATTGTACTTGTTTCGCCCGTAGGTCGCATCAAACGCCAAAACATCACCAAATATCTTGTAATCATCCTGACTACGCCCGTCGCTCCAAAACAGATCACACATATTTTGCTCAGCCCCAACCTGGTACCGCCAATACATATTACCATCTCTCCTTGCACATACATTGAAATATTGTAACACGGCATTCACATCACCGCTTTGCATTGCACGTTGCCGCCTAACCACATTATACATATCTCTCTTTGTGAACGGAACTAGGTTAAAACCCCCAGCCTGGGCAGCAATAGACTCGTAAATTTTGGGAATTGAAATTCCAACCTACCTCAAACTGTCTATGTGGGCTCTATCAACATCTGATATTTTCCTATATGCTGGCAAGTATGACACAAACTTTGCCGGGAGAAGTTCGTGGTTATGCTCATCAACAAAACGACACACATACCAATTGCTACTTTCGGCTTTTCGCTTTATCCTCATCTCTGCCTGACATCCACAGCGGGTAACAACCTTATGCTCCCTCTTCCAATCCTGCATCTCAAGCCATTTTCTATCTCTGAATCCTTCTCTGTTGCACAAATACGTGAATCACACGATTTCACCCTTCCTATTCTTCAGTTTCTTCCCATATCGCATGGCAAAATCCTTTGCTTGACTATATGGCTCATAAAAACGACACGCCTCATCCGAGTTAGCAAACTCCAGCTCCAATATATGTGCACGACCAAACACTACATGTTCAGCACTGCCGTTCTGCTCACAGTGCTCTTCATTGGGTGATTCTTCCCCCAACTCTTCTTTTTCTGTTTCTATCCCAATGTCCAACAGTGATTCCAGCAAGATAAAGGCTCATCAGTTATGGTTTTCGCTCACAATGTTAAATTACAACTCAAGGAAAACCCAGCAAAATATACACCAATCCCATCCATCTCATTACATCGATATCTCTGGTATCCCCAAAGCCGTCAAAATTCTCTTCCCCACAAGCATCCAGTCCAGGGATCGTTTTTGCTACAAGAAGACATTGCAACATAAAATCGCTCTGCCTCTGCTAATACAACTTCCCCAAGAAATCTATTACTCGTAAAACGCTTCACCAAAACTGCAGCAAACCCACAAAGCATATTGTCAGTATCCGACCGCAAAGAAGAACATCGACATACCACGTAAGTAACACCACTGCCGAGACTCCCAACTTAAAGGTGCCAAACATAAACTAAAAATCACTCTCTTCCACACTCACACTACAAATAACCTTACATAAGCAACTTCAATCCTAACTCAATAATCCATAAACAAAAACTATCCTCAAGTACCGCCACCTAAGGCTACGCAACACAGTTACTAAGAAACATCATATGCTGCCATTATCATTATGACCAAATTACAGTGTCAAACAATCAACCTCATCTTTATTTTTAAATAAAGACTTCATGCTTCCAAAGATAAACCACCAACCAAAACACCAAACCCAAACCATTTACACTACTCACACTCATGCACCCATCCCCCCACACATTTGCCCAACAAGTCCCGCCATATACTACGCAAATTCTCAAACTTGGTGAGCAGAATCTAGGCAAGAGATTACTTACCTCCACTTTAACCAGCAACCTAATGCCGCCTTCCCTCAAATCTGCCATTCTTTCTTCAACACATGTTCCTCGTTGTTCCAATTTCTCCAACTTTAGCCTGCACACCGCTACCCACAGACACGCACCGTATGGAGTCCTTCACATATCAACAACCCACCACTGGACCACCATGAACCCCCCCTCACTCTATTTCACCATCTCTGACTTTAGTGCTACAGAAGTATTACAACAATTATGTTACTGGGCACACAAACGGTTAGGACCTAAGCCTCCAAAGTTGCTCTACCAGTACCCTTTAAGAAGCCACACACCTTTTGTGTATTTACAGCCGGTCATTAACGTCATTCCATATTCATTTTCAAGGTTATATTAAACTTTTTTCCCTTCACTAACAAACAAAATTCAAGAGAGCTACTTGATGTATCGTACGCTGAATTTCATGTTCCGCACTTTTCGACCGGCACATGGGATAACTTTCCTATATGATAAGACAGCTCGATAAAAATTTCTCTCTAAAAGATCTTGGAGAGTTAAATTACTTTCTTCAAATAGAAGTATACAAAACTAGTCTAGGACAATTACATCTCTCTCAAACTAAGTATATTAGTGATTTGTTATCTAAACTGGACATGACGGAGGAAAATCCAGTGCCAACACCTATGATTAGTTTATTACAATTATTATATATTAGTTCAGAAACCTTTGAGGATCCTAAATTATTTTGAACTATTGTTATTTCATTGCTGTTGAGTCTAGAAGAGATTTTACAATTTATTATGATGACAAACATTACTTTAATTTAAACAATTAAAGAATTATGATTTGATTGATTGTTGGTGCACGAATTGTGAATCACACTTTTCACAACGCGTACCACTAACCAGCAAGTGCACTGGGTCGTCCAAGTAATACCTCACGTGAGTAAGGGTCGAATCCCACGGAGATTGTTGGTTTGAAGCAATCTATGGTTATCTTGTAAATCTTAGTCAGGAAGTCAATTATGTTTATCAGTTGAATTGCGAATAAACAATAGAGCGTGGATTAAAGGTTACTTGTTATGCAGTAATGGAGAATATGTTGGAGTTTTGGAGATGCTTTGTCTTCTGAATCTCTGCTTTCCTCTGTCTTCTTGTTCACGCACGCACGTCCTCCTATGGCAAGCTGTGTGTTGGTGGATCACCGTTGTCAATGGCTACCTTCCATCCTTCCAGTGAAAACTACGCTCACGCGCTCTGTCACAGCACGGCTAATCACCGGTTGGTTCTCGATCCGGTTGGAATAGGATTTACTATCCTTTTGCGTCTGTCACTAACGCCCAGCCTTCAGGAGTTTGAAGCTCGTCACAGTCATTCAATCCTTGAATCCTACTCGGAATACCACAGACAAGGTTTAGACTTTCCGGATTCTCATGAATGCCGCCATCAGTTCTAGCTTATACCACGGAGATTCTGATTAAGGAATCTAAGAGATACTCATTCAATCGGATATAGAACGGAGGTGGTTGTCAGGCACACGTTCGTGGGTTGAGGAAGGTGATGAATGTCACAGATCATCACCTTCATCACAGTTAAGCGCGAATGAACATCTTAGATAGGAACAAGCGTGTTTGAATGGAAAACAGAAATACTTGCATTAATTCATCGAGACACAGCAGAGCTCCTCACCCCCAACAATGGGGTTTAGAGACTCATGCCGTCAGAGAATACAAAGTTTAGATCTGAAATGTCATGAGGTACAAAATAAGTCTCTAAAAGTTGTTTAAATACTAAACTAGTAGCCTAGGTTTACAAAAATTGGATAAACTATGATGGATGATGCAGAGATCCACTTCTGGGGCCCACTTGGTGTGTGCTGGGGCCCACTTGGTGTGTGCTGGGGCTGAGACTTAAGCAATTCACGTGCAGAGGCCATTTGTGGAGTTGAACGCCAGTTTTTATGCCAGTTTGGGCGTTCAACTCCAGCTTTTGATCCTTTTCTGGCGCTGGACGCCAGAATTGGGCAGAGGACTGGCGTTGAATGCCAGTTTACGTCATCTTTCCTTGTGCAAAGTATGGACTATTATATATTTCTGGAAAGCCCTGGATGTCTACTTTCCAACGCAATTGGAAGCATGCCATTTCAAGTTCTGTATCTCCAGAAAATCCACTTTGAGTGCAGGGAGGTCAGAATCCAACAGCATCAGCAGTCCTTTTTCAGCCTGAATCAGATTTTTGCTCAGCTCCTTCAATTTCAGCCAGAAAAATACCTGAAATTACAGAAAAACACACAACTCATAGTAAAGTCCAGAAATATGAATTTTTCCTAAAAACTAATGGAAATAAACTAAAAACTAACTAGAACATACTCAAAACCATATGAAATTAACCCCAAAAAGCGTATAAAATATCCGCTCATCAATTGTGCTATAAAATTTCATATTCGGGATTGGTATTAATTCTGATTTGAATTGGAAAGAATCAACCATTAAGAGCAAGATTTGAAGAGTTAATGAAAGGGATTTGCAGCTGCCCAAAGAAAGGAAAGTATCAAGTTTTTTTGGAGAATAATTTGATAAAATGGTTAGCAAAGAATTAGGGCTTTGATATAAGAAGATGAATTATTTTTGAAGAAACCTAAGAAGAAATATTCAGAAAACAACTTACAACACGTTGAGTGTCTTCTTCTTCACCTTGGCATATTCAATTTTTTTTTAGTCTTCCTAGTATAGTGAAAATGTTTATGACTATATGAGAGATTATTTGAAAAATCTTATCAGTGAAAAGACAAAAACCAGGAAGAAAAGTCAACACAGTTTTAGATTTATTTTGTCATTTGATTCTGTTTGTGCTTGGCATTTTTGTTTGTCTCGGCGTTGGTTTGTGAAGCACGGAATTGTTGCTTCATTTGTCTTGGTATAGAACTGGTTTAGTTCGATTTCTTTTTGTCTTAGTTTTGGTCTTGGTCTTGGTCTTGGCATTGGTGATTATAATCTTGAATTGGATATAGTGAAATCCCGCTATCATTGTGGTGGAGACTAGATGTAGACCTCATTGCACTTCGAGATTGAACCAGGATACTTGTCGATGTCATTCTCTTTACTCTTTTTTCTTTTATCTTCTGCAGTTGCAAGAGACTAAATCCGAAAAATCTCCTGCTTGCTCTGTTTCATGCTTATAACTTTAAAAGAGTGGCTTGATTCAAACTCCCTTTCTCAAGGCATATCTTCCATTGCAATACTTGACTATAACTAGACATGATCTTTCTTTTGTTGTTGCTAAGATCAATCAATTTATATACAATCCTCTTTTATCACATTGGAAGGCTGCTAAGAGGATTCTCAGGCAAGGCACAAAAGATCATAGATTACTACTGCACAAGTGTAAAGACTTCAAATTATATGGCTTCTCCGATTCTGATTAGGATACTAATCTAAAGAATAGAAAGTTAGTTTTAGGCTATTGTATTTACCTTAGAACTAATTTAGTTTCTTGATTTTGTAGGGAACAATCTACAATCAGCCAATGATTATCTACTGAAGTAGAGTTTAGGGGCTTAGCATCATGTGAAGGGGGCTTAAGTGGCTGCAGAGTTTGCTTCCAAAACTTGGTGTTAAACTCTCAACTCCTCCAACAATATTTTGTGACACTCTTAGCACTGTGCTTCTCACAATTAATCCCATCATGCATGATCGAATAAAACACTTTCAGTTAGAGGTCCAATTAATTCGAGACAAACTGCAGAAACAAGCATTGCATGTTGTGCATATACCTGGGATTGATCAAGTTGCTGATCTTCTAACTAAGCCTTTGACAACAGCAAGTCTTGAGAAGTTTAAAGCAAACTTTGAGTAGTCTCAAGAACTATCTCGAGTTTGAAGGGGGTATCAAAGATAAAGTTGTAATTAATCAATGTAAAGAGTAGTTAGGTTATTATTCTATTTTTTAGATCAGTTTGTTATGTTTGTTAGGTATTAGTTTAGTTTATTTCCCTTATATGGTTTCCCTGCATACCACCGCTATATATAGTGGTTAATTATTAGGAATTGGGGTCATTTTTACACATTAGTTCATTTGTTTTACTCACTACTTTTCTTTTCTGTTTTTTCTACATTCCTCTTCTTCTATTTTCTTGCACGCTAAGCAACAATCCAAGAATTCCTTTAATATAGGTGTTCATACCTTGGCCCACAATTTAGCCAGGCCCAAAACAATTAAAAGCTAGGGATGTCAATTTTCCCCGACAAGGCGGGTATCTGCGAGGATTTACCTGCCATGGAATAGATTTAGGAGACATTTTGCCCCCGTGGGTGGCGGGTACAGTGGATATCTGTTTATATGAAATTACGTAAATGTCCTCCTATATATATATATATATATATATATATATATATATCTGAAAACCTAATTTTCACTACTCTAGTGCCTCCCTCGTCATTTCCTCACCTCCCTCACCCAACCACTCTCCTTGCCTCACCCAGACACTTTCCTTCCCTCTCTTCCTCTCAAACAACCTGGTGCGTCGCCAACGAGGCTCCATCCGCGTCGCTGCCCTACTCACGCCTCTGTCTTCACTCGCGCCTCTGTCTTCACTCGCGCCTCCTTCTCTTCCTCTCAAACCACCTGGTGTGTCATCGGAGAGGCTCCAGCTGCGTCGCCGTACCCACCCACGCCTCTATCTCCACCTGCGACCCTCTCTCTTCCTCTCAAACCACATGGTGCGTCGCTGGCTAGGCTCTAGCTGTGTCGCCGCCCCACTTGCGCCTCTATCTTCACTTGCGCCGCTGCTCCACCTCCACCTCCACAGGCGTCGTCGCCTCACAATCCAGTGTATTAACCTGCTCAAGTTTCGATTCTTTCTTTCTTTCTTTCTTTCTTTCTTTCTCAGTATTTGAATTCATTACATGCTCTATTCTTATTACTCATCAAATTTGGGTGTCAAAGAATAACAAAGAATTGATGAAACTAGTTTTACATTTGATGAAATTGATGAAATTGGAACCAGATATGTGAAATTGGTATAAGATTTGTGTAATAATAGATGTTTGTTATTGAAATGAACAGATTTGTGGTGAATTAAATGCTGTGGTGGCCATTGGACACAATATTTTGGAGAGGCTAGGGTTTCAGTTTGAAAATTTTGAATTTGAAAATTAGAAACTGATGAAGATAAGGAGTTAAATTTATTGTATATGTGAAGAAGATTCAATAATTCTGTGAGATGAAAACAGTTGAATTTGTATATGTATTGAATTGAATTTGTACTATAGTTGAATTGAATTCTAAACTTGTTTGCTTGCTGTGAATTTCTTTTTTAATTTTTTGATTTTTTTCAAATTCGTGGGTATCCGTGGAGACCCCGATCCCTGGCGGATACGGGGTCCCCGTTACCCGTTGCGGGAACAGGGCGGGCACGGGAACAGATTATGGGTGGCGTGGGGCATGTTCCCGCCCCATGGGGACCCGTTGTCATCCCTATTAAAAGCCCAATCTATAGAGCAAGAGTCCAGATCACACTCTGGGACCTATCCAACCTCATAAAGGTCAGCCCACGTGGCACCAACTTGGCCTGACATATTCAAATAAGATGAATCCCAACTAACTCCTACTCATCTAGAAAGAGATCTTAATAAACTCTTTAACAAAAGAGAGTAACAAACCCACCATCAAAGGTGGAACTACTCCAAAAGTGGTTATTGACCCTACCTCTATATTTATAAATACCCTGACACCCTCAGGTATAATTTGAACTCAATATACTAAAAACCTGCTTAAAACTCTTGCTAACTTAAGCATCGGAGTCCCTTGCAGGTACCACTCCCACCTCCGTATGAGGAACTCGGACGGAAGCACTTCGGTACTAACAGAAGTCGGACGCTGCCCAAAAGGAGTCTGGACCTCACTTTTAGGCCCAAAAGTAACCCAGTTTCAGGTAACCCTCGAGGCATAAATACAATTTAACAACTCGATCCACACGAGTAACAAATAAATCGTATAAAATTCCAAGCCCACGAGCTCATCTCTACAAGTTCCAAAAATAAAGCACTTGTATTGAAAACAAGTCATATAAAATGGAACAACTTCACAAAAACAAGTTGTCCAAAGAAAACTTGTTCTAGCATCCACAACAACATGAGAACAATTCGGCCCAAACGAGTTGTGCCATCACCAACCAACCCGACCTCACCATCTGATTCTCCTAATTGCTCGAATCTGACTTCATGAAACTCGACCTTAAGCAAGGGCACAACCGATAAAGCGACAAGGTCCGAGTAGGAATTTCAATGGTTATAAAAACTATTTGATGGCTCAACTTAAATGATTTGTATTAAAACAAATCGTAAAGTATCAAAACAACTCGAACTAAATGGGTTGTATGAAATTAGATCGAGAAATGACCATGTCTAAAATCGAAGAGAGACTACAGCTAGCAAGTGAACCTTATTCTTTGATGCAAACTTTTTTCAACTTCAAGGCTTAACCGTAGCGGTTTTTTAACAATGCACCAAATTCTCATTGAATCTGACCTACACAACTTGAACTCAAGCTCAAAAGGGTGCAGAAATAGTTGTGAGTTTTGAGTTTAAGAACGGATTGTATAAACGAATTGAAGTGAAATCGAAATCGTAAAAACAATCCTATAACCCGCAAACTCGTACAAAAAACGAGTTAGAAGAAAGTCAGAAATGGCAAGTCAAAAGCATGCAACTTAAAAGCATGCGTCATAAAAGCTGATAAAGCCCTAAAAAGGGGTAAAAGCAAAAATGACAAGAAAAACAAACCTTTAACCAAATGACTCGTACAGAAATGAGTTGGAAAGAAAAGAAAGGATTGTATGTAAACATTTCAAACAAAATCGAAACGTAAAAATAATCCTCCAATTAAGACAACTCGGTTAAAACGAGTTGTATCATACACAAGGATGACAACCTTGTAAAAACTAGAAAGGGGAGGGAATAAGCATATAATCCCTTAATCTAAGGCGCCAATTTATGCTCGACAAAGCGCAAAATCACGAGCCGGCCTTTTAAATGGTCACTCGGATAAAGCGACGAGATTCAAGTTAGTTTCTAATAGTTATAATATGGCTTAATAATTTAAAACAACTCAAACTCATGAGTTAAACAAAATCGAGTAAAAAATAACCATATGTTCTAAGCAATTTGTATTAAGAACAAATCGTATAAAATTATATCACTTTAGAAATAACTCGAATCGAATGATTTGATAAATCATTGAAAGGCTTCATGAAAATTCGACCTCAACAATCTAACTTGACTATCTGACCCACTTGATTGCTCGAGTCTGAATTCATAAAGCTCAATATTGAGCAGGGGCACAATTGATAAAGCAACAAAGTCCAATGGTTATAAAAATGATTTGATACTTTAAAAGACTCAAAGTAAACAACTGGTACTTAAAACAAGTCGTACAAATTAGAACTGTAAGTTTTAAAAATGATTTGTATTAAAACAAGTCATTAAATAACTTGGAAAGAATGAGTTGTGCAAATCAGTTCATGAAAATAAACTTGGCCAAAAATGAGTCGTATAGAGAAAGCAAGTCATACATAACATCAAAATGACTTGAAATATCATATTACCAAACGACAAGTTTTAAGAAAGTAACAACTACACTACAGCAAAATGATAGTGCACAGAAAAAATGCGCAAACAGTTACAAAGTGAGAAACGTTACAGAAATGTTACATTATTCAAATAATGTTGAGTTAACCGACCTCCTTAGCTTCATACCACAAACTACTTCTTTACAACCCGACATTTCGAGTAGATCATCTGATTGCTTGAGTCCGACTTCATGAAGGTCGATCTTGAGCAGGGGCACTGTTCATACCCTGCCCCACAATTTAGCCAGACCCAAAATTATTAAAAGCCTAGTCTACAGAGCAAGAGTCCATATCACACTCTGGGACCTATCCAACCTCATAAAGGTCGGCCCATGTGGCGCCAACTTAGCCTGACTTATTCAAATCTCAACTAACTCATACTCATCTAGAAAGAAAATCTTAACAACTTCCCTAACAAAAGGGAGTAATAAACCCACCATCAAAGATGGACCTACTCCAAAAGTGGTTATTGATCCTAGTTCTATACTTATAAATACCCTGACACCCTCAGGTATAATTCAAACCCAATCTACTAAAAACCTGCTTAAAATCTTTGCTAACTTAAGTATCGGAGTCCCTTACAGGTACCACCCTCCACTTTCTCACAAGGAACTCAGACGGCAACACCTTAGTACTAACAGAAAAAAGTAACCTAGTTTAAGGTAACTCTCAGAACGATAGGTATGAATAAAAATTTTATTTGAAGAATGGGAGTGCTTTAAACGGTGTTTTAAATGACTTATAAACAAATCCATATATATTTAATTCACATTCACATTAAAAGGTTTACAATAACGAATGCAAAATTTTAATCAAAGGAGGAGAAAGTATGGGTAATGCTAGGTAGACAAAAAAAAACAGGCAGAATTTATCTTATTTAGTATTAATTAATTATCGCAACAATTAATGAATGATAAATAAGGCAAATTATGACTGTTTTTAGCTGATTTTCTTTAGTTACCAAACATTTCCGAAAAAGTATAACATAAGGGTCAATAAAAAGAGCAATGAATTTGAAAATGTTACAATTCTAGTTATATAATAAGTTAATAACGAAGAAAGCAACGAAAATAGTTTGTGACATTATATTCAATTATAGAATGATAAATTTGTTTAAAGGGTGATGCGGCAAAGTTAGAAATTATCTAAGATGTCAAGAACATATTGTGTAACAATTTTGGCATCGAATTTAATATATTATAAATAGATAGATATATTATAAATAGATATATTCATATTGAAAGGTTTACAATAACGGAAGGTGAAATTTAATCAAAGGAAAAAAGGTGTAACATAAGGGCCAATAAAGAAGAGCAATGAATTTGAAAATGTTACAATTTTAGTTATATAATAACAACAGAAGCTTTGAAGTAAATATGAGGAAAGCAAAGAAAATAGTTTGTGCCATTAGGTTTGTACAAGATGTCTCTGGTACGGGTTGAGAGATGGATCGAGAACTTGTGGGTTGAGGCAGATGCTGGATCGCTTGCCTGGAGCAATGGGAGGTGGTACCTGCAAAGACACTCCGACGCTCAAGTCAGAATGGATCTAAGAGGTAGAAAGTGTGAGGAATGAATAAATACCTGGAGGGACCGGAGTCCTCTATTTATAGACGATGATAGTTATCTTATCTTATCTTGTTTGGCTAAGATAAGAGAGGTGTTTGAATTCGAAAGTTGGTTAGAAGCTTTGAAGTGCCGGTTCTGGGCCCTCAGGTCGAAACGGGTTGTTCTCGAGTAACCGGGTATGAGGACCGATCCGTGCGCAGGATCCGAGGGTCGGATCCGTAACAAGGTTCAATTATAGAATGACAAATTTGTTAAAATGATAATGCGTCAAAGCTAAAGATTATCTAGTCAATAACATAATATACAACAATCTTTGTATCAGATTTAATGTTATAAATAGATAGATAAATGGATATATTCACATTGAAAGGTTTACAATAACAGAAGATGAAATTTAATCAAAGGAGGAGAAAAGGTGTAACATAATGACCAATAAAGAAGAACAATAAATTTGAAAATGTTACCATTCTAGCTAATATAATAACACCAGAAGCTTTTTGAAGTAAAAATGAGGGAAGCAAAGAAAACAGTTGATGTGGGATTAGGTTCTATTATAGAATGACAACCTTGTTAAAATGATAATGTGAAAAAGCTAGAGAAATAGAGATTATCTAACATGTCAAGAACATATTGTGCGAAAATCTTGGCATAAGATTTAATATATTATAAATAGATAGATAAATTGATAGATAGATAAATAAATAGATATATTTGAAAGCAATGTAGATTATTTAGTAATTTAAATGATTGATAGTCATGTCTAACTAAACAGGTCAATGTGAATTATACATCAACTTACCTAAAATTCAGATAGATTAGTTCATAACAAATGATTACAAGGTATACTTGTTTAAACTCTTGCAAAAATTTAAATAAAACTATGCAATAAGTTAATGAAAATCTATGACCAATGGAACATTTTTGTATGTGCCTATAAAGCACGGACACTTCGCTGAGTTGTCGTGTTCGCATGTCGGACACATTTCGGACACGATACTCACCGACATTCGTCCGACACGCGTCTCTGCTGTGTCCAACTGTGTCTTAATAAAAAATAAAAAATTCTTCTCCGGACACACCTAAACACACCTAAATACCATCACGTGTCAGCGTGTCCAGTCTTATTCTTAACATATATTCTTAAAATAAATTTAGATATGGTATATATTATTATTTATTAAAACAAAAAATATTTTAAATACTTGATATAATTAAAATAAGACATTAAAAATAATTAAAATTTTTAATTTATATTTTAATATCAATAAAATATCAAAATATCATTACAATTTATCTAAAAAATACTTTATATTTTATATGTATGCGTGTCCCCATGTCATAAAAGATTTTAAAATTTGTGTATCGGCGTGTCCCATGTCGTGTCGTGTCCCGTGTCAGTATCTGTGCATCATAGGTATGTGCGTATGTGTGGTGAAACAAGTGCAAATATCATTTCCAAGAAGAGCAAGTATGATTCAGAACAAACACAATATTGCATTGCAGTAGAATAAAATGCAAAAATGGAAGCATCAACCTCAACAAAACACACAAGCTTTTCGGTCAAAATATACAGGGCATATATATATATATTGACAAGCCTCACCACAACACTATCTCATAGCTCCTACACAACTCTTCAAGAAAACAAGACAAAACAGTCTTATTTCTCAAAAGCATCATTGAAGAGAGAAAGCATCCTTCAAGACAAATAACATACATGAATGAATTCTTCTTAGTAACATATTATAATGGCTGTACAACAGAACATAGATAGAACAGAAGAAGAATGTGCACAAAAATCAGATGAACTCAAAGCGCATGAGAAGCTTCACATTGTTGTACTTCTCTCCCTTGCGGTTATTCAGTGGAACTGCTCGAATTCCGGTCTGAAGTTCACACACAGGCAAGCATGTCTGTCCACCAAAGTCATCCTTCTCAGACATATCATACTCGTGAACTTCTACACGAAGCAAAGCCAGTTCTGGAACAGATAGTGGGAACTCGAATACCTCGTTCCAAGTTGGCAACCAATTGTCCTCTTTTGTCTTGGTTTTCCTCATCACAGTGTCATCAGGGACTCCAGCAATCCCCACCTACACAAAGAGTTTATCAAATCAATTAAAATGATATAAGAACCGTAAGGAAAGTAACATATGAAGCGACAATATGGATATTACTTATTAGACAACATTACAAAGATACTTCATCTCTGTCTCTGTCTCTATACCAAACATAACCTTAATAAAACATATAATGAAATATAGTTGATAATCTAAACATACTCTTGCATAGAAATCTGGAGGTGAGTATTGATCGAAGTGTGTATGCTTGAAATCGTAGTACCATCCTTCTCCCATATATACAGTTACCTAAATAAGAATAAGAAAAGTATACTTCGGTTAGGATCTATCTAGACTTAGAAATACTTGAAATTAAAAAAAAAATGATGGAATCATCAAAGTACTTACCCTCAAAGTAGTCTTCACAGGCAACTTAGCCTTTGGATCAAAGACCTCATTATTTGGACCAGTCTTTAATAGAAAATCTGGTTTTTTAACATAGCCACATCCTCCATTAGCTTTGAACATTCCCTGCATCAACCACAGAGACCTGCCATAGCCCTGATATGAAACCAGAAACAATGAAAATTGATCACTGGACAACTTTCATTAATAATCTATTGACATCACAAATCAATAATGTACTTCATGATCTTAGTAGATATGTCTAGTAGCAATGTCTTGATATAGCTGAGAGAAGTGTAAATGAAATCTCACATCCTCAGTGAAGGAAAAGTAATAGCCAATAACACACATAACAATACTTATAAATCATACTTTAAAAAATACAGCCCCAAATTTTCTGACTGCCATAGTTCAGACCTCACATTTAGAAACCTTAATTACAACAACTAAAGAAGGGAGAATCAGGAATTTGTTTTCTTTCAATTTCTCTTTTTTCGAAAGAAAAAAAGGTTGGGAAATAGAAACCTGCATGTTAAATGCAACCATTTGCGCTCCGTGCATCCACCCAATTAATGGGTTATAATTCGACGAGGTAATGCGAGTGCCTTTTGGATACACCCTCAGTATATTCCGCTGAGTAAACCTGCAAACATCAGGAATAAGTAGAAAATCTGGTATATTAACAGAACCAAGCCGAAATCATTGTGATATCAATGAGTCTGGTATGAAAATATGAACAGCAATCAGAACTCATAAGTCTCAAATATGACCTATCATTGTAGTTAAGGACTTAAGGAACTTATTACGGATTGCACCATCATTAGAGCTAATAAATCATAGTCTGAACTATTATCTATTATATCATCTCATTTTTGTCAAATTACTGGAATGTAAACGACAGAAATAAAAGCTATTTAATAGTCGAATTTTACTATATTTGCATTACATAGTCACAATAGATAATTATGTGAAGTTTATATCATCATGAGGTCAGTGAAGCAATGCAAGTGACTACTATCTGAAGAACTTTATGGAAACAGTTCACAATACCTGACAATTTCTTTTCCATGAGATAAAGCAGCATTTTCAAGCTGCTGCTCGCTTAGACTTAATCGCCTCACTTTATCAGGATCCACTCTAAGACCTTCAAGTAATCCTCCTTTGGGCTTTCCAGCATGAATAGCGATCAAACGTCGATATTCAGCACATACATCTTGACGAGACTTTTCTTCATCAGCATCTTCCTCATCATCATCGTCATTGTCATTGTCATCATCATCATCATCATCATCATTCCCATTGTTCTGCTAGAGACAGTAAATAAATCAACAAATCTCTTGCAAAATTAAATATCTTTGGAATTTGTATGGTGATGAGGACACAGTCTATAACCTTGTAATCAGCAATAGTACCGCCTTTAAGACTTGGGACTTCCTTCCCCCATGCTTCTTCGTCACCCAAAGCCTTTCCCTGATGTGATTCATCCTCCTTTTCCTTTATGTCTTTTGCCTCAAGATACTCCTTAGGTGGTTTGGTTGATATAATGACCCTTCTTTTAAGTGATTCGGGAGAAGGGAATTCCTTCACACTTTCTGGGGTAGGACAAAATAGTATGTCTCCAAAAGTTTGAGTAATCATCTAAAAGATTTGAACAGAAGTCAGTTTCAACTACAAGAATGTATAGTATTTTGAATCCCGGTATGAACTCCAATGAACCAACCTCAGCCACTTTGGCTTGAAGATCAGGAGTAAGATGGTCTTCTAAGGTTATTACAACTGGATATTCTGATGCAACAAAAGCATGCTCCTTAATAGACCTCAAACATTTGATGAGTGCCACGGGAGTAGTCAATGTCCTGCACAATCAATTATGTTACTTTTTCGGAGAAAAATCAAAATCAAAATTCAATTTCCATTAGTATCAATATATTGAATGATATACAATCTTTTCTACAACCATGAATTTCTGATTAATGTGTTTCTGAAAAAATTTAGACATTTTCCCTTTCCCCCACTGCTGTTTTGTAGCATATTAGACTTAGTCCTCATTAAACTGTGGGAGAAATCCTTTGCAAGCAAGCAATTCATGCTTACCATCATAACTTGAGAAGATAATTATAACAGAAACGAATTCATCTGAAAGAAATATATCAATGGTATAAAATTTTACTTTTGCCACATCAAAAAACGAAACATAAATGGAAGACAGAAACAGGGAAAAAGGAGATTATTTGAGTTCATGAAAATTAAAAAACCAGTATCATATTAAACCGGTAGACTTACCTTCCATGAAGAACATCCACATCATCCTTTGATGCATTGGGCCATATATCCAATTCAATGACCCTAACACCTCTCTGCAGTGCACGTATGATGGGGACATCACTGCAGTCACTACTAAGCTGATTTCCCGTCAGATAGGAATTGTGACCGGTAAATATATAATAATGAGACAATGGTGCATTCATATCATGGTGCACCTGCAAGAATACAAGAAGTAATAATCAGAACAACATAGTGCATATAATATGTAATTAAGTTAATGATGAGTTATTGTTATGAAAGGCTACAATGTAACCCAATATCATAATCAAAGTTTCATATTTACAAATACATTAGGTTTTCAATTCCACAAATCCTAGTAGCCAATGTAATCAACCAACAATCCAACATGAAATATTCAATGAATTTACACACCAAAACTGAATGTGAATCACTGTAAATTCAGCTGACAGTGGCCTTATTAATAACCGAGAACAATTATTAGTCCATGAAAACAGTGAAAGAGGCCGGGTATAATGATACCAACACATAAAACATTAATAATTTAGAAAAATGGCAATCTATTGTGTAGACAATAAATAGTTTTATATCTAACACCCTTTTACAGGCAAGAACCTCTTTTTGGCCTTGAAATGTTGACAATGCAAAGATTCATAATAAACTTCTACTGAAATTCAACTCTTATCAGAAGCACAAGGAACAAAAAGAGCCGAATTCTAAACATCTCAGTCATATAAGCCTTTGGTAACATATCAACAACCATTTCTACCAATAAGTTTTTAATTACACAATTCCTAATAAGGCAATGTTATCAACCAACAAACACTTGATTGATTAAAACTTAAAAGTACAATCATAACACCAAAACTGAAACAGAATCACTAAAAATTTTGGCTGAGGACATGAGATTAGCCTCATTAATTACCGAGAACAATTATTAGTCCATGAAGGACATGATAGGGGCAGGGTATTACATATGATACCGACACATAAAACAACAATAATTTAAAAAAAAAAGGCAAATCAAATTTGGGGGAGAAAAATCCAGTAACAAAAACAGAACATCAACAATGCATGTCACCGTAAAAGTTTTACGCCACCATCTAATCTGATTGTTGCATTTTTAATTTTATATCACTTTAAGAATAGTAGGCGATTGAATCTAACACTTCTGATGATGTGGTAATACATAATTAAATGTCTATATAGAACTTTCTACACTGTCAGAAATGAACAAAAATTAAATCTGGAAAGAAATCAAGAACTGACTAATACGAAATGAAACTACACAGTACATAAACAAGGATCCAAACGAAGAAAAACTAATCAAATAAAACAGCTCTTTGTTACCTTTGGTTGTGCAAGTGGTGGATTGTTATCACTGAAGAGGAACTTAAAGAAACTTTCGAGATTGAGACCTCTTCTATGGAAGATACTGAGATGCTTGAGTCCATCGATGATTCCCTGCGCTTCCTCCTCCGTCGCTGTCTCCTCTCTCTGCACTTCAACCATGAAGCTCCGCAGATGCGACGCCGTCATGAGCCCGTTCTCGGAGTACCGGTCGAAGAGATTCCTTATCTCCGGCGGCGCCTCCGACACGGCGAGCTTGAATCGCCGGCGGCAGCAGAAGCAAACTCTGTAAGTCTGTTTGGACATCGCTCTAAGTTTCGCTTCTCTTCTCTTCACTCCGTTTCAGTTTCAGTAACCGTTTCAGTTGTATTGTGATATAAGCGCGCGTTTTGCGTGTGTGTGAATTTTGTGCTTTCAGTGTTTGAAGATAAGCAAGTGTTTTTTAGTTATTTGGAAAATGAGATACGTTTCTTGTTTTGTAGGCAAAGAAGACAGAGAAGAGAAGTGTAGAAGACACAAGAGAGCTTTGTATGGCATTGAATATTTGAACAGGTGTGGGCGACGTGTGGGTCCCACGGTAGTTACAATTAACCAATGAAACGTGGGACATTTGGCAGTTACCAATCCATCTTCAACTGTTTTACTCACCCTGGGTCCTACTTATTCTAATCTTATCTTATTCAACAAAGAACTATTATTATTTCGTGTGCAAAGTTGATTTTTATTTTTTAAATTAAAGAATATATTTAAATATACTAAAATAAAGTGGATGAAGTTATATAATTAACTACAATGATAATGATAATAATTATCCTAGACTGAATTATGCGTAAAATATCACCACTTATATAAGATTTTTTTTTTAAAATTAGGCATATGAAGTAACAAAATCATTAAAACTAAATATCTAATATTTGATGAACCAGGGTAGGGGTGTTCAAATCCAAATCGATCCAAATTAAACCGCTCATTCAATCTAATCCAAACCAAAAATCGATTAAAACCGCACTAATTCGGATTTGATTGGATTTTATTTTTTGCAAACCGTTGGATTGGATTGAATTTCGGATCTACTTTTCATAACCGATCAAATCCAATCCAAACCGTACAATGTGCTATAATATTATTATTTTATTATTATACTTACAATTATATTTATAACATGTTCAATTTGTTATACATTTTTCTATTATTCATGTATTATTATTATTTAATAAATATTTTATGTTTAAAATATTATTTATTTATTTATTTTAACTAATCTATAATTTTATTTCTATTGTTATGTTATCGTTGGTTTTTTAAGATATGTTAAGACTTGTTATGTCATTGTTAATTATTTAAAATTTGATGTTAAGACTTGTTATATGTATTTAATTTTTTTTATTTAAAAAATCGCAAATCCAAACCGATCCAAACCGCTTGTTATCGGATTGAATTTTTAAAAAAAATTTATCCAATCCAAACTGCACTGCACATAAATTAAGCGTTCAGATCGGATGACTTTTTTCTTTAAAACCGAACCAAATCGTACCGCAAACACCCCTAGACAAAGATGCATTTATCTCAACCAAAGCAAATAGAAATAGGTCGGGTCGAACTTTAGTTTCAACAAACTTGGATCATGTTGTAAATAAATAACTACTATTTTTTATAGTTTTTTTTAAGTTCGAATCCTACTTGTTTAAAATTCAACAAGTTTATGAGCTTATTTAAAAAGTTTATATTGTGGATTAAAATTTAAAATAATAAATTTAAAAAATTTAAATTGACATTAAATATATTCTAAAATTTATAATTTATAATTTATTTATATATCAATTGTTAGTCACATTATTAAAATTATATAATAATTTTTTTTGAACAAAAAATTACAATCTTAAATTCTTAATTAATCTTGAATATTGATTCTTTTTAGTTTTATTTTGTATTTAATATAAGTGAATAATTAAAAGTCTAAACTAAGAGTAATTTATTTTTACAAACAAATATTTTGACGAGTCAGTCCAACAAATTTTGTAAATTTTTTTAAAATATATGGCCTGACATTTTTAACTAATAGACTTTATAAAAAATCCAAATCTAATCTATTTAATAAAATGAGCCAAGTCTAAAACAACCCAAACCACAAATTTCTGTCAAATAATTCGACTCACTTTCATCCTTAATTTCAATAATGCACAAAATTATGTTTTTGAGTCTTTAATAAAGTGTTTCCGATGAGGGGAAAAAAGATTTTAAAAGGTAGGTCCAGAGTCCTATTTAAAAATTTTACGACAAATCCTATATAGAGTTTAATTTTGATGTATTAATAGTATAAAATATTTTATATAATTATATAATTATATCTATTTTTTAGATGCTATTTATATGGTTAATGTGTAAAATAATTATTTTTAATAGTATAACGTTATGTAATTAAATACATGTATAAAACTACTTTATATCAACAATACATTAAAATTAAATTTATCATATATATTAATCAATCATAGAAACGATTTTTTTGCCCAAAAAAACAAAATAATAATAATAGCAAATCGAATTTGGTGAAAATAAAAAAGAAAAGTTTTTTTTTGTGAATCCCTTATTAAAAATACTATTTATATATATATATATATATATATATATATATATATATATATTATTTAATTTATTTTTAATATATATTTTATATTAGTATCAAATTTTAATAGTTGATTTTAACATTCACCTTATATGTTAATTTATTATATATATGGTTAAGCTAAACTAAAAATGATGATGGAAAAAAGTTAGGTGAGTGACGTGATCATTGTGAGTTATATAGTGTTATTAACAGGTTGTTAGGTTGATTGTTCATTCTGCTAAGGAACCGGATTAATTCGTTTGTGAAATATACAAATAAAAAGTACTGATGAAATGCGATGCATGCTAGCTAGCAGGGAGAATTTTTACTTTTAATATAGGATAAAATAAATACTTTTTAGAGTTTTGAATATAATCAATTTAGCCAGACAAGATTCACTTTGGTTTATGAATATTTTTTATTCAATATTGGGTTTAGTTATGAGTTTTTTAAAATGTTTAGTTTGAGTTTTAAATTTTATAACCATAAACTAAGATAACTTTTTTAGCATGTTATATTTACACTAAGAATTAATCATCAAATTAATTTTTATATAAAATATATATTAAAATATAAAATATAAATTAAATATAAATAAAATAAATATATATTTAATATTTGGAATTACTTTTAGCAGTCAACAAGTAAAAGAGAAACACATTTTTTATGTAAAAGATAAAGTTATAAAAAAATTACATTCTAAAAGTTTTTATTGCTATTAGCAAGAGAAAAAAAATACTGATCAAAACAATAAGACCAACACTTTTAATCTATACTTTAAGTTGCTTTAAACTATTGGAAAAATTTAAAATTATATATTAAAATATAAAATATAAATTAAATATAAATAAAATAAATATATATTTAATATTTGGAATTACTTTTAGCAGTCAACAAGTAAAAGAGAAACACATTTTTTATGTAAAAGATAAAGTTATAAAAAAATTACATTCTAAAAGTTTTTATTGCTATTAGCAAGAGAAAAAAAATACTGATCAAAACAATAAGACCAACACTTTTAATCTATACTTTAAGTTGCTTTAAACTATTGGAAAAATTTAAAATGTACTGAGAATACTGGTGTTCCAATTGTTTTAATCGTTTATTTTAATTAATATATATTATAGAAAATATTTTAAGTGCATCGAAAATATCGGTATTCCAGTTGTTTTAACCGTTTTTTTTTTTTCAAAAGACAAATTTTATTGGTGTAATAAAATAAAAGACCCATTTTGGGCTTACATCAACAGAGAAATGGGAATTTCCCAACTAAGTAAAAGTATTAGATGTTATCTCCTCATTAAGACATAGAACGTGAAAAAGGGTAAAGTGAAAAAGGAAGAGTTTTTGGAGAAGGAGTGTCGTTCTTGGAGCTTCATCAATGGAGGTGAGTCACTGCTTTCAAAGTTCCGGATCTTGCAATAGCTACTACTTCTTGAGGAGAAATGACTTTGGCTTCAAAAATTTTCAAGTTCCTCATCTTCCAAATCTGCCAGGTTAGTATTGCTGCCAAATGAGTTTCTTTTTGCATCTGCCTACGCTCTTTGAGTTGTTCTTGGAGCCATAACCACAATCTCCATGTTTCTGTTTCTTGGTTTGTCCAAGGAATGTTTGTTATTTTCCAAGCATTCTCTGATTCCGTACACTGGGTGAGACAGTGGAGAATTGATTCTACTGTAGCATCACAACGATTACAGATTGGGTTCACCATTTGGATTCTAGAGTGCAATCTTTCTTTAACTGGTAAGCCTTCATGCATTACTTTCCATAGAAACATTTTAATTTTGGGCTGGCATTTTAACTTCCAAATTGAACTCCAGACTTCTCTTCTTCTGCATTGTTTCGGCAAAAATTCAACTGGTGCATGGTAGAACTGAAAGGCCAACGTATATCCAGAGGCAACCGAGTAGCATTCATTCTTCTCTTTACTCCAGGTAACGATATCTTCTGTTGTTCTGATGCCTGTGTTCATGATTGCCTGCGCTACTTTTTGTGTGAATGTTGAGGTGATTAGCTCTTGATTCCAATTTTGATCTGGTAGGAGTAGTTCAGAAACCCAAATCGGGTGATTGTGTGAATGGTTGATAATTTGAATTTCATTTGGTTGAATTTGCTTTATCCAGTTGTCCTCTAAGATTTTAACTGAATGTCCCCGTCCAATCTTCCAAAAAATGCCTTTCTCCAAAACTTTTCTACCTTCTAGAACACTTTTCCAGCCCCAAGATGGATTATTACCTGTTTCTGCGCGTAGAAAGGTTGAAAATTTAAAATATCTGCTTTGATAGACCTTGTAAATTAGAGAGTGAGGTCGAGAGATCAGCCTCCATCCCTGTTTTCCTAACATTGCCAAGTTAAAAGCCCTGAGATCCTTAAAATTCAGACTACCTTAGTTCTTTGGTCTACAAGCAATCCGCCAATTAATCCACTGCATCTTCTTCTCTGCGTTCTTTTGGCCCCAGAAAAACTGCATTATTGACTTTTGGATGTCCTCTAATAGTGTCTCGGGGAGTTTAAAGCAGCTCAGTGTGTATAGAGGCACTGCAGTTGCCACTGCTTTTATTAAAACCTCTCTGCCACTAGCCGACAGCAAAGCTCGCTTCCAATGCTGTAGTTTTTGCAAAACCTTGTCTTTGACGAAGTTAAATGTCTCTTTTTTTGATCTATTGACCACTGCTGGAAGGCCTAAATACTTGTTCTGGCAGCCAACATGTGGTATAGACAACAGGGCAGCTAGCTGATCACGGACTGATAGGGGAGTGTTCTTGCTAAAGAAAACAGAAAACTTATTTAAATTTATCACCTGACCACTCACTTCTTCATAGTCTCTAAACAACTTTAGTAAACTTTCGCAATCTTTCATTGTCGCCTTACTGAATTATAAAAAACATATATATAATATATATTAATTGAAATCAACGGTTAAAACAACTGCTGTACCGGTACTCCCTGGTGCACTTGAAATGTTCCTATATTATATATATTTTTTATAATTCAGATCAATAGTTAAAATAACTGGAACATCAATATTTCCGATATACTTAAAATTTTTTCTAAACTATTTGATACCCTATTAGATGAACTAACAGAATGATGACGTAATTTTGATCGAGGCAAAAATAAAATGAAAAAAAAAATATAGCGGATTAACTAGGATAGCAGGAGCAGAAAAAAATGTTCAGTGGTATAGACTTTAAAGATTTTAAGACTTTCAGTTTTAGCCATGCTAGTAAAGTAAGAATGGAAATTACTAACTAAATTATATTCACTTGTCTATAAAATATACATGAACAAATATTTTAGATATGCCTCCTTCCTCGAAGCCAAACCTAATCTAGGCTCTCTTAGATGTGGCAGAGTCTAATTGAAAGGAAAAAGATACTGGAGAGGGGAGTAAAGTGAAAAATCTTGACACAGGGGTCTATTAGGATTTGAAAAGATCCGTGGTTTAGGAAGTAATCTTTATTTTGTCTAGCAGTAAATAAATTCTAAAATGAGAACCTAGTATGAATTCACTAGATCTTCAATGATTTTAGTGGGTGAAATAAGCAAATTCAAAAATAATTTTAGCATAGAAATTACAGAACATATCTACTAAATCCCAAATGAAGAAGGAGAAAATACATGACTTCAATAAGTATAGGTAACAAACAAAATTTTTAAACAATGTGTAAACAATGTGAATTAATAGGGTTAAAAGAGTAAATTTAATTAGTAGCATTAAATTAAGGTGTAGTGTATTTTTATTTGATTGGTAATTATTAGGGGTGTTCAAATCCAAACCGATCCAAATTAAACCGCTCATCTAATTCGATCCAAACCGAAAACCGATTAAAACCGTACTAATTCGGATTCGATTGGATTTTATTTTTTGCAAACCGCTGGATTGGATCGGATTTCAGATCTACTTTTCATAACTGATCCAATCCAATCCAAACCGCACAATGTACTATAATATTATTATTTTATTATTATATTTACAATTATACTTATAACATGTTCAATTTGTTATACATTTTTCTATTATTCATGTATTATTATTATTTAATAAATATTTTATGTTCAAAATGTTATTTATCTATTTATTTTAACTAACCTATAATCTTATTTCTATTATTATGTTATCGTTGGCTTTTTAAGATATTGTTAAGACTTGTTAGGTCATTGTTGATTATTTAAAATTTGATATTGAGACTTGTTATATGTATTTAAATTTTTTTATTTAAAAACCGCAAATCCAAACCGAACCAAACCGCTTGTAATCGGATCGGATCGGATTTCCAAAAAAAATTCATCCAATCCAAACCGCACCGCACATAGATTAAGCGTTCGAATCGGATGACTTTTTCCCTTAAAACCGAACCAAACCGCACCGCAAACACCCCTAATAATTGTTCATGTTGTTCAAAATTTTCATTGTTCCCTTAGCACTCCCTATTATTATAAAGTCATGTTATATCATAGCATACCATTTCTATCACCAGCCTATTGAAAATCTTTATTCTAAATTCAGTGAAAAGGAAGTCTAGAAACACATGGAGCTTGAAATACCAACCGAAACTAAAAAGCTTCGTATGGAAGCTCAATGACGACGAGTTGACAATGAAGATGAAACTTTACTCGTGAATGTTTTGACGACGACGACAACAATAACAACAATGAAGTTTTGTTCCATTAGGTAGAGTCGGCTACATAGATCAAACAATGTTATTGAGCTACAGAAAGACTATTTACATATAGATCTCGTTTGACCACCTCATGGATTATCTTCCTAAGTTTTTCTCTACTTTTCACCACTTGTCTATCTTTTATCTCATCCACCTTTCTAATTGGGTGCTTTGTCGGTCTTCTTTTCACATGTCCAAACCACTTGAGACGCGATTCTATCATCTTTTCCACAATAGGTGCTACTCCAACTCTCTTTCTTATATCTTCATTCCTTCTTATATCTTCATTCCTTATTCTATTCAATCGCGTCCATCTCAACATCTTCATCTTTGCTACACTTAACTTATGTTCGTGCTTTTCTTTAACCGCCCAACTCTCTGTACCATAAAGTATAGCCGGTCTGATAGTAGTGCGATAGAATTTACCTTTAAGTTTTAAAGGCACTTTTTTGTCACATATAAAATCAGATGCACTCCACCATTTTAACCAACCTGTGTTGGATCCTATGATTTACATCTTATTCAATTTTTCCATTATCCTGTATGATGTACCCACGATACTTAAAACTTTTAACTTTTCGTATGTTGTTTTCTCCAATCTTCATCTCTATATTAGGTTTTCCCTTCAGCAGCCGAACTTACATTCCATATATTCCGTCTTGCTACGACTTATGCGCAGACTATACATTTATAGAGTTTCTCTGCATAAATCCAACTTTTTATTTAGGTCTTTTCTTAACTCTCCTATAAGGACAATATCATCGGTAAAAAACATGAATCACGACACATGCTCTTAGATATGCTCTGTGAGTACTTCAAAGACTAATGTGAAAAAGTATAGACTTAAAGATGATTTTTGGTGTAATCCTATACCAATAAAAAATTCTTCTGTCACACCACCTTGAATCTTTATACTAGTTGTAACTCCACCATACATGTATTTAATTGCACGAATATATACGATCCTTACTCTCTTCCTTTTTAAAACTTTCCATAAGACTCCCTTGACACCCTATCATACGTTTTTTCTAAATCAATAAATATCATATGTAGATCTCTTTTATTATTACGATACCTCTCCATCATCCTTCTTAACAGGTATATAACTTCAGTAGTAAATCTGCCTGGCATAAAACCAAATTGATTCTTCCTTACTCGTATCTCTTGTCTTAGCCTCTATTCTATCACCCTTTTCTATAATTTCATGGTATAACTTATGAACTTAATTCCTTTATAGTTTTCGCAACTCTCTAAATCCCCTTTACTCATAAATGCCTCAAATTAATAAAATTTGTCGTTGGTGTTCATCAACGCTATCAGAAATCCCATTACATGTTATGATATATTGTCTAGAAGTCTAAAGAATTTGGAATAAATCTCCAGTAGCTAGTACTACTCCTAGAGATCCAAACCTACATGCATGGCAATGGTGGTATCACCTATCTGAAGCTTTGAAAATGCAGAAAAATTTTAAGAATATATTAATCCAAGTTACATTTTTCAAGAACTCTTATCTTCGAAAGCTAGAGAAAAGAGCCTAGAAAAATTTTATCGCAGGCCTTGGAGCTTGGAGAGGAATTTTTCAGGCACAACATTCACTTTTGTCACTCTTCGTGAAGCAAGAATAACTTTTTATTTCTTTTAATATCTTTAACTTATTTTATATTACTATTCAAAAATTCCTTTTTCCCTTCTAGTCTGCACTGTCCAATTATTTAATTATAATTGAATTTCTTTTAATATAATAAAAATAATATTTAAAAAAATAATACATATATTTATAAATAAATAAATAAATAATAAATAATTTAATTGTAAATTTATATGTGTACATAGTAATTTTATTTTTTTACACATTAATCTAATTTTAATTATGAGCACATTTAACTGATATTTTAGAAGTATAATGACTAGTGATATTACATTAAAGATATGAGACTTAATATAATCTATACATAACTAAAATTAAATCATCTATTTATATAAAATTAAACCCATTTGTTCTTGTATAGGTCCAATAAATAAATAGTCTAAGTATTTTCATCTATGACACATATAAAAATTATTGTAGAGACAAATTAATTATAAACCTACCCGACCTGGCCAACGAACAAGTGTGTGTTTGGATTACAGTTTGCAAACGGGAGTTTGTATAAAATTGATTTTGTAAATTTGATTTTGATGAAAAGTAAGTTTGTATTGAAGTGATTTATGTTTGGTCATCTTTATATTAAAATAGATTATAGTAAAATAAATATTGTTTAAATTATACTACTCAAAATCACTTTTAGCTGAAAAATTACTAAAATAGACATCAACTTAAGTAATTTTTTTATATTATCCTATCATTTTAATTTAGATATTTGAATAATCTTATTAACTAATTTTTATAATAAAATTAATATTTATTTATTAAAATAAAAATAACATATAAAAATTAGCAAAATATATATTATATTAAAAATAAGAAATATAAATTATATATATAAAAGTATTTAATCAAATATGTTACATTTTTTTAAATTTTAAATATTAACATGAAATATTAAATTAGTATTTTTTTACATCGTATTTTTGTTTTAATAATCTCAATAATCTTATTCTTAATATTATTTTGAAATCCAGCATTTTATTAATACCTATGATTAATTTTTTATTTAATTTATCTTTTTTTAATGGGATCATAATCTATATTATAAAAAAATTACAATAAAAAAATTATATATACCAAAATTATAATTATAAAAAAGACTACTAAAAATGATAAAATTAAATATTTATATTGATAGTGATGGAAACAAATCTAAAAGTTCTTGATGTATTATTTTATATAGTATATTTTAGTTCTTTTAGTATTCTTTTTTAGTACCTATAGTTTATTATTATTATTATTATTATTATTATTATTATTATTATTATTATTATTATTATTATTATTATTTATGGTTAATATTTTTGTTTAATTTACTTTACCTAATGAAATCAATAAATCATATTATAAAAAGATAATAATAAATATAATATACAAAAATTATAATTATAAGAGTGTATAATGTCAAATAAAAATTTAACAAAAAAATAAATAATAGAAAAAGAGAGCTCATATAAAGAGAAATAATAAGAATTTCATAAATAGTATAATAACATGTTTAAAGAATATAATTGGTAAAAGAAAAATATATGTTTAGTGTAAATGGCTAAAAGCCCGTTAGTAAAACGCAGAAGTTAGAAATTGTTGCTTCTGGTAAACGTGGTTTTGACTACAAAATTACTTCTGTGTTTGCCAAACCAAAAATTAGGGGTGCACATGGGATGGGTGAAGCCGAGTTTGATGTGACTCAGACCGGCCCGAAATATACACCGGGTCTATTTATTAGACCCGAACCTGGCCCTAGACCCGATGAAACCAATTCACTTTCGGGCCACAATTATACCGGGTGAAAATCGGGCCGTTAACATTACATTACGTTGATACCTTCTTGTAAGCTAGCATGTAAAAAAATCCAAATTTTCAAGACTCCAACCATTATTTAACATGGTAAAATTCACTTAGAAAAATATAACAAGAACCAACCCTTCTTTAAAATTAAAGCATAACCACAATCAATACTAAAGCATAACCACAATCAATACTAATATTGTCTAATAATACCAAATATTTAAATTAATACAAATAACACAATATTATGCATTAGTCTAAAGTCTTATACATTCTAAACATAAAATATTAACTTATAGTCTTATAATGACTAATAACACAAAATATTAAGATTTACAATACTTAAATTCCACATAAGAATAGTCATGATTCATCATTAATAACACACAATATTAATTGTGTATGATGACCGAGTCACCGGGCCGACTTTGGATGACTCGAGCTATGGCTCGGATCCGATCCAAAATAATGACCGGATCTATTTTTGAGACTCTTATCCGACTCTAAACCCGATAAAATCACACCAAATTAACCCTTAAAATATTTAAAACCGAACCGAACCTTCAAACCAGACCAGATTATGTGCATCCCTACCAAAAATTAGCTAAACAAAAATTAAAACTTTCAATAAATTTAAACGTACTTTTTTTTTTTCTTCAGATAGATTTGCCAGACACACTCCAAAACAGGTCTTTCGCCAAATCGAATCCCCTAGACCTGATCTCTAACCCGACTTAGGGAGCAAGCCTAAAGCTCCTCACTATCGCGAATCATGCACATGCAAGAGCAGTAGCCTCTTACGGTATGAAACTATCCATGCAGTAAAAGAGTAATCGCTGCATAATTTTTGTGTAGGACCTTGCTCTTTAAAACAGCTTGGTACTCAACTACTTTATAAATTATCGTCCAATATACTCTATTAAAATACCTGCTGACTTTTGGATCAGTTTCTCTTGTAGGTGCCTATAATTAGGGCTGGAAGTGAGTCAAGCCAACTCATGAGTCAGTTCGAACTCGATTCATTAATAGTTTGATAAACTGAATTTGTGAGCTGGTGAGTTGAGCTTGAACTTGAATTTGAGCTCATAAATTAAATGAGTCGAGTTTGAGCTTGAATAAGCTCAGCTCATTAACTCGTAAGCTAGTTCGATTATATATATAATATTAAAAGTATAGATTAAATGCATATATATAGGATATATATGCACATTAATAGTTTAATATATATATATATATATATATATATATATATATATATATAATTTTACATATATATTAATTAATATTTTTAATTATTTAAAATTTTATAGTCATTTATTATATATAATTTTGATGTAGAATATACATAAAAAATTTATAATAGATAAATAGACAATATATTAATTTTTTTAATATATATAAATTATAATTTATTCATATAGAATTATAGATTATCTTCCTATTATTTGAGACAGTTTGTGAGCTCGATTCAACTCGTGAGTTTTTGTTGAGCCAAGTTTGAGCTTACGAAATGGGCTCGATTGTTAATAAGTCGAGCCGTGAGCCAATCTTAATTTTTGTGAGCTGAGCTTGAGTTTAGTCTAACTCGGCTCAGCTCGACTTATTTCCAACCTTATCTATAATTATCGTCTAAAAATACACACAAAAATATTTTAGGAGTTTCAACCTCTATCAATTTAGACTCGATCTATACTAATAATTCGAATAAATACATTGAAATACCATTAAAATATCAAGTTAAATTTTCAGAAAAATAATTTTTTTATACTTTTTAAGTCATGTAGATAACCATAATAAGATTTAATATATAACTTTTTTATAAAAATATAATTATTAATTAATTATGTATTTAAACTATCTTTTAATTAATAAATATAATATATACATTTATTGTTACAAATACTAATATCAAAATAATATCTATTTTAAAAAAAATTAATTTTGATGTACTGTTAGTATAAAGTAATTTTACACATACATCTAATTACGTAATATCACATCAGTAAAAATAACTATCTTTCATATTGATCACGTGAATAATAGTCATTTAAAAAAAATGTATGTAATTGTATGACTGTGTAAAATATTTAACACTCAATGCATCAAAATTAAACTCTTTTAAAAAAATGTGAATGGTAGAATTAAAATGTTTATTGATAAATTAATGATAAAAAAGTGACTTTATTTATAATTATAAAATTCAAAAAACACTAATTATAAATCAAATTGAGGGTGGAAAGTAAAAGATGCGTACGCAGTGCTTTACATGCTATGCATATCTGTATGGTGGAATCTGAGAGACTGACACACACCTGGCGTTAGCAAAATTAGGCATAGAGTAGATTATTAGGCGATGCAACTAATTTTAGGCGAAATTTTTTTGTAAATTAATATTTGTATGGTACAAGTTGTTAGCTGCATTAATGCATCAATATACACACTTAATTAGGATGCTAAAGTTTTAATTAAACCTTTATCTGCTACAGCAGGAGTGAGTTTGGTATTGTTGTGGCCTTTCAGATGCAATTGAACTTTTTTGGAAGTTTTGAAGGTTGTGTTTTGGAAGTTCTACTACTATGTATTTATATTTGATATAAGATATAGTACGAGTTGCATTTGATTAGTAGAAATTATGAAAATAATATTTAATAAATTTATTTTAAAAGTCGAGAACAATTAGAATATACATAAATATTTAAGATATTACAATGAGTAATGAGGATAAACAACAATTCTCATTAAGATAAGTTTAAAGTTATGTTAATTTTCATTATTTTATAAAGCACGAATGGACGAGTTTAAAGAAAGCATTATATATTACATGGGCACTTTCAAAATTTTTAAAGAGAGCATTTACAAATTACAAGGGCACAAGTTGATGAGTTTTCACCTTCTATAAATAATTTCCACTTTACTATGCAAAATTCACATATATATATTTTGTTATAAAATTACACCTTCTTTTTCTCCAAATTCAATGTCCCTTGACCAATGACCACCTAAACCCTTAACACATCCACAAGAAGGACAACACCACTTCCACTACCATGATCACAACCACCAGCAACACTTTTACCCATTTTTTAAAATCTCTCCTTATTATGCAGCTAGCAAATGTAGTGCATTGTCAATACCTAATAGCTATTATAGTTAGCTCGTTAGTTAATAACATCTATTATTCTATTATATCTATTATCTATTTATTATATATATCTAATTTTACAACCAAAATGTGCCATGTATCACTTTTTTATTATAATTGGAATCAAATCTTTCCCTCCAAAATTAAAGAATTATCTTCTCCTTCTTACTAATTTTACAACCAAAATATACCACTTGTCACTCTCTCATTGTAATTGAAATTAAATCTTTTCCTTTAAAATTAAAGAATTCTTCCATCTTCCTTATTAATTTTACAAGCAAAATGTGCCACATGTCACCCCCTCATTGCAACTGAAATAAAATCTTTTCCTCCAAAATTAAAGAGTTCTCTCCTCCTCCCTCTTCCTTTCTCTATTTCTCTCATTCCTTCAACCACTCTATCTATTTTATATATCATTATCAATATCAATGACAACTAATTACTAATTTAACAATCAAAATATGCAACATGACATTCTTTAATTGCATTAAAATTAAAATTAAAATATTAAAATAGAAATTGAAATATACCTATATTATGTATCATATATTACTATCTAATTTAATAATCAAATGTGTCACATGACACTCTCTTATTAAAATTGAAAGAAAATATATTTTTTTTCAAAATTAATAAACTCCCTTCCTAAATTCTCTCATCTACCTCTTTCCATTTTTCTATTTCTCTCTATTATTTTTATTCTATATATAATTTATATTTTATATTAGTAATTTGACAAATAAAAATATGTCATTCGATAGTTTTTTATAATTAAAATAAAATTTTTTCTTCCAAAATTAACAAACTCTCACTTTCACTCTCATTCTTCATATTTACCTTTCTCTATCTTTTTTCTCATTCTCTATTTTTTCTATCTTACTCTTCTACAGAAAACAAAATTAACAAAATAATATAATTTAAATAAAAATATTATTATTATTGTTATTATATATATAGTTTTTTAGTTTTTTGTCAAAGATTTTTATCAATCTACTACTTTTTTTTGTAAAAGTAGTTTGATTTTATGAATCTTTTGTGCCATGCATAATCTATACTATCAAAACAAAGTAGATCATAATTTTTTAAAATTTATATTTTCGTAATGTTATTACGAATAAAAATACTAGTTTCATCTATTACAAATACTATACCCCAGCTCGCCAATGAGTAATAACTCAAATGGCATAGTCTTCCCATATTTAATTAAGAGATTGCGGGTTCGAGTCTCATATCTTTGATAAAAAAAAAAAAAAAAGAAAAAAACACTATACCCCAGCTCTATCATAAATAAAGAAGCGAAGCAGCAGTACATGTAATGTAAGTGATTGAATTGATCAGTTGTGATGTGATTTCTCCACCTTGCGCGGATGTATGTGATGAAAGACACCCATCAACATGGATTCATTTTTCAGTTAGAGGGTATGGCATCCCATTCAAACCTACATTACTTTCTGCTCTCAAGTCTAGCATCACTCTCCACCTTAAAATTTCCATGCTATCATCAATATAATAAAAAGCAAAAATTTGGTTTTATTATATCTCTAGGGATGACAACACTATTTAAACTCATAAATACTCATCGTGCTTTTATCTGCTCGAAACGAGTGGAGGACAGGAGTCGAATTTAGGTTATACCCGTTTCTACCTATATATATATATGAGTCATTCTAATGTACAGATTACAAATATACAAATATACAGAGATATATAGTTCAACGACACGTGTTATGGATGTGTAGTGTTGTTGACAGCAATGTTACATCTGCAAGGCTTAGTAGAATTTCGATTTAGGCGACTTTTTTTGTGTAACAGGATTTTTTTAGGTTGTTTCTATCCAATTACTTGTTGAGCTCTTTAGGCTTGTTTATAAGATTGTATGGCAAGGGTCAACAGTGTTAGGACTGGAGGAAGAACTTGTTTGAAATAGCTGTTGTTAGAACATTATTCATACTTCATATTTTCATTTCGAAGGAAAAAAAAAAGAACATTATTCATGTGTTAATGGCGACATGTACATAATAAGAAGGTTTTTTTCTTTTTTCCATTTTAACTAGATATCCTTCTGCTCTCATAATAAAAGTAATTATACACACTAATAAATTATTTTTTCATTTCAACTAGATATTTTTTAAATGTAATTTTTTTTCAACTTATTTTTAAATAAATTAAAAAATAATTACAACAAAAAATATACATAATTTAATGTTTGATGCATTATTTTTTTGATATTTATATTCAAAAATTATAAAAATCTTGTTTGTCTAGAATTAAATTTAACGCTTAGAGTAACAAGCCAAGCAAATTTCGAATTACAAAAATATCATAATCTTAAATAAACTAAATTCTAAATTTAAAGAAATTCTAAATTACAAACACAACATCAAAATCAAACCTTAAATAAATCTAAATTCTAGACTCTAAACTTTAAACTATAAATTCTAAATGTTAAATATAATAAACTCAAAATTCTAAACTTTAAATACTAAACACTAAATACTAAATTTTAAGTTATGTACCATAAATGTTAAATCCTAAAATTCTAAACAAAAACAATGAACTTACTATAGAGTGTATACAGTTTATTCTCTAAAATAAGTCTAAATAACTTGTGAGAGCAGATGTACCACTTTTAATAAATCATTAAATTTATTAAATAAAAATAAAAAAATGTTATAAAAGAAGAGTATTAATGGACTTCATAAAATATATTAGTATAAAAATAAATAAGTATCTTTTAATATACAATATTTTACAAGTATAAGTGTAATCTTTTTTTAAATAAATAAAAATAAATCATATTACTACATAAAAATATTAATTTTTTTTATTGAGATCAATTATAATATAGTAAATTTTTATAATATTAAAAATTTCATATTAAAATATAATTTTTAATTACACATATAAATTATAAAATATAAAATAATTTTATTTTATTTTATAATACTTTTGACAAATAATTAAATTGTTTCTTTCTTATATTGAGAGATGCAAAAGGTAAAAAGAGTTGATCACATAAAAATCATTTTAATCTATTGTTTGAGTTGGTTATTACTTTGATGGTGATAACCGAAGTAATGAGAGAAACATTTAGTTTGCTCTCTAAGTTGACTCAGATAGGAATATAAAAACCGGCATCTATGTTAGTTCGATCCACACGGATAAAACTACAAGTTTTTAAGTATTTTATTTTTAACTCAATATTTTTAGAAAATTACTAGTTAACTCTCACATATATTAATATTTATAAAAATAACTCAGAATTTTATAAAATACTCATTCATCCCTGAATGCTTACTTTTTACTCAAAATACCCCTAAATTTATTTATTTATAAAATCAATCTCAATTTTTATCAAAATACAATTTTATTTCCAAAATAATAATATTATATTGGTGACAAACACAACTCTTAAAAATCCAAAAATTATTTTTTGTAATCTGTTCGAATATATATATATATATATATATATATATATATATATATGATGTTTAATTTATTTTTGAGTTTTACCGTTACCGATTTTCACAGTTTTTTTTCAGTTAATTTCTTGACCATCAAACCTCATCATTTTCTATCAACAATTTTCATTTCACAGCTAGGCTCTTCTTCATGGCCGAACCAACGATCACAAGCAACAATAATAATTCAACAAAACTTCAACATAAACTTAATCAAACTCAACCAATAATCAATCAAACTAACAATCACTTATCACATTAATATTTAATCGGTGCAAAATTATCAAACCCTACCTCTATACGAAATCACAATAACCGAAGCTGCAGAGAAAGCTCCTGAACAAGAAATTGAAGATGAAAACGTCAAAAATTGGCTACTCCCTCCAACTCCTCAATTCGGCCGAGCTATGCAAGGGAAACAACTGCTTCTCCGTCGACTTCTCCCGAATAAAAGTGACGTCAATGATGAATGAAAATTGTTTATCGGTAAAGAATTTCACAAATGAAATCTCGTTGCAAGTATAGTTCTAAATCAATAAACAATTCCTCAATAAAAAATTTGTTTGTCACAAGTACAAATCCCAATAAAAATAAACCGAAGTATTTAAACCTTGAGTCGTCTCTCAAGAAATTACAGAAAAGTGTTCTTGTTATTGGTCATGGGACAAGTATTTTTGGGGGTTCTGAATAAAGGACATGAGAGATAAATTACAAGAAAGTAAATGAAACTCAAATGATGAAAAGGTCTTGGCAAGGGTTGATGGTTAAGGATCTTTATCCTTGTTACTAACCACAACATGATAATTGTAAAGATCAATCCCATTAATTCATCCTCTAACAAGTGAAGGAAAGTCAAATGAGCTACATCAATCCTAATCCATAAGTCCTAGCCACCTCACTAATTAACTTAGTGGAAGCTAATGTCAACGGACACCAATTATCAAGCACTTGGACATTAGCAACTCAATTTCACCTAAGTTGCCATCCCAAGCTAAGAATACAAAAATCTACTCTAACATCCTTCCAAGCATTTAATAAAATACTTGGAAGGCATAAAAAAAAGCAAGATAAAATTGCAAGAAAAGTAAATCTACACTACCAATTGTAAGGAAATTAACAACAACAATTCAAATCAACAATAAAAGAAATCAAACATAAATTGCATTAAAAGGAAAATAGAAGAAACAAGAGTGTATCCACAACAAATAAACAAATACAAGAAATAAAGTACTAAACTAAGAAAGTAAAGGTAAAGGAACAAGAAATTGGAAAGGAAAAGTAAATCAAAGCATGAATTAAACCTAGATCTAAGAAATCCTAATCTACATCTAAGCTAATTCTAGAGAGAAGAGAGAGCTTCTATCTCTAGAAACTAACTAAAGCATGATGATAACTCTACTATGTGCTTTCCCCTCCTTGACTCCTCTTGAATTCTGCATGTAATAGGCTCAGAAATGAGTTGGATTTGGGCCTGGGAAGCTCAGAAATCGCCCCCAGTATTTTGCCTTTAATGAGGTCACGTGCGAGCTGTGACGCGTACGCATGGGTCACGCGTACGCATCGATTGGCATTTTTACTTCCCATGCATACACATCATGTCACGCGTATGCGTCACCATGCGACTTTATATTCACGCGTGTGCGTCGTTCCACGCGTGCACGTCGATGAATGCACTCCAAATCCTTGATTTTCCATGATCTCTCCACTTTGCATGCTTTTCTCTTCATTCCTTTGATTCATTTCTAGCCTTTTCAACTTGAATTCACTAACAAACACATCAAGGCATCTAGTAGAATCAAAGGTGAATTAAAATTAGTAAATTAAGGCCTAAAAAGCATGTTTTCACTCTTAAGAACAAATTAGGAGAAATTCATGAAACCATGCTATTTTATGGAATAAATGTGAGAAAATGTGATAAAATCCCCTCAATTCATCATAAAATGCACCACGAAATAGTGGTGCATCAAATCTCCCCACACTTAAACTAAGCATGTCCTCATGCTAAACCAAGAAAGAGACAAAGGGGGTATCATCATTTATTAAAATGTAAACTAACTAAATGCAATCTACCTACATGCAACTATCTAAATGAATGCAATTACTTGGTCTAAATAAATCAACTTCCAAGAAAGCATATATGCACATGAGGGCTAAAGGTATTAACAACCAAGCCAAACTCACAATTGAATTGAGTTATTAAAAGATTTTACAAACTTGCAAGAAAAGAGATGATCATGGTGAAAACATATAATTGAGCAATCGAACCCTCACCGGATGTGTATCCGCTCTAATCACTCAAGTGTATAGGGTTGATTCACTCAATTCTCCCCTAATCATGCTTTTCAAGATTTATTTTTCATCTAACAATCAACAATTATTTCATGCATGCATACAAATATCATGAGGACTTATTCATAAGTTGTAATGGAGTTAGGGTCAAGGTAGGATTGTATATGGTTAAGTGGACTAGAAATTTGAATCTTTGATTAACTTAAACTTCCCACCTAACCTATATAGCAACCTATACAAATTCAAAGCTAACCTAACTACCCATTCTTCACTTTTTCACACACTCATGCATTCTCTTTGATCACAACTCATATGCATTGATTATTATTGAGCTTCACTTTGGGGCATTTTGTCCCCTTTTTATTGCTTTTCTTTTTCTTCCTTTTTCCAATTTTTTTCTTTTGATATATATATTTTTCCTTATTTTGTATATATATATATATTTTTTTTTCTTTTTGCAATAAAGTATACAAAAGTATCAATGCATATGGTTTTACATTTAGTTAACACATGAATATGTACCCAATTCCCAATGTTTTCAACGAGACTACCAAATACACTTTTACCCCAACCAATGTCCCAAATTTTCCCACACTTGAATGATACACACTCACTAGCCTAAACTAATCAAAGATCCAAATAAAGGACATTTATTATTTTTTGCTTTAAGGCTTGTAATGTGCTAAGAACAAGTGGGTTTATCATAGGCTCAAAGTTGGCTAACAATGGAAGATAAAAGGTAAGGCTATTTGGGTAAGTGAGCTAATTGAACAATGACCTCAATCATATAAGTGCATGTATACACAAAATAATGGACATAAAGAATCAAACAAATCAAAAATCACAATCATAGAAAGAGAATAATACACACAAGAAGGAAGATAGTGGTTACAAGATGTAACTACACAATTAGGCTCAAATCTCACATGCTTGTGTTCTTAGCTCAAAAATATGATCCACAATATATAATTGAAGCAAGTCCAATGAAAAATTTTTTACTCAAATCAATTGGGGTGCCCTATAGATAAATTTCTTGAAAAAGTTCATATTTTGACTAAGCTTATTATGTATATATATGCAAAACAAGAAAATTCAACTAAAAATTCTAGAAGACCTAAAAATGAAATACAAAAGTGTTAGGATTAGAAAGTTGTCACCTAAAAATGCCGACTGGTCGGACGACCTCCCTACACTTAAAAGTTTGCACCGTCCTCGGTGCATTCAAAAATGAGTAAGGGGGTATGGCGACTTGCCGAGTTGTCACCTTCAGCTGGTGGATCAACCAGTTACTGTATGTTCTTTCTTCCGCTTCCGTTTCAGCTTATGGTACGTCATTGATGAGTGATTTTATGCCGGTATAGAATTTATCAATAAATCCAATCGTAGTATAGTCTAAACCAACACGCAATTCCGCATCAAACAATCTAAAATCAATAACCGAGAGTATGAGTCCCGAGTCGTTCTCCCTAGGAGTACTCCAAAATGCACATTTTTGGTTAGAGAGTATATTGGTGTTTGAAGTTTCATATAAGAAAAGAACAAGCTAGTAATGTGAATGAAAATCAAATGATATAAAAGCCATGGCTAGAAGTGAGAATCGGACTTCCTATCATCATTGTTTCTATCAATTGTAATCACATCACAATTAGTTATTACTTCACTTAGTTAACCTATAGCGTAAAGGAAAGTCAAGTGAAAGTAATCAATTTAGATTCACAAGTCCTAGCCTAACCTTAGGGAAGTCTAGCTTTAGTGACTTGCAAATCAATTAGCAAGTTCCAATTGATGATCAACAAAAGACATTAATAATTCAAGTGTCTCCAATGTCTCAACCTCTAAGCCAAGTAAGAAAAGTCTACTCCATAGTTAAAGTTAGCATTTTCTCAAACACTTGGAGAGAAATGATGAGAGGGATTGTAAAATTAAAAGTAAAATTGAATTCAAAGATATCCACTACAAAAGATTAACAACAATCAAATAATTGAAGGCTAAGAACTTGAATTACCTCAATGTATCAATGGAAATAGAAGTAACAACATCCAAAAGCTAAGATCCACAAGTAACTTGAACAACAAGAACTAATTTGAGAGTATGAGAATCTAGATCTACAATTGAAAGTAAAGTAGAAGAGAATTGACAATAGATCTCACCAAATTCAACAAGAGAACTCCAAATTTGAGAAGTTAAACCCTAGAGAGAAGCTAGAGAGAAGTTAGAGTTTCTCTCTCTACAAAATGTAACTTCCAACTAAAAATATCTTAAAATGAGTTAATAGGTGTGGATCCCTTCAATCTTTGGTCTTCTTATGCCTTTTCCCGCTAGAATTCTGCTCCAAACAGGGTCTGTAACTGCCCTGAAATTGCTAATCACATTTTCTCTTTAAAAGTCACGTGCGGCATCGACACGTACGCGCACTGAACGCGTACGCATCCCTAGAGCTTTTACAATCCATGCGCACGCCTCACGCGTGCGTGCGCGTCCCTGGGGATCTGGCCTAGCCATGAAAATGCGCCAGCTCTGGCTTTGGTTTCCTCGCGCCGACCTTGGTGGCGCGCATCCACGCGTACGCACAAGGCACGTGATGAGCGGATAATTTATACGCTTTTTGGCATTGTTTTTAGTATGTTTTTAGTAGGATCTAGTTACTTTTAGGGATGTTTTTATTAGTTTTTATGTTAAATTCATATTTCTGGATTTTACTATGAGTTTGTGTGTTTTTCTGTGATTTCAGGTATTTTTTGGCTGAAATTGAGGGACTTGAGCAAAATCAGATTAAGAGGTTGAAGAAGGACTGCTGATGTTGTTGGATTCTGACCTCCCTGCACTCAAAGTGGATTTTCTGGAGCTACAGAACTTAAAATGGCGCGCTTCCAATTGCGTTGGAAAGTAGACATCCAGGGCTTTCCAGCAATATATAATAATCCATACTTTGTCCAAGTTTAAACGACGCAAAAGGGCGTTGAACGCCAATTCTACGCTGTAGTCTGAAGTTAAACGCCAGAAACACGTCATGAACCAGAGTTGAACGCCAGAAACACGTTACAAACTGGTGTTCAACTCCAAAAATGACCTTTCCACGTGTAAACTTCAAGCTCAGCCCAAGCACACACCAAGTGGGCTCCGGAAGTGGATTTCTACATCATTTACTTACTTCTGTAAACCCTAGTAACTAGTTTAGTATAAATAGGACTTTTTACTATCATCTTGGGAACATCTTTGATCAGTTTTATGCTATCTTAGACTTTCATGGGGGCTGGCCATTCAGCCATGCCTGGACCATTATCACTTATGAATTTTCAAACGGTAGAGTTTCTGCACTCCATAGATTAAGGTGTGGAGCTCTGCTGTTCCTCATGATTTAATGCAAAGTACCACTATTTTTCTATTCAATTCAACTTATTCCGCCTCTAAGATATCCATTCGTTCCCAAGAACATGATGAATGTGATGATTATGTGACGCTCATCATTATTCTCACTCATGAACGCGTGCCTGACAAACACTTCCGTTCTACATGCAAACAAGCTTGAATGAATATCTCTTAGATATATAATACAGGGGACCGAGTCCGAGTTATTAGTATCTTCGTGGTATAAGTTAGAACCCATGGATGGCCATTCCTGAGATCCGGAAAGTCTAAACCTTGTCTGTGGTATTCCGAGTAGGATCTGGGAAGGAATGGCTGTGACAAACTTCAAACTCGCGAGTGCTGGGCATAGTGACAGATGCAAAAGGATAGTAAATCCTATTCCAGTATGATCAAGAACCTCCAGATGATTAGCCATGCCGTGACAGAGCATTTGGACCATTTTTACAGAGAGGATGGGATGTAGCCATTGACAACGGTGATGCCCTTACAGAAAGCTTGCCATGGAGAGGAGTAAGACTGATTGGATGAAAACAGTAGGAAAGCAGAGATTTAGAGGAACGAAAGCATCTCTATACGCTTATCTGAAATTCTCACCAATGAATTACATAAGTATTTCTATCTTTATTTTCTGTTTATTTATTATTATTATTCGAAAATACTATAACCACTTGATATCCGCCTGACTGAGATTTACAAGGTGACCATAGCTTGCTTCATACCAACAATCTCCGTGGGATCGACCCTTACTCACGTAAGGTTTTGTTACTTGGACGACCCAGTGCACTTGCTGGTTAGTTGTGCGAAGTTGTGAAGTTATGTTTGGACCATGGTATTGTGCACCAGTTATTGGCGCCATTGCCAGGGAGAGAACGAACAACAAATTTTACAACCTCAGAGTAACAATTTCGCATACCAAGTTTTTGGCGCCGTTGCGGGGATTGTTCGAGTTTGGACAACTGACAGTTCATCGTGTTGCTCAGATTGAGTAATTTTCTTCTTATTTTATTTTCAAAAAGTTTTCAAAAAATTTTTCAAAAATCTTTTAAAAAATTTTCCCTTTGTTTTTGAAAATTATTTCATAATTTTTAAGAATGAATTCTAGTGTTTCATGAAGCATGTTGAAGCCTGGCTGGATGTAAAGCCATGTCTAAATTCTTTTGGACTGAGGCTTCCAAACCATCATCACAAGAGCAAGCTAGCTGTTCCTAATCCACCTGCTGTTGTATGACTGATTTGTATCTTCTAAAGCTTGGCTGGCTATTAAGCCATATCTAACCCTTGGATTGGAGCTTTAGGCTAACATTGAAAGATTCCTGGAATTCTTATTAAAAATTTTTGAATTTCTTATTTTCTTTTTCCTATATGTTTTTCGAAAAAAAAATATACAAAAATAAAAAAATTTTAATAAAATCATAAAATCAAAAATATTATGTGTTTCTTGTTTGAGTCTTGAGTCAATTTTAAGTTTGGTATCAATTGCATTTTTTTAAAAATTTTTTATGCATTTTTCGAAAATTCATGCATTCATAGTGTTCTTCATGATCTTCAAGTTGTTCTTGGCCAGTCTTCTTGTTTGATCTTCATATTTTCTTTTTTTGTGTCTTTTCTTGTTTTTCATATGCATTCTTGCATTCATAGTGTCTATACATGAAAAATTTCTAAGTTTGGTGTCTTGCATGTTTTCTTTTCTTGAAAATTTTTCAAAAAAATAAGTTCTTGATGTTCATCTTGACATTCAAAGTGTTCTTGGTGTTCATCTTGACATTCATGGTGTTCTTGCATGCATCACATGTTTAGATCCAAAATTTTCATGCATTGCATCATTTTCATGTTTTTCTCTTTCATCATTAAAAATTCAAAATTCAAAAAAATATCTTTCCCTTTTTCACTCATAAATTTCGAAAATTTGGATTGACTTTTTCAAAAAATTTTAAAATCTAGTTGTTTTTATGAGTCAAATCAAATTTTCAATTTAAAAATCATATCTTTTTCAAATTCTTTTTCAAAAATCAAATCTTTTTCATTTTTCTTATTTATTTTTGAAAATTTTAAAAATATTTTTCAAAAATATTTTTCTTAATTTTATCTCATAATTTTCGAAAATATTATCAATTAATGTTTTGATTCAAAAATTTCAAGTTTGTTACTTACTTGTTAAGAAAGATTCAAACTTTAAGTTCTAGAATCATATCTTGTGATTTCTTGTGAATCAAGTCATTAATTGTGAATTTAAAAATCAAATCTTTTTCAAAACTAATTTCAATCATATCTTTTCAAAAATATCTTTTTATCTTATCTTTTCCAAAATCATATCTTTCTATCATATCTTTTTAAATCATATCTTTTTCAAATATATATATATATATATATATATATATATATTTTTTTTTTTTCTAACTTCTTATCTTCTTATCTTTTCAAAATTGATTTTCAAATTTGTTTCAACTAACTAATTAACTTTTTGTTTGTTTCTTATCTCCTTCAAAACTACCTAACTAACTATCCCTCTCTAATTTTTGAAAATACCTCACTCTTTTTCAAAAATTCTTTTTAATTAATTAATTGTTTAAATTTTAATTTTAATTTAATTCTCCTTCAATTTTCGAAAATCACTAACTCTTTTTCAAAAAATTATTTTCGAAAACTTCTCTCTCTCATCTTCTTCTATTTATTTATTTACTTACTTACACTTCTCTTCATCCCATATCTCTGCTTTCCTCACCCTTGTGTTTGGATTCTCCTCCCTTCTCTTTCCTTACATTACATTCTTTTCTTCTTCTACTCACACAAAGGAATCTCTATACTGTGACATAGAGGATTCCATATTTTCTTTGTTATTCCCTTCTTTGTCATATGAGCAGGAGCAAGGACAAGAACATTCTTATTGAAGCAGACCCTGAACCTGAAAGGACTCTAAAAAGGAAACTAAGAGAAGCTAAAATACAACAATCTAGAGATAACCTTACAGGAATTTTCGAACAGGAAGAGGAGATGGCAGCCGAAAATAATAATAATGCAAGGAGGATGCTTGGTGACTTTACTGCACCTAATTCCAATTAACATGGAAGAAGCATCTCAATTCCTACCATTGGAGCAAACAATTTTGAGCTTAAACCTCAATTAGTTTCTCTGATGCAGCAGAACTGCAAGTTCCATGGACTTTCATCTGAAGATCCCTTTCAATTCTTAACTGAATTCTTGTAGATCTGTGACACTGTTAAGACTAATGGAGTAGATCCTGAAGTCTACAGGCTCATGCTTTTTCCATTTGCTGTAAGAGACAGAGCTAGAATATGGTTGGACTCTCAACCTAAGGATAGCCTGAACTCTTGGGATAAGCTGGTCAAGGCTTTCTTAGCCAAGTTCTTTCCTCCTCAAAAGCTGAGTAAGCTTAGAGTGGATGTTCAAACCTTCAGACAGAAAGAAGGTGAATCCCTCTATGAAGCTTGGGAGAGATACAAGGAACTGACTAAAAAGTGTCCTTCTGACATGCTTTCAGAATGGACCATTATGGATATATTCTATGATGGTCTGTCTGAATTAGCTAAGATGTCATTGGATACTTCTGCAGGTGGATCCATTCACCTAAAGAAAATGCCTGCAGAAGCTCAAGAACTTATTGACATGGTTGCTAACAACCAGTTTATGTACACTTCTGAGAGGAATCCTGTAAGTAATGGGACGCCTCAGAAGAAGGGAGTTCTTGAAATTGATACTCTGAATGCCATATTGGCTCAGAATAAAATATTGACTCCGCAAGTCAATATGATTTCTCAGAGTCTGAATCGAATGCAAGCTGCATCCAACAGTACTCAAGAGGCATCTTCTGAAGAAGAAGCTTGTGATCCTGAAAACCCTGCAATAGCAGAGGTGAATTACATGGGTGAACCATATGGAAACACCTATAATCCCTCATGGAGAAATCACCCAAATCTCTCATGGAAGGATCAACAAAAGCCTCAACAAGGCTTTAATAATGGTGGAAGAAACAGGTTTAGCAATAGCAAGCCGTTTCCATCATCCACTCAGCAACAGACAGAGAACTCTGAACAAAATACCTCTAATTTAGCAAACTTAGTCTCTGATCTATTTAAGGCCACTGTGAGTTTTATGAATGAAACAAGGTCCTTCATTAGAGATTTGGAGGCACAAGTGGGCCAGCTGAGTAAGAAGATCACTGAAACCCCTCCTAATGCTCTCCCAAGTAGTACAGAAGAAAATCCAAAAGGAGAGTGCAAGGCCATTGAATTGACCATCATGGCTGAATCCAAGGAGAAAGGGGAAGACGTGAATCCTAAGGAGGAAGACCTCCTGGGACGTCCAGTGATCAATAAGGAGTTTCCCTCTGAGGAACCAAAGGACTCTGAGGCTCATCTAGAGACCATAGAGATTCCATTAAACCTCCTTACGCCCTTCATGAGCTCTGATGAGTATTCCTCTTCAGAAGAGAATGAGGATGTCACTGAAGAGCAAGTCACCAAGTTCCTTGGTGCAATCATGAAGCTGAATGCCAATCTATTTGGTAATGAGACTTGGGGAGATGAACCTCCCCTGTTCACCAATGAACTAAATGCATTGGATCAACTGAGATTGCCTCAGAAGAAACAGGATCCTGGAAAGTTCCTAATACCTTGTACCATAGGCACCATGACCTTTGAGAAGGCTCTATGTGACCTTGGATCAGGAATAAACCTTCCACTCTCTGTAATGGAGAAACTGGGAATCTTTGAGGTACAAGCTGCTAAAATCTCATTAGAGATGGCAGACAATTCCAGAAAATAGGCTTATGGACAAGTAGAGGACATATTAGTAAAGGTTGAAGGCCTTTACATCCCTGCTGATTTCATAATCCTAGATACTGGGAAGGATGAGGATGAATCCATCATCCTTGGAAGACCCTTCCTAGCCACAGCAAGAGCTATGATTGATGTTGACAGAGGTGAACTAGTCCTTCAATTGAATGAGGACTCCCTTGTGTTTAAAACTCAAGGACATCCTTCTGTAAACATGGAAAAGAGGCACAGTAAGCTTCTCTCAGTACAGAGTCAACTAAAGCCCCCACAGTCAAACTCTAAGTTTGGTGTTGGGAGGCCTCAGCCAAACTCTAAGTTTGGTGTTGTACTCCCATATCCAAACTCTAAGTTTAGTGTTGGGAGTCTATAAATTGACCTGATCACCTGTGTGGCTCCATGAGAGCCCACTGTCAAGCTATTAACATTAAAGAAGCGCTTGTTGGGAGGCAACCCAATTTTTTATTTATCTAATTTTATTTTTATTTTATTGTTCTTTCATGTTTTATTAGGTTCATGATCATGTGGAGTCACAAAATAAATAGAAAAATTAAAAACAAAATAAAAAACAACAGAAAAAAATCACACCCTAGAGGAAGGACTTACTGGCGTTTAAACGCCAGTAAGGAGCATCTGGCTGGCGTTCAACGCCAGAATAGAGCATGGATCTGGTGTTGAATGCCCAAAACAAGCAGCATCCTGGTGTTCAGACGCCAGGAATGCACACTGAGGAAAGCTGGCGCTGAACGCCAGAAACAAGCATAGAACTGGCGTTCAACGCCAGAAACATGCTGCATCTGGGCACTGAACGCCCAGAACAAGCACCAATTCGGCGTTTAAACGCCAGAATTGCATGCAAAGGCATTTTACATGCCTAATTGGTGCAGGGATGCAAATCCTTGACACCTTGGGATCTGTGGACCCCATAGGATCATCTCAGCATCTGTGGACCCACAGGATCCCCACCTACCTCCACTCATACTCTTCCCTCTTCTTAATGTTCATCCTCTCCTCCCAATAAATACCTTTCCCCAAAACCCTTCACTAATCACATCAAGCTCTCTTCCCTACTACCCCTTCACCACTCACATCCATCCACTCTTCACCATAAACCTACCTCATAAACCCCACCTACCTTCAAAATTCAAAATCACTTTCCCACCCAAACCCTCCCCATATGGCCGAACCTTAACCCCCCTCCCTTCCCTATATAAAGCCCTCCATTCTTCTTCAATTTCACACAACACAACCCTCTCCTCCCCTTCTTGGCCGAAACACATCTCTCTCCCTCTCCTCTATTTCTTCTTCTTCTTCATCTATTCTTTCTTTTCTTGCTCGAGGGCGAGCAATATTCTAAGTTTGGTGTGATAAAAGCATAGCTTTTTGTTTTTCCATTACCATTGATGGCACCTAAGACCGGAGAATCCTCTAAAAAAGGGAAAGGGAAGACAAAAGCTTCCACCTCCGAGTCATGGGAGATGGAAAGATTCATCTCCAAAGCTCATCAAGACCACTTCTATGATGTTGTGGCCAAGAAGAAGGTGATCCCCGAGGTCCCTTTCAAACTCAAGAGAAATGAGTATCCGGAAATCCGACATGAAATCCAAAGAAGAGGTTGGAAAGTTCTAACAAAACCCATCCAACAAGTCAGAATTCTAATGGTTCAAGAGTTCTATGCTAATGCATGGATCACTAGGAACCATGATCAAAGTAAGAACCCGAACCCAAAGAATTATATTACAACGGTTCGGGGGAAATACTTAGATTTTAGTCCGGAGAATGTGAGGTTGGCGTTTGACTTGCCTATGATGCAAGGAGATGCACGCCCTTACACTAGAAGGGTCAACTTTGATCAAAGGTTGGACCAAGTCCTCATGGAAATATGTGTGGAAGGGCTCAATGGAAAATTGACTCAAAAGGCAAACTGGTTCAACTTAGAAGACTGGACCTCAAGCCTGTGGCTAGAGGATGGTTGGAGTTCATCCAACGCTCCATCATTCCCACTAGCAACCGATCTGAAGTTACTGCGGATCGAGCCATCATGATTCATAGCATCATGATTGGAGAGGAAGTAGAAGTTCATGAAGTCATCTCCCTTGAACTCTACAAAATAGCCGAAAAGCCTTCCCCCTTAGCAAGGCTAGCTTTCCCTCATCTTATTTACCATCTCTGTTACTCAGCTGGAGCTTTCATAGAAGGAGACATTCCCATTGAGGAAGAGAAGCCCATCACTAAGAAAAGGATGGAGCAAACAAGAGAGCCCACTCATGGAGCTCAAGAAACACGTGAGGAAGCTCATCATCAAGAAATTCCTGAGATACCTCAAGGGATGCACTTTCCTCCACAAAATTTTTGGGAGCAAATCAACACCTCCCTAGGAAAATTAAGTTCCAACATGGGAAAATTAAGGGTGGAACATCAAGAGCACTCCATCATCCTTCATGAAATTAGAGAAGATCAAAGAGCAATGAGGGAGGAGCAACAAAGACAAGGAAGAGACATAGAAGAGCTCAAGGACATCATTGGTTCCTCAAGAAGGAAACGCCACCATCACTAAGGTGGACTCATTCCTTATTCTTATATTCTCTATTTTTTGTTTTTTTTTTTATGTTAAGTGCTTATCTATGTTAGTGTCTTATTACATGATCATTAGTATTTAGTAACTTTGTCTTAAAGTTATGAATGTCCTATGAATCCATCATATCTCTTAAATAAATAAAAAATTGTTTTTAATTCAAAAGAACAAGAAGTACATGAGTTTCGAATTTATCCTTGAACTTAGTTTAATTATATTGATGTGGTGACAATACTTTTTGTTTTCTGAATGAATGCTTGAACAGTGCATATGTCTTTTGAAGTTGTTGTTTATGAATGTTAAATATGTTGGCTCTTGAAAGAATGATGAACAGGAGACATGTTATTTGATAATCTGAAAAATCAAAAAAATTATTCTTGAAGCAAGAAAAAGCAGTGAATACAAAAGCTTGCAGAAAAAAAAAAGAAAAAAAATGGCGAAAAAAAAAATAAAAAAAGAAAAAGCAAGTAGAAAAAGCCAAAAGCTCTTAAAACCAAAAGGCAAGAGCAAAAAGCCAATAACCCTTAAAACCAAAAGGCAAGAGTAAATAAAAAGGATCCCAAGGCTTTGAGTATCAGTGGATAGGAGGTCCTAAAGGAATAAAATCCCGGCCTAAGCGGCTAAACCAAGCTGTCCCTAACCATGTGCTTGTGGCTTGAAGGTGTCAAGTGAAAACTTGAGACTGAGCGGTTAAAGTCAAGGTCCAAAGCAAAAGAAGAGTGTGCTTAAGAACCCTGGACACCTCTAATTGGGGACTTTAGCAAAGCTGAGTCACAATCTGAAAAGGTTCACCCAATTATGTGTCTGTGGCATTTATGTATCCGGTGGTAATACTGGAAAACAAAGTGCTTAGGGCCACGGCCAAGACTCATAAAGTAGCTGTGTTCAAGAATCAACATACTGAACTAGGAGAATCAATAACACTATCTAAACTCTGAGTTCCTATAGATGCCAATCATTCTGAACCTCAATGGATAAAGTGAGATGCCAAAACTATTCAAGAGGCAAAAAGTTACAAGTTTCGCTCATCTGATTGGAGCTATGTTTCATTGATAGTTTGGAATTTATAGTATATTCTCTTCTTTTTATCCTATTTGATTTTCAGTTGCTTGGGGACAAGCAACAATTTAAGTTTGGTGTTGTGATGAGCGGATAATTTATACGCTTTTTGGCATTATTTTTAGTATGTTTTTAGTAGGATCTAGTTACTTTTAGGGATGTTTTTATTAGTTTTTATGTTAAATTCACATTTCTCGACTTTACTATTAGTTTGTGTGTTTTTCTATGATTTCAGGTATTTTCTGGCTGAAATTGAGGGACTTGAGCAAAAATCAGATTCAGAGGTTGAAGAAGGACTGCTGATGCTGTTGGATTCTGACCTCCCTGCACTCAAAGTGGATTTTCTGGAGCTAAAAAATTCAAAATGGCGTGATTCCAATTGAGTTGGAAAGTAGACATCCAGGGCTTTCTAGCAATATATAATAGTCCATACTTTGCCCAAGTTTAGATGACACAAAAGGGCGTTGAACGCAAGTTCTACGCTGCAGTCTGGAGTTAAACGCCAGAAACACGTCACGAACCAGAGTTGAACGCCAGAAACACGTTACAAACTGGCGTTCAACTCCAAGAATTACCTCTCCACGTGTAAACTTCAAGCTCAGCCCAAGCACACACCAAGTGGGCCCCGGAAGTGGATTTCTACATCATTTACTTACTTCTGTAAATCCTAGTAACTAGTTTAGTATAAATAGGACTTTTTACTATCATCTTGGGAACATCTTTGATCAGTTTTATGCTATCTTAGACTTTCATGGGGGCTGGCCATTCGGCCATGCCTGGACCATTATCACTTTTGTATTTTCAAACGGTAGAGTTTCTGCACTCCATAGATTAAGGTGTGGAGCTCTGCTGTTCCTCATGATTTAATGCAAAGTACTACTATTTTTCTATTCAATTCAACTTATTCCGCCTCTAAGATATCCATTCGTTCCCAAGAAAATGATGAATGTGATGATTATATGACGCTCATCATCATTCTCACTCATGAACGCGTGCCTGACAAATACTTCCGTTCTACATGCAAACAAGCTTGAATGAATATCTCTTAGATATCTAATACAGGGGACCGAGTCCAAGTTATTAGTATCTTCATGGTATAAGTTAGAACCCATGGATGGCCATTCTTGAGATCCGGAAAGTCTAAACCTTGTCTGTGGTATTCCGAGTAGGATCTGGGAAGGAATGGCTGTGACGAACTTCAAACTCGCGAGTGCTGGACGTAGTGACAGATGCAAAAGGATAGTAAATCCTATTCCAGTATGATCGAGAACCTCCAGATGATTAGCCATGCCATGACAGAGCATTTTGACCATTTTCACAGAGAGGATGGGATGTAGCCATTGACAACGGTGATGCCCTTACAGAAAGCTTGCCATGGAGAGGAGTAAGACTGATTGGATGAAGACAGTGGGAAAGTAGAGATTTAGAGGAACGAAAGCATCTCTATACGCTTATCTGAAATTCTCACCAATGAATTACATAAGTATTTCTATCTTTATTTTTTGTTTATTTATTATTATTATTCGAAAATACTATAACCACTTGATATCCGCCTGACTGAGATTTACAAGGTGACCATAGCTTGCTTCATACCAACAATCTCCGTGGGATCAACCCTTACTCACGTAAGGTTTTATTACTTGGACGACCTAGTGCACTTGCTGGTTAGTTGTGTGAAGTTGTGAAGTTATGTTTGGAACATGGTATTGTGCACCAGTTATTGGCGCCATTGCCAGGGAGAGAACGAACAACAAATTTTACAACCTCAGAGTAACAATTTCGCATACCAGCACGCGTACGCGTCGTTGCCCAAAACTCCAAAGCTCCATTTTTTATGTTCCTTCCATTTATGCATGCTTCCTTTCTCCCTTCTAAGCCATCCTTACCCTATAACTTCTGAAATCACTCAACAGACAAATCACGGTATCGAATGGTAATAGAGGAGGATTCAAATATATCTAATTTAATGCAAAAGAGGCATGCTTTCATTTATGAAGCAAAGTTGGGAAAGGAACACAAAACCATGCATTTTTATATGAATAAGTGTGAAAGATCACTGATAAAACCCTCTAAATCCATACAAGATAAACCCTAAAAATGGGGTTTATCAGTCATTCATGAAAAATAGAAAATAACACCGTAAGATGCGAAAATGTAAAGCAAGGAAGCATACATTGTTGGAATAAGGTAAATCACAAGAATGGAGTGAGTGAATTAGTGTGACATTAATGAATTAAGTGTGTGAGTTCTAAGATGCATGCGGTCTAGAACACACACTAGCATAAAAGCTATGTCACAATTACACGAAAGTGAACATGCACTTCACTCATCCTAATGTGCTTGAGATACTTTAAACTTGTAGGTTAAGACAACTAAACAAGCAATAAAGAAGCATGAAAGCATTCATGCCAAAAACATACGGATGCATATGATCAAGAAACACAATGCATTAAGATAAATGCATAACATCCATCAAGAAATTACCTAACCAAAGAAAAGGGTTCAAATCACATGGTGGCCAAATCATGCAATTCAAAAAGATTTAACTTCGTTAAAGGCAATTCTCATGTACTTGGTATTCACAGTTGTTCAACAAAGAAACTCAAAACCAAGTATCAAAATATAACCTCAACAATAAAATCCAACAATGATAATTAACAACAATGATGTTAAATTAACATCGCATCAATAATCAGCAGCAAGAGATAGTAAACAAGATTAACAATCCAACACTTATGATAAAAAACAGAAAATTGATGAAAATTAAACTAACTAAACAACTAATTAACTAACTAAAAGAGATGGTGTTAGAAGGTGCTTGGTATTGTTGGATGCTGGGTGAAGAAGGAAAAGAAAAGAGAAGAAGAGAGAAGAAGGAAAAGAATGGAAAGAAGAGAAGAAAAGAAGAGTGGTGAAACAGGCAATCCACGCATACGTGTAGTGCGACGCGTGGGTGTGGAGTGGCAAAATGGGAGTGACGCGTACGCGTGGGTCACGCGTACGGGTGATGGGTTATTTAGAGAGGCGACGCGTACGTGTGAGGTGACGCGTACACGTGGGTGGATTTTGTGCCAAAGGCACAATTCCAGCCCAAAACTGGCACAACTCTCTGAAATTTGTATGGAGGTAGAAATTTTGAATCCATGCGTATGCGTAGGTTACGCGTGTGCGTGGATGGTGGAAAACTTAGGGTCACGCGTACGCGTGGGTTGGTGCTCTATTTTTCAAAATTTTTGCAAGTTCTTGCACCAAACCAAGCATTCCAAACCACCAAACAGCTACCAAAATACCATAAAACCTTATTTAACATAGTAGACTACCAACTAAACTCAACAATCCAATCAAAACATGAAATTAAACTAATTCTACCAAAATTTACAAAAGAGAAAAATGAAAGATGTTACCATGGTGGTGTGTCTCCCACCTAACACTTTTATTTATTGTCCTTAATTTGGACTTATGGGGAGCTCCTCATCAAGGTGGCTTGTGCTTGAATCATCCTTGAACATCCACCAATGCTTGAGTCTCCAATAAGCTCCATTCTTCAAATTTAATACCTTCAAGCCTTGATGGAGTTCTTCACAAACCATGAACTCCCAAAATTGATTCTCCTTGTGCGATCCGGGATCCCATCATCATTAGTCCATCCGGGTGGTAAGCAAGATAAATTCTCAATAAAGTGACCAAACATCCTTCTAGACCCACCTAATTGAGAACTAGTCCAACCTTTGTGTCTCATCTTTGATGTATCAACCAAAATGAGCCTTGATTTACAACGCCAACCACGGAGCATCCTTCTCTTACGCTTTATCCCACAAAATTCCCTAAGTTGACCATCCGTTTCAAGCAAGCCATATTCGAGTGGGACAATAAAGCTAATAGAAATGACTTTTACCCACTCAAATGTAGGAGTAGATGACAACCTAGGCAAAGAAGCTTCCAAGGATATTGACAAAGCGTATTCAACTCCCATTCTTTTTTTTCTAAGGACCTCCACCTCTTCACAAGATTTCTCAAATTCAATCCTTTGTTCATCAATTTCATCTAACTCTTCTCCATCATTCAAATCATAAATGGGAGGATGAGAGAAATCTACCCCCAGAACACTTTCAAATTCATCGGGAGAAGGTACTTCAAGTTCAAAGGATTCACCACTAAGATTTGATGCATGATTTTCATTACCATGGGAACTAAATTCTTGCTCTATCCCTTCCAATTCTTCATATGGAATATGCTTTGGAGGATGTGCACTTTCCTCCTCAACACCAACTTTAATCTTCTTGGAGGGATTTTTTATGACTTTAGATTCCCATGGAGGTTCCGCATCTCCTAAATATTCAACCACTTCTTCCTCTTCTTCAACAATCATAGGTTTCTCCAATTGTTCTAACACAAAGCAACATTCCTCATTTTCTACCAGAGTTCCCAATCTCTCCTTCATGCTATGCTCTTCAATTGATTCTCCACATGTGGCCATGGAAGTGCTTTGAGTGTTCAAGCATTGGAAGGCTAATCGATTTGCTACCTTGTCCAAGGCGACCGTGAATTCTAGTACCTCCCTTTTCATCTCTTCTTGCCCTTGAAGAATAAGACCAAGGGTTTCATCTATTGGAGATTGGGGTGGATAGGAGGATTCATTATTTTGGAGAAAGGGTTTATAATAGGAAGGTGGTTCTTCATGGTAAAAATATGGAGGTGGTGTGTATGAAATTTGTGGCCCTTGGGAGTATTGATGTTGGAATTGTGGTGGTTCTATGGGTTTTCTCTCATAATGGTTACAAGGATGAGGTAAGGGTGATTGGCTATATGATGGGTGAGGGTCATAGGAAGGTATTTGGTAAAAAGGGGCTTGTGAGTATGGTTGAGGACTATGTTGAGGATGAGGCTCATAGGCATGTGGTGGTGGTTGTTGACAAGAACAATGAAGATTACCACATCCATTAGATTGATATGCATAAGGAGTGGAATTATACCTATACGAAACCGGAGGAGGTTGTTGCCAAGAAGGTTGTCCGTAGGCTTGAGGCTCCTCCCACCTTTGATTCCGATATCCTTGATGCATACCCTCATTGAAGCTTCCATTTCCTAAAACATAATTTGAACCAAACTCATAGTCAAAAGGGTGAGAATTCATAGTAACAAGACAAAATAAAATCAAAAGCTAATAAGAAATAATGAAAGCAAACTACTACTAAAACTAGCAACAACTAACAAGTAACCCAAAAATCAAGCTATTCACAATATTAACATATATACAATAACCAATAACAAGGCACACATATGCAACTTCCCAGCAACGGCGCTATTTTGATGAACGAAAATTGTGTGTCGGTAAAGAATTTTTCAAATGAAATCTCATTGCGAGTATAGTTCTAAACCAACAAACAATTCCTCAATCAAAAACTTGTTTGTCACAAGTACAAACCCCAATAAAAATAAAAACCGAAGTATTTAAACCTTGGGTCGTCTCTCAAGGAATTGCAGGGAAGTATTCTTGTTATTGGTTATGGGATAGTATATTTTGGGATTTTGAATAAGGGACAAAAAATATAAATGACAAGAAAGTAAAAGAAACTCAAATGATAAAAGGTCTTGGCAAGGGTTGATGGTTAAGGATCTTTATCCTTGTTACTAACCACAACATGATAATTGCAAGGATCAATCCCATTAAGTCATCCTCTAACAAGTGAAGGAAAGTCAAATGAGCTACATCAATCCTAATCCATAAGTCCTAGCCACCTCACTAATTAACTTAGTGGAAGCTAGTGTCAACGGATACCAATTATCAAGCACTTGGACATTAGCAACTCAATTTCACCTAAGTTACCATCCCAAGCCAAGAACACAAAAATCTACTCTAACATCCTTCCAAGCATTTAATCAAACACTTGGAAGACACAAAAGGAAAGCAAAATAAGATTGCAAGAAATATAAATCTACAACTACCAATTGCAAGAAATTAACAACAACAACTCAAATCAACAATAAAGGAACATGAAACATAAATTGCATTAAAGGAAAATAAAAGGAACAAGAGTGCATCAACAACAAAGTAAGCAATTACAAGGATTAAAATACTAAACTAGGAAAGTAAAGGTAGAGGAACAAGAAATTATAAAAGAAAAGTAAATCAAGACATGAATTAAACCTAAATCTAAGAAATCCTAATCTACATCTAACCTAATTCTAGAGAGAAGAGAGAGCTTCTCTCTCTAGAAACTAACTAAAGCACGATGATAACTCTACTATGTGCTTCCCCATTGACTCTTCTTGAATTCTGCATGTAATAGGCTCATAAATGAGTTGGATTTGGGTCTGGGAAACTCAAAAATCGCCCCAGCGTTTTACCTTTAATGAGGTGACGTGCGAGCTGCGACGCGTACGCGTGGGTCACGCGTACGCATCGATTGACATTTTTACTTCCCACGCGTACGCGTCGTTCCACGCGTGCGTATCGATGAATGCACTCCAAATCCTTGATTTTCTATGATCTCTTCACTTTGCCTGCTTTTCTCTTCATTTCTTTGATCCATTTCTAGCCTTTTCAATTTGAATTCACTAACAAACACATCAAGGCATCTAGTAGAATCAAATGTGAATTAAAATTAGCAAATTAAGGTCTAAAAAGTATGTTTTCACTCTTAAGCACAAATTATGAGAAATTCATGAAACCATACTATTTCATGGAATAAATATAAAAAAAATGATAAAATCTCTTAATTCAGCATAAAATACACCACAAAATAGTGATGCATCTTATAACATAAATAAGAAGAAGATACAAACACTTTAATCAATTCAAATTTTTGACAAAAATTACAAATATCAAAAAACGAAGCTTGAAGGTAACGGTTCCATCAGGTTTCTAGGCTTCTCTCACTCACGGTCTCTTTCTCCCTTTTTCCTTATGGTTTCACGGGTTCAATGAAGAGAAAAGAATATTAGTTGTTAATGATGATGACGAGGTGGAAAGAGTGAGGTGTCAAGTTACGAGACTATTGAGTCAGCAATTCAAATTATAAATATTTTAAACAGATAATTATAAAAATTAAAACTATATATATATGATTAAATATATATGAGTTATTAATATAAATGATATTAGTAACTTAATGATAAAAGATATATGATGGAGCATTAGCAACTTTAAGCTTATCAAAAAATACTAATATTTACTTATATTAGCAGATATAGAATTCGATAAGAATAATAATAATATTATTATCTAAACTTTATTATAACTATGGCATATAAATAAATAAATAACATAATAATAAAGGTATATATTATTATTTATTTTATTTACACGACTTCGAAACGACTAAATAAAATTAATCACTGAAAAAATCAAAATCTCGTTTAGTAAAATATCACACTTTAACAATTATATTTGTGAATTAAATTTATTTATATACTATATCTATTATATTATTTTATGTAAAATTAAAATCTACTCTCTTAATTTAATATCATATATATATTTGCTCCCGACATTTCTAAAATTAAATTGAGATTATGTCTAAAGTCTTAAGTCTTAACACTGTAAACAGGATATAATTAATATATAATATTTTAACAACTAAATACCTAAAATAAGTTAATTAAATAACAATAATTAATACCTAAAATATTAAAAAAATTTTTTTAATAAATATGAGAAATAAAAATAAAAAAATTGATAAATAATAATAAATATTATTATTATATAAAAAATAATTTTATTTGAAAAAAAAATTCATAAAAAATTAACGCCTCATTTTATTAGTTGAAAAAAAAATTTAATTTTAATATATTAAATAAAAATAAATAATTGCTAAAACCACAACTTGCACATAACAGGCCCAAGATAAGCGACTATGGTTCCCGTAAGTAATATAAGCGGCTAATTGTTTGAACTTTGAACGTGCAAAGTCTATAATTTCTGAACCAGAAATTGGCGACCTATTCCCTCCACATAGAGAAGTTTGCACGTGTCAACACTGCATATAAATTGAGGGAATATCTGTATGCTTTTTGCTCTGTACACTATAATTCATCATATATAATATATGTAAAATAATTAGTAAAATAATTAATAATATTGTATCATATTTAAATTTTTATTTTAATTTGATTTAATTATTTTGCTGGTCCTTATAGTTTCGCAAAATTTTTAATTAGGTCTTTATATTTTTTTCTTTTTAATTGGGTCCTTGTACCAATTTTTCTTTTTCAATTAAGTCCCTCTTAACAGTAATTGGTTTAATTTGTATAGGAACCAATTAAAAAAAATTAGTGCAGGGATCCAAATAAAAAGAAAAAAAAATATAAAGACCTAATTAAAAATAAAATTTGGTACAAAGACTCAATTAAAAGGAAAAGAATATAGGGACCTAATTAAAAATTTTATGAAATTATAGAGACTAGCAGAGTAATTAGACCTTTTAATTTATGTTATGTATATAATGATAGTTATATATGAGAAAAATCTGTGTTCTGAAGCCATTTGGTGAGCTTAGCAATGAATCAAGTAAGAGATGACGAAGAACGTAACAGAGAAAAAGAGAGAAGAAAAAAAGAGCTTTCTGGAATAGTGATGACTCAATTAAAACTAATTATAATTGTAGTATCTATTAAGCTTATGTACAATTTTTGTCTAACTAACTAACTATTGCCAACTCAACTAATTGCCTACCTAACATAGCATATAAATAATACAGATTCTCCAACTTAGCAAATAAATACTATAAACATAGTCCCTCAAGTTGGTGATGATACACTCATGCCAACTTGCTATGGAACCAAAGCAACCCAATAAAATTCACCATCCAAAGTTCTTTCTTCCTAACCTCATTAATACACTACATTAGTCAAGGAAAGATTGACCAAAGTAATTTACTCATCAAACTCTATTGTATGGGTTTTAGGAAGTAAAGAACTTGGGATCTTCTTCCTCCCGATCCCCTTGATTGAAAATATTGAATTTGTGCAAAGAAAAAAAAAACTACTTTGATAAACTCAGTGTTCTTATCAATCTCTATTGTATGTGTTCAAAAGAAGAAGAAAGAAGGACTAAGAACATGGCCCCTGCATAAGGGACTTATTGTTGCAGATGTCTAGCAAACCTACTGGTTGAAACACTTGGAGAACAAAGTTGGAGAGAGGGATTTTGTAAGAAATTCAACATACTGCTCACCGGTAGAGACTTGTAGCAATTTCACCAAGCAAGATTGAACCCGTTCTCTTATTACATGACAATCAATTTCAATGTGTTTTGTTCTCGTAAAATACGGGGTTGGCAGTAATGTACATGGCAGAACGACTGTCACAATACAAAGGAAAGGGCTTGGAATGTGAAAAACCAAAATTCTTGAGAATGAAGGAAAACCATTGAGCTTCACAAACTGCTAGTGTAAGAGCCTGATATTCAGTCTCCGAAAAAGAACGAACAACGGTGGGTTGTTTCTTGCCCTTCCAGGAGACGAGTGAAGTGCCAAGATAAAAGCAATAACTAGAGATTGATCGGCGAGTATATATCTGGACATGAAGCCCAAGCAGCGTCCGAGTAGCCAAATAATGACAAATCAAAAGTGGCTGAAAAGAACAAACCTGTGGCAGGTGAGAATTTGAGGTATTTAAACATCCTCATGCCAGTTTGATGATGTGCTAGTGTTGGGCAATATAATCCAAGTACTGACTGAGTTTTTCAATGGTAAAGAAAATGTTCGGTCTAGTACTAGTGAGATAGACCAATCTATCAATGAGTCTGTGATAAGCTGAGAGATCCTTATAAGCTAGACCCGAGTCTTTTCCAAGCTTGATCGAATAGTCCATGGGAGTGGTAACTGACTTGGCATTAAGATCTAAGACATATTTTCTCTGATTAACAGCAATGCCCTTGTGGCTTTGAGCAATTTCAAAACCTAAGAAGTACTTAAGTTCCCCTATATCTTTGATCTTGAAGGCATCATCCAGTTGTTGCTTGAAAGAATCGATTTTTCGTATACAATTTTTTGTCAAAATCAAATCATCAATGTAGACTAGAACCATAGTAACTTCAGCCCTGTAGAACTTAGTGAAGAGTGAGTAATCATACTTGGATTGAGTGTAACCAAGCTGAATGAGCACAACTGTGAGTCGGGCATTCCATTGTTTGCTCGCTTGCTTGAGACCATAAAGTGACTTTTGCAATTTACAGATCAGACCAGCAGTGGAAACATCTAAACCTGGTGGCAGCTACATGTAAACACCCTCATCAAGCTCACCGTGAAGGAAAGGCGGTGTAAACGTCCAATTGGTGGAGGTACCATCGCTAGGTTGCAGCCAAACACAAAAGAATACGCAGTGTCACCATATTTGCCACAAGTCTCTATATATCAAAGAAATCAAATCCTGAAATCTGGGTATAACCCTTAGCAACGAGTTTGGATTTATGTCACTCAATACTCCCATCCGAGTTGTATTTAATTTTGAATACCCACTTACACCCAATAGCCTTCTTGCCAGCGGGTATAATAGTGAGTTTCCAAGTCTTATTCACATCCAAGGCATGCAATTCGGTAGAGATGGCATCTCTCTAGCAAGCATGTGCAATTGCCTCATCATAGTGTGTCAGTTCAGTCATTGATGATACAACTAATGCAAATTCTTGATATGCATAAGACAAGTTGTCATATGAGATATAATGTGATATTGGATACCTTAAAGAAGAGTTAGAAGTAGCAGAAACATGAGAAGATTGCATACAATAGTAATCTCGTAAATGTGGCAGTCGCCTCCGAAGTCTTTTAGATCTTTGAAAGGGTGTGCTGAGTGTTTATGTGAGAAAAGGTGTGATTCAAAGGAGATAAGTAATTTTCTGGTATAATACTAGAAGATTGTGCCTGAGATTATGATGAATTTAGTGACGTTCCAAGAGTAGATGTATGAGAAAAATACAGCTCATCATATTTGCAAGTGTTGTAATGAGGATGAAATGAAGTAAGGATTTGTGAAGGTGCAACAAGCTGAAAATTAGTGTCTTTTGAGAAAGGAAAAATATTTTCATAGAAAATAGCATTTCTAGATACACTCAACTGCTTGCTCTGTAAATCCAAAACAACAAAACCTTTTGTTCCTGGTATATAACCTCGGAAAACTCCTTTCTTAGCGCATTTATCAAGCTTTTTTTGATGCGCAATTAAAGTGGAAATATAGACCAAACAATCAAAGACTATAATGTTTTGAAAATGTGGTAGAGAATTATGCAATTTTTCAAATGAACTTTTGTTGTGTAAAGCGGGTGTGGGCAGCCTATTGATAATGTAGACTGCATAGGATGCTGCAAAATTCCAATAACACAATGGAATTGAGGAATGAAAGAGTATAGCCTGAGTCACTTCTAAAAGATGTTGGCGCTTCCTTTCTACAATTCCATTTTGTTGTGGAGTTTCTACGCATGAAGTTTGATGCAATATGCCTTTAGAAGTATAAAATTGAGTTAGTTGGAACTCTTTTCTGTTGTTGGATCTAATGCACTTAACTGTTTTATTAAACTGAGTTTAAACCAATTGTATGAAGTTTTATATAAGTGCACTAGAGTCTGACTTTGCTTTCATGCAAAAAATCCAAGTGAATTGACTATAGTCATCCACAATAGTGAGAAAATACTTATAGCCACTAACTGAGGGAACAACAATCGGTCCCCTAATATCCATATGCAACAAATCAAAATATGCATGTGTATGTGAAGTGTTGTTTGGAATCATTGTTGTTTAGCATAATGACATGAATCACAAGTTTCTTTAACTCGAACTTTATTCAAATCTTGAAAATCTGTGTACAATTGTTGCATGCTTTCTAGCTTATCATAAGGAACATGACCTAATCTATAATGTCATAACTTGGCTGAGGTATCCCCTATCACAGTTCTATGCATACTACATGAGTTTATATCTAAATCATGACTAGAGTCTACATTTAGAGCTATATTATTCATGCCTAAAGTGCGTATGTAGGGAAGCTGTTTAGATTCCATTGTATATAATCCGAGATTCTTACTAGCTGCTCCAATTATCTTCAAAGTAGTCGGATCCTATATCTTGCAACCAAGTTTATTAAAAATAAATTTACAATCTAGAGAATCAATAAGTTGTGACACAGACATGAGATTATACAGAAAATCTGGTATGTACAAGACATTAATAATATGTAATGTTGAAGAAAAAATGACTATTCCCGAGATGTATGATATGGCAACTTGTTTATTTGGGAGTTTAACTCTTACTGATTTTATATTTTTATAGCATTGAAATGCATTGATGCAATATGTGACATGAGTCGTAGCCCCTGAATTGATAATCTATTGAGTACCACCTTTCGAGGAAATCATGCATGCTCTTTTACCTTGATCTGTAACCGCTTAGTTCACACTATGAATTGGTTGAATTTTTGCTTCATGTTGCTGCAACAGAGCCAGCAGTGCCTCCTTTTGCTCAGGAGTGAAGTTTGTACTTGGTCCCTCAGCATTTTCTTTGTACAAGCTAACAGTACTGCTGTCTTCATCATTCTCAACAGCTGCAGTGACATTGTTGATAATATTAAAATTAAATTGCTACTTCATATGTGATGGATAACCATGCTTATAACAAACATCCACTAAGTGGCCAGTTTTGCCACAATAAGAACAGAGCTTGGATGAATTTTCTCTACCTCTTCTGCCATTGCCTCTGCCTATATTGCCTCTGCCTCGACCCCTTCCTCTTTGAGCTTGGCCATCGGCAAAATTGGCACGGTTCAGTCGGTTCTCTCGTTGATCAAATGCACTAAACAGTGCTTTGGAGTCCACAATATCCATGTTAAGTAGTTGTCTCTCTTGCTGTTATAATTTAGCAAACAGATCTTCAATATTAGGCAAGGGATCCATAAGCATTATCTATGAGACTATGACTTGACGATGCTATATTGATCATTCAGTCTTCTGAAAAATCTTACAACATACGTATTATGCCTATAGTCTCTGATTATTCTCAAACAAGAGCATTCGATAGCACACTAACAATTTGGAATAGGTCGAAAATTCTCCATTTCCTCCCAAACCGCCTTCAATTTCGTAAAATAAGAGATGACGTTGAGCTCTCCTTGCTTCATAGAAAAGAGTTCTTCATCTAATTCTGTAATTCGATATTTATCTCCTTGATGAAACCTAATCTTCAAATCTTGCCACAAATTAGATACAACACTAATCCACATGACACTTTGAGCAATTTCAGCATTCAATGACAAATTCAACCAAGAAAGCACAAAGGTACTTATCCCATGCATTAAAGTTAGGATCCCTTTGGTTTAAGAAGTGAACCATCAATAAAACTGATTTTGTTCTTTCCTTTAATAGCTCTCAATATTGCTCTAGACCATGAATCATAGTTGTGATGATCTAACAAACTAGTAATTAGAGGAGTACATGAACTCTCTCCTGGATGATGGTAGAACTCACTTGAAGGATCTAGATTCGGATTCACAGGAACCTTCAATGCAGAGGCTTGAATCACGTTGATTTGAGCTATCAATTGAGCCAATGTTTGAAGATCTAATTCTTCAACTATTGCATTTGAACTCGCTCCACTTGATTTGCCATCAATTTTAGCAAGAATAAAATATTACGTCGATTCATTGAGCGAGAAATGAAAAACCTAGCGAATGAAGCTCGATCTCTACACCATGACTCCACGCTCACCACACCATTAGAAAAACCTGTGTTCCGAATTCATTTGGTGAGCTTAACAATGAATCAAGTAAGAGATGGTGAAGAACGTAACAGAAAGGGTGAGAGAAAGTGAAAAGAGAAAAAGAGCTTTCTGAAATAGTAATGGCTCAATTAAAACTAAGTAACTAACTACAATTACATCATCTACTAAGCTTATGTACAATTCTTGTCTAACCAATTATCTACTACAAACTCAGCTAATTTCCTAACAAACATAGCATATAAATAATACAGTTTCTCTAACTTAGCAAATGAATACTATTTGGTTTGAAGAAATAATAACAATTAATTGATGATGACCAAACATTAACTATTAGGTTAAAAGCTCAAGTGTGTAGGATTAATTTGTTAATTATGGAGCTTTGTTACAGATCAATGAACAAGAAAGAAACTTATAGCCAAAGCACAAATAAATGGTTTAGATCCTTGAAAATATTTGAAAAAGGATGAAAGAGAAGATAACAGGTATGGATGCATGTATGGTTTAATCACTGTTGTTACTCTATCTCTCTTCTGTGCCACTGCTGTTGAATTGGGGAAGAAGAATTTAAAATTGCTGAAACTAAATTTCAAACTTTAGAAGTTTTACTCCTTTATTAAAGGGTTAAACGGCCTGAGATTGATTCAAGGAGTGAGAGAACAAAGTTAGGGTTTCCATAGCTTACAAAGCTATTCCTTCTTCTCCTTCATGGTTCTCTATTCAATATTCTGCTTTCTCAATTTTATCTTTTTTGTTTTAATGAAAAAAGGCATTAATTTGAGGAATTAAGAAAAAGCCATTGAAAAAAAAAAAGACAAAAAGAATTAGACTTGGAGAAAAGCCAAATAATTATTTCAGAAATTCTTTATATGTTTTTCTGTTTTGTTTTCATTATCCTGAAGGGATTCCCTTGCTAAGTTGGGTAGGCACTTAGTGTTTGAAAATCTAGGGAGTGAACCTAGTCAAATCTAGTTTGGGTAGAAGTTGGGTTTGTCCCAGATAGGATTGGGTTGAATCCTAAGAAAATTGGTGTTTGTAATCTTTGAAAGATAGTGAAAATTTTACCACTGTTGTGGGGGAGACTAGATGTAGGTTACATTGCACGTGGTGGTTGAACTAGGATATATAACTATGTCACTTTTCTTTCTCTATGTTGATTCTGATTTTATTTTCTAAGAGAAAAAATAAAATTGTCTCCTACTCATTCTAACCAGCAAAACGTCACAACAACTTTGCTCTCATACAATTTTGTTTTGACTCCTCTATCGACAAGAGACAAAATAAAATTGTCTCCTATTTATTCTAACCGGCAAGACGTTACAACAACTTTGCTCTCATAAAATTTTGTTTTGGCTCCTCTATCGACAAGAGAGAAAATAAAAGTGTCTCCTGAGCTTTCAACAAAAGCAGACTTAGCAGATTCTCTAAAGTTTCATCTAGTCTGAAGTAAAAACAAGAAAAAGTAAAAAAGAGGCCTAGATTCAACCTCCCCTCCTCTAAGCCACTGATATCCATCAAATACTATCAACAATATAAATTTTAAAATTTAGTTTTATTTGTTGAATTTTAATAATTATACGAACGGAACGGATACCCGCAGAGACGAGAATGAGTTAGAGTTCAACTTTTCACTACTTACGAATAAGAGCGAGACAGATTTTATGCAAATTATAGTAAAAGATATGAGGAGTGTCATTGGTACGTGCTAAAAATATAGTAGAAGAGACCCAAAATGTTTTTGTTATTTCTGATTAGTATTTGGTTATAGATAGAATTTAGAAATTGTTCCTATCTCGTGTTCGGTGAGAATGAACAAAATACATAGACATATGAAAATGACAAAAGAAAAAAAATAAAAAATGAAGAGTAAAGACTCAACCTTGTATATCCATTTTTACGAAGGATAAGACGTCCCTTGTCCCAAAAAAAAGGAACTCTTCGATCTTCAATCTTTTTATTTTAGAACAATACGAATTCTCTGTTAAAAAATATGTTAAATAGTAACGAAAATTAGATTTATGGGAGTTTTATTGTAATTTGTGCAGGTTTTAAACCCTCACAAAGTTCTTTTCAACAATATAACCAACTATGACCATTACAATCACTACCTTCTTCATCCTTGTTGAGTTTGAAAAACTGAAATGATGATCAAACATTATTAAAATATAAATTAGAAATTATTAAAATTATTATTAAGTGTTCATTTGATTATTTACAATAGGTTGTTTGATGATTTTAGTTAAGTGTGCAGGGAAGCAACTTAGTTTTCAATAATGGGCCAAAAGCTAAACAAGCCGAATTTGATCAATGAACAAAATCAGCCTTGTACCAAATTAATTCAAAAATAGTGGCTGAACATTAAAAGGAAGAAAATCAAATTGGCCCAAAGCTTCCTAAAGCCCATATGGTGATCTCAAAATCAATGGGTCTCACTTTGTAAAGTCTTCACTCTTCGGTTACCTAATCCCCTAGTTAAAGTGACACATTTTTCAAGTACCAACTCACATTGCAAAGTCTTCATTTCTTGGTTACTGGGACTTGGAATTCAATTGAGTTTAATTTCCCTGATAGCTTTCACCGAAAGCTTTCTCTCTTCTCTTTCTCCTCTCTCTTGCTTCGGTCAAATCCTAAAACTCATCCAAGAAAAAGAAAGAAAGAAATGGAAACTTCAGAGGTTAAATTTGAAGAAAGGCAAAAGGATTTTTGCCAAATCAAAGTAAAGAAAATGCTATGGTCTAGTTACTAAACTGCCTTGGTCAAAGCTCAACAAAAGTTTGTTTATTCATTTATGCATTACTGAGGATCAAGAAGAAAAGCTCCAAGCTCTCATACATAGAAAAGGAAAACATGGAAAACGTGAAGCCACATTGGATCAGATGCTCATCAATGCTCAGAATCAATTCTTGGGGCCAAAGTCAAGATCAATGGCCAAGATTGAAGAAAATGAATGAAAAAGATTGAGAGAGGTACATGCAAACAAATTCGGTTTCTCTTTCTCTCTCTTCTCTGTTCGAACCGCTGCTACTCTAAGGTTGGAGAAGAAGTTGTTGGGTTGGTTAAACCGGTTTCAACCTTGGAAGCTTCCCCTTTTATGTTAAGGGTGAATGGCCAAGGGTTGAGATCAACGAGAGTAAGTGAAAAAGCACAGAGTTCTCATAGCTACCCAAAAGCTGCCTGAGTTCTTCTCATTCAATGATGTTCATTTAGTTTTTTTTTTCTTAGTTTTGTCTGTCCAAGTCTCATGGTAAAAGGAAAATATGGTGAGGTTTGTAAGAAAAAGCCATTGAGAGGAAAAAAGCAGTGAGCAAAATTAGAGAAAAAGCCATAGATGTCTCAAAGTTTCTTTGTACATCTTTCTGTTGTGAGTCATGATCCTGTGAGAATTTTCTTGCAAGTTGGGTTAGCACTTTGCAATTGAAAGCTTGGTTTGAGTCCAAGTCAAATTCAGATTAGGGTTAGAATCTGGATTTGTCCCAAATAGGATTGGGTAGATCTTAGGGAAGAATTGGCGTTTGTAATATTGAAAAAGATAGTGAAATTCCATCATTGTTGTGATAAAGACTGGATGTAGGCTACATTGCACCTAATAGCTAAACCAGAATATATCTGGTGCCATTTCTTCTTCTCTGCCTCGTTTCTATTTCTGTTACTCAGGAGACAAAATAAAAAATGTCTCTCAACTTGTTACGAGACAAAAGTGAAAATATCTCCTGAAGTTTGTTGAAAAGGTAAAAGTAATATTCTATAAAAAAGGAAGCTAAGATTCAACCCCCATTCTCTTAGCCACTGATTACCATCAATTGGTATCAGAGCTTGGTCTCAAAGAGATCAAGCTTTGCAGCTTGGAGAAAAGATCCTGATGGAGAAAAGATCCTGATGGAGAATAACAGTGGTTCTAATGTGGTAGCCTATACTCTAACAGAAGGACAATCAAGCAAAAGACCTCCGTTCTTCAATGGAAAGAACTATAGCTACTGGAAGGAGAGAATGAAGATTTTTGTTCAATCTGTGGATTACAGAGTCTGGAAGATAATTTTGGAAGGCCCACAAGTCCTAACCACAACAGGAGCTGATGGTGTGATTGTTTCTAAGGCTGAGGCTGATTGGAATGATGATGACAGGAAGAAAATAGAGCTCAACGCCAAAGCTGTCAACCTGCTTAATTGTGCTATCAGCTTCGAGGAATACTGACGGGTATCAAGATGCACAACAGCAAAGAAAATCTGGGACGAGTTTTAAGTTACTCATGAAGGCACAACCAAGTCAAAAGAACCAGAATAGACATGCTAAACAGAGAGTATGAATTGTTCTCAATGAAGAAAGGAAAAACAATTGATGAAATGTTTGAAAGATTCAACGTTATCATCACTGGCTTAGATGCTATGGGAACCAAACATTCAGAATCTGTGCTTGTGAGAAAAATATTGAGATGTCTCACTAAAGAGTGAAAAACCAAGGCTATAGTAATAGCTGAGAGTAGTGGCATTGATGAAATGACCTATGATGATCTGAGAGAAAATTTACTTGCTTTTGAAAATACTTATTTAAAAAGGGATACAAAAAAGAAAGGAGTTGCTCTCAAATTTGTCACTGAACCTTTGGATGATGAATCCAGTGATAATTTATCTGACAATAATTTTGTTTTGCTTGCTAAGAAATTCAGGAGAATGATGAAGTAAAAGGAACGAAACAAAGGAGGTAATTCAAGGAAACAAAAAAAGGATTTAAGCAAGGTCATTTGCCACAACTGCAGAGAAGTTGGGCACTACAAGTTTGACTGTCCAAAACTGAAGAAAGAGGACAAGCCAAAAAGGAAAAAAAAAGAAAAGACTCATGGCATCTTGGGAAGACTTGGAGAATGACTCTGAAGATGAGGATGAATCTAAGACTAAACCCCAAACCTGCCTCATGGCCGATCAAACTGAAGAGGTACGTTTCATTGAACCTACTACTGAAAACCTTCATCTTAAATAAAAAATATGAACTTGAATCTCAAAATACCATTCTAAAGGTAGAAAATAGTTTTCTCAAAGATAAATTAAGGGAAACTGAAATCGCTGTTGATCTTGTTGAAGAAAACAGGCAGTTAAAGGCTGAAATTAAAGGCTGTGAGAAACAACATTCTGGGATTACATATCTAAATTGTTTTAAGGAAAATGAAAGGTTGCATAAAGAGCTAAAAAGCCTAAACGAGGACCTAGCTAACTTTGCTCAAAGTTTTAAAAATTTGAATCAACTTTTGGCTAGTCAAAAACCTCTCTGTGATAAAGCTAGTTTGGATTTTCACAAGAAATCTGACAAGTTTATTGAAAAATCCCCTTTTTCCAATATGGCTTCTACCTCGAATGACATACGATTTCAAAATCCAACAAGTTTAAAAAATCAGCAACCTAAAAGATTTTGTAGACTATGCAATCAGAATGGGCATTTTTCAATTCAATGTTTCATGAGTGAGAGAATGATTTGAGACAAAGTGTACAAGGTAGTAGGCAACTACAATGGTCTTGACCAAAGAAGATGGTTTAACATTAAAGAATCCAAAAAGATTTGGATACCTAAGGTCACTTGAGTATTTTTTGTAGGTTTGCCTAGCATCCAAGAGTAGAAAAGACAACATGTGGTATATGGATAGCAGATGCTCTAGGCATATGACCGGAAAGGCTACATTCTTCATCAAGCTTGATGAGTATGATGGAGGATTTATAACTTTCGGTGATAACAGTAAAGAAAAAATAGTGGCCATAGGTAAAGTTGGTAAGAACTTCTCTTCCTTCATAAATGATGTTTTACTTGTTAATGGATTGAAACACAACCTACTGAGCATTAGCCAATTGTGTGATCTTGGATATTTGGTTATTTTTAGAAAATTGGATTGCTTGGTTGTTTGTGAAAAATCGGGTGATATTTTATTTGAGGTAAAAAGATGCAACAATGTGTATGGACTTACTCTAGAGGACTTAAAAGATCAAAAAATAACATGTTTTACCTTTATTGAATAAAAAAATAGCTTTGGCATAAGAAATTGGGACATGCTAGCATGTACCAAATTTCTAAGCTTGTTAAGAAAAATCTGGTTAGAGGAATTCTAAATATTAAATTTGACAAAAATATTACTTGTGAAGCTTGTCAATTAGGCAAACAAGTAAAATCTTTTTTAAAACCAAAGATGGAATTTCTACTAAAAGACCATTAGAAATGTTGCATATTGATCTTTTTGGTCCCACTAGAACTCAAAGTTTGGGAGAAAAACACTATGGTTTGGTAGTGGTTGATGATTATTCAAGATATGGATGGGTTCTTTTCTTGACTCATAAAAATGATGCTTTCTATGCCTTTTTTTCTCTTTGTAAAAAGATTCAAAATGAAAAGAATTTAAAAATTGCCCACATAAGAAGCGATCATGAAAATGAATTTGAAAATCAAGATTTTGAAAGATTTTGTGATGAATTTAGAATTGCTCACAACCTTTTATGTCCTAGAACACCTCAACAAAATGGGGTTGTTGAAAGAAGAAATAGAAGTCTTCAAGAAATGACTAAGGTAATACCTTGTGAAAATGATGTTCCAAAATTTTTGTGGGTTGAAGCTGTAAATACAGCTTGTTAAATTCTAAATAAAACCATAATTAGAAAGGTTTAAAGAAAACCTCCTATGAGCTATGGAAAGGAACTCCCCCTAATCTTAAGTACTTTCATATTTTTGGATGCAAATATTTTGTGCTTCACAACAAAGAAAACCTTGGAAAATTTGATCCAAAATCATATGAAAGTATGTTTGTTGGGTATTCAACCACTAGCAAAACTTATAGAGTTTACCTTAAAGAACATAGAACTATTGAATAGTCCATACATGTATCTTTTTGTGATGCTAACTCCATACTCAGTGCAATTTTAGATGATGATGCAGGAAGTGAAGCAGAAGCAAGTCCTCAAGTAAATCAAGCAAATCCCAAATCTGTTCCAACTGTGAAAAATGACAGTCCATAAATGGCTCGTCAAATTGGAGGAGACATTTTTATTTTGTCTCCTGACTGAGTAGGAGAATCTAGAACAGTGAACTCATCAGAAACTACTCAAGACAAAGTCTCTTCTCAAAAGCCACGTGAATGAAAGTTTTTGAAGGATTACCCTCATAAATTCATCATTGGTGATCCTTCACAAGGAATAACCACTAGATCCTCAAGCAAGAAGCAAGTGGAAACAGGCAACGTAGCCTTCTTGTCCCATTGGAACCTCTCAATGTAAAGCAAGCTCTTAAAGATCCCTCATGGGTAAAAGCCATGGAAGAAGAGCTAATCCAATTTGAGAAAAATGAGGTTTGGACACTTGTACCATACACAAATGATAAAAAGATAACCGGTACTAAGTGAATTTTTAAAAATAAATTGGGTGAGGATGGGTGTGTTGTTCGTAACAAGGCTAGACTAGTGGCTCAAGGTTAAGATCAAGAGGAAGGCAATGACTTTGATGAGTCATTTGCCCCGTTAGCAAGAATGGAAGCAATCTGTTTGCTTCTTGCCTATGCTGCCCAAAAGGGCTTTAAAATATTCCAAATTGATGTTAAATGTGCCTTTCTAAATGGTTTCATTGATAGAGAAGTATTTGTAGCCCAACCCCCTAGTTTTGAAAACAAAAATTTTTCAAATCATGTCTTTAAACTTTCAAAGGCCCTTTATGGCCTTAGACAAGCTCCAAGAGCTTGGTATGAAAGGTTTAGTGCCTTCTTATTAGAAAATGAATTTCAAAGGGTTACTACCAATACTACTTTATTCATAAAAGCATCTAATGATGATATTTTACTTGTTCAAGTTTATGTGGATGTCATAGTATTTGGTTCGGCAAATGAATCATTGTGTGAAGAGTTTGGAAAACTAATGACTAGTGAGTTTGAAACGAGTTTAATGGGAGAATTAACTTTCTTTCTTAGTCTTAAAATCAAATAAACTCCTTGTGGTATTTTTATTCACCAAGGGAAATATACCAAAGAATTAATCAAGAAATTTGGTTTAGAAAATTCCAAACCAATAGGAACTCCCATGCATCCAAACACTAAACTTGACAAGAATGAAAATGACAAAGATGTTGATGAAACAAGGTATAGAGGAATGATAGGATCTCTCATATATCTTACATCCTCCACGCCGGACATTATTCAAAGTGTGGGTGTATGTTCTAGATTTCAATCTCACCCAAAAGAGTCTCATCTTTCGGCCGTTAAAAGAATCATTAGATATATAAAAGGCACATGTGATCTTGGCTTATGGTATCCTAAATCTAATGAGTTTTGTGTAGTAGGGTATTGTGATGCAGATTATGCGGGAGATCGAGTGGATAGAAGAAGCACTTCGGGAATGTGTTGCTTTCTTGGAAATTCCCTAAACATGTGGTCAAGCAAAAAACAAGCCATTGTTGCTTTATCCACGGCTGAAGCTGAATATATCTCCGTATCTGCTTGTTGCTCACAATTAATTTGGTTAAAAACTCAATTAGAGGATTACAAACTGAAAATTGATAGTATTCTCCTGTTTTGTGACAATATGAGTGCAATAAACATTTCAAAAAATTCTGTGTTGCACTCTAGAACTAAGCACATTGAAGTAAGATATCATTTTATTAGAAAACATGTGCAAAAGGGTACTATTAATACTCAATTTGTAAAATCTGAAGAGTAACTGGCTGATATCTTCACTAAACCATTATATGAAGATAGATTTTGTATGCTGAGAACAAATCTGGGAATGAGGGATTTTAATTCTGTTGAATAAATGGTAATTTTCTAGTTTCTGTGTGTTTTTGTCTCGTAGACAGCAGGAAAATAAAACTGGACAAGTGAGGAACTCTTAAAAAGGAGGAAGGCCTAATCAAGTCCAAGAAATCTGGTACTCTAAGCCTAAGTCTGTTACAGTATTCTTTGGGCTTGTGTAAGACAAATTTTGTTATATGGGCTCATTATTTTAAAAATCATAATTTACTTATTTGATTTAAAATTTTTTTTTTCACGAATTTTCACATCATTCTTCTTTAAGATCTTATCAAGGTCAACTTTTCATGGCAAGTCTTTTCAGTTACCATAATTTAATTTTAAAATTCTATTTGTTTTGAAACTGTTTTATTAATTGTTTTTGCTTTAAAAGAGAAACCCCCTCTATACATTAATGGCGGTTGGCACCTCATCTCTCTCTACCATCCTTCCTCTTCGCCACTTTCTATCTTCTTTTTCTCTATTTCTTCTCCTTCAAAATGAGAAAGAATTTACCCACAAAAAGGAGTAACCAAATTTAAATCCCCTCCAAAAATACTTCTTCATCCAAACAACCCCAGACACACACTCACATTCATATCCATTCAGACTCCTCTTCTTCTCGTTTATCTCATTCTTCTGAATCAATGGTGCGTAAGGTCATTCACCAAAAGGGTTCATCTGCACGCAAGGAAGCAGTTTCCTCCCAAGGAAAAGGAACGAAAGGTAAAGGGCCCATGCATGAAGAGGATAAGCCTCCATCTCCTCATCCACAACGTTCCTCACCACCTCGTCTCTCTACTCCACACCCATCTGGACGTTCTGCCCCTTCTCAACGTTCTTCTCGAGGAACTAGATGTTCTATTCTTCAGAATACCCGAGAGCCCCCCAACCTAGACTCACTGGATTTCAAAAACAAATATGGTAAATCTCACTCTTTCTATGATCCCTATCGCTTCGTATCCTGTGCAGCCTATATATGAGTTTCACACTCAAGTTTTGGCAAACCGAAAACTGTGTGCTTCATTTGTTGTTGATCTTGAAGCCATTTCTGTTAAAGGAATTGATTTCAATCCAACTTTCATGATTTAAAATGGTCCCCCATTTTTAAAATTAGAAAACTGGTTTATCCATATTTAGTTCGTGAATTCTATGCCAACCTGATTCTTCACGAAGGTGAACTTCATTCGTTTGTCAAAAACACTCATTTCACCTTGAGCAATGAAACCATAAGTGCTGCCCTGGAGTATGAGGACATAGGGGTCAGGGTATTCATGTATGAAAAGTGGGACAACCATGTTGGAATCACCCATTAGGATGTCCTGGCTCGAGTTTGTGAAAATTTTTCTTCAATGGACGGAATCACTCTCACACACAAAGTCCTTGGACCTGTTAGGGGTCTATTACACCGTATTATTACTCACATTATCATGCCACAGAGTGGATCTTATCAGAGGGTGATTGTCTATGACACCCTAGTGCTCTATGCCATCCTGAACTCTGATCCAATCTCTTTTGCTGATTTGATGATTCGACATATGTGGGATTGTGTAAAAGGTGATAAAAAGAGTAACTTGCCCTATGATGTGTTTCTGACTTGTGTGTTTGAGTACTTCGATGTTGATTTAAGTAATGAGCCTGTTGAGAATCGAGTATCTACTATCAAAGGAGGTGGAGTACCGAAAAATGTTAAAGGCAAAAAGGTAAAAGGCACTAAGGCCTCTGTTTTACCTGAAAGTGAAGATGAAAGCCTTCTCTCTGCTGCTGGAACCTCTGACTCTAACAAATATCTTTTCTCTGGAATGATCAAAGAGGTTCTTTTAGAATTTGCAACCATGTCCAAACAAATGGTGAAATCTAGCAAAGAAGCTAGAAAACTTGCTTTGCAAAATGAGAAAGCTTGGCTGAAATCCCATGAAAGGGTGAGTTTGTTCATCAAACATCTGGATTCAACTGATGAGGACATGGATCATTCCTAGAAAGAAGAGGATATTCTGGAATCTGATGTCGAATCTTCTGATGCCTAAGTTTGTCCCCTGTTGCCGCTACAGATGAATGCACTTCTATTTTGCTCTCTTTGAATTTGACTTAGTTGAACTATTTTTCATTTGACTTGGATGCCTGTACTAAAATTTGATACTATTTTTTTATGCATGAACTATTATGGATTGCATTGTTTGCTCTCCTATGATTACAAGTAACCCTCCTTGATGACAAAATGGGAAGAAAAAGAAAAAAGAAGGGCTGAATTAAAACTGTGTTGTTTCATTCTATTTCATTTGATTGGCTGTCCTATTTTAGTACCCTGTTACAGTGTTCTATTTTATGTTTTGATTTGGCCCTGTTTTAAGCACCCTGTGTTGGTTGTTTTGAAAAATTTATGCTCTGTTTTATTGGTTACATCTATCCCTTGTTCTTAAGGTGTTTGATAAGTAATCCCCTATATAAATCAGGCTCGGTTTTAAAGGTTTCAATCCTTGAAATTTTTATCCTTTAGGAACCCCTTGGAGCTTGTACAGAGTTTTTGCTTTCTTGAATATTTTGTTAATCGAGCAGACATTAAGGGGAGCACATTGAACGAAAGAAAGGGGAAGAAATTTACAAAATCTTCAAAGGGAAGTTCTCTAACCTAACTCCTTCAATTCAGTTTTAATAATGTTTGTCACCAAGGAGGAGATTGTTGAGTTTGGAAAACTGAAATGATGATCAAATATTATTAAAATATAAATTAAAAAATTATTAAAATTATTATTAAGTATTCATTTAATTATTTCCAATAGGTTGTTTGATGATTTTGGTTAAGTGTGCAGGGAAGCAACTTAATTTTCAATAATGGGCTAAAAGCTAAATAAGCCCAATTTAATTAATGAACAAAATCAGCCCTATACCAAATTAATTTAAAAATAGTGGCTGAATATTAAAAGAAAGAAAATCAAATTAGCCCAAACCTTCCTAAAGTCCATACGGTGATCTCAAAATCAATGGGTCTCACTTTGCAAAGTCTTCACTCTTCAATTACCTAATCCCCTAGTTAAAGTGACACATTTCCCAAGTACCAATTCACATTGCAAAGTCTTCATTTCTTGTTTATTGGGACTTGGAATTCAATTGAGTTTAATTTCCCTCATAGCTTTCACCAAAAGCTTTCTCTCTTCTTTCTCTCTTCTCTTTTGCTTCAGTCAAATTATGAAACTCATCCAAGAAAAAGAAAGAAAGAAATGGAAATTTCAGAGGTTAGATTTGAAAAAAGACAAAAGGATTTTTGCCAAATCAAAGCAAGAAAAAAGGCTATAGTCTAGTTGCTAAGCTCCCTTGGTCAAAGCTCAACAAAAGTTTGTTTCTTCATTTGTGCATCATCGAGGATCAAGAAGAAAGGCTCCAAGCTCTCATACATGGAAAAGGAAACCATGGAGAACGTGAAGCCACCTTGGATCAGATGCTCATCAATGGTCAGAATCAATTCTTGGGGCCAAAGTCAAGATCAATGACCAAGATTGAAGAAAATGAATGAAAAAGGTTGAGAGAGGTACATGCAAACAGATTTGGTTTCTCTCTCTCTCTCTCTTCTCTGTTCGAACCACTGCTACTCTAAGGTTGGAGAAGAAGTTGCTGGGTTGGTTAAACCGGTTTCAAACTTAGAAGCTTTTCCTTCTATATTAAGGGTGAACGGCCAAGGGTTGAGATCAACGAGAGTAAGTGAAAAAGCACAGAGTTCTGATAGGCGTCATAGCTACCCAAAAGCTGCCTGAGTTCTTCTCCTTCAATGATGTTCATTTAGTTTTCTTTTTCTTAGTTTTGTCTGTCTGAGTCTCATGGTAAAAGGAAAACATGGTGAGGTTTGTAAGAAAAAGCCATTGAGAGGAAAAAGACAGTGAACAAAATTAGAGAAAAAGCTATAGATGTCTCAGAATTTCTTTGTACATCTTTCTTTTGTGAGTCATGATCTTGTGGGGATTCCCTTACAAGTTGGGTTAGCACTTTGCAGTTGAAAGCTTGGTTTGAGTCCAAGTCAAATTCAGATTGGGGTTAGAATCTGGATTTGTCCCAGATAGGATGGGTAGATCCTAGGGAAGAATTGACGTTTGTAATATTGAAAAAGACAGTGAAATTCTATCATTATTGTGATGGAGACTGGATGTAGGCTACATTGCACCTAGTAGCTAAATCAGGATATATTTGGTATCATTTCTTCTTCTCTACCTCGTTTCTGTTTCTGTTACTCATGAGATAAAATGAAAAATGTCTCTCAATTTGTTACGAGACAAAAGTGAAAATATCTCCTCAAGTTTGTTGAAAAGGTAAAAGTAATATTCTGCGAAAAAGGAAGTTAAGATTCAACCCCCCTTCCCCCCTTCTCTTAGCCACTTATTACCATCAATCCTCATCATTATCACTTCTGCTTCTACTATGTAACCATATTTTATTATTATCGTTATCCCCTCTACTGTCATCATCACTAATACAAATATATGCTATCTTATTTTGTTTTTTATTCCATGTTATTTTTTCTCTTTAAAAGATTTTCGTACTGCAATTACTTTTTTTTACGACATCATTCTCAACAATAGTTTTTATCAACTTAATCACCGCCGATGAAAGAATTTTTCAAAAATAATCTTATTAATAGTTTGTGAGAGTTTAAAACCTCCATAAATTACAAATAAAATCTCCATAAAATTAATTTTTGTTATTATTTAACAAATTTTTTGACAAAAAATCATATTATCCTAAAATAAAAAAATTAAAGACCAAAATATCTTTTTTTTTAAACAATAAATATTTTATTTTTCATAAAAATAGACAAAAATTAAGTTAAGTTTTACTCAAAAATAAAATATTCCTCCAACACCATCTTTCTTTCTCTCTTTGAGAATCATCAACTCCATCTTCTCTCCTCCATCCCCATAAAACCACAACCATCCACGTCTTATCCCACTCAAAACTCCGATACTCCTCTGCTACCGGACCTCCATATTACTACAACTAGCTAACATTTAATTTGACTAAAATTCCAAACTACCACCATATCAACTTGCTTTTTTAACCATCTATATAATTCTATAATCTTATTTTATTCGGAAAAAATATGAATTTTACTCTTCACGATCCCAACTAAATTCCACGTAACATTTCAAAATAATTCAATTATCTGTCAATCAAATATATGCCTAAAAAGGTCAAGTTCACACTAATTAAAAACCAATCCATCTGCCTAATGCCCTGAATATATATCTATTATATATGTAAAATGATCAGAAGGATAAACAATCATGAATAACATATCCGATATCTATCACTATATGGTCATTATTATATATTATATAATAATTCATTTGAATTGAAACCGCATTAAAAGCTTGACAGATTTATATTTCTCGCCCTTTTCATCATAGAGAGGGACTGAACGAAATCCAGACTTGAGCTCTGTGACTGGCAAACATGTCTGGCCAGCAAAATCATCCTTCTCAGTTCTATTTTCTTCTTTAACTTGTATACGTAGCAAAGCCAGATCTGGGACACTTAATGGGAATTCAAACTCTTCTTCCCACACGGGAAACCAGTTATTTTTAATTGTCTTTGTTTTCTTCTTCGCTCTATCAGCAGGTACTCCAGCAATATCAATCTGTTACAAATTGGTTAAAAAGATGTTAAATGTAATATGTATTATGTATTACTTATTCAGAAACCTAGCCATGATGACCTAAAATTTTGCAACGTGTACACTAAACACCAGCCATTTGAAATACAAAGTGGTTAATTTGGTGACTGACTTTTGAGTTTTGATGCACAAATAGCATTTTTGAAGATTTTGTACTCAAAATTATATGTCTAGAACTAGAAGTGTTTCGTAATAAAGAATACAAAGACGTAGAAAATGGAAATGAAAAAAAGGAAGATAAGTTGTGTCTTTGTTGCCTCTGTTGGCAAAGTACCACCTATGCTTGGTTACAGCTGAGTACGGTTTCTTTTTTCAAATTAGCTCAAAATTACTACATTTTGGATAAATTTTTATTTATCTTTTAATTTCTTTTGTTCCAAAATTATCTAGATTTATATTCTAAGATGTCAAATTGACTATTAGACTATTTAAGTATTTATTTTTTCATTCAACACCAATTATTTAAATTACTTTAATGTGATTGATGAGGTAAATAAGTTGTATCACATACTATGCAAATATAGTATGAGATATCATGGTGAGTCACAGTCTATTCACGGATAGATGAGATGTGGACTCAATCTAAATTGAGTCTACGCCTCATTCAACGGGAGTTCGAGTGCGACTTGGCACGGTAGGGTTAATAGTTAAATTAGTTATAAGACATTTTTTAAATTTGTTTCTAAAAATTTTTTCAATCAAATTGATCTTTTAAAAATTAGGAATTAATCATATCTGTCTTTCAGTTATTCTGTTCACAATTTTTGTCAACGATTGATGATATAAGATGTTAACTGAGAGTATACATGAACATGACACATAACATGTTCAATTGGACGTTAACTAAATATGTTTAAAAAAATCTATCAATTTAGTCACTAGGTCATATTGGGAATAGGATTTTTGTAATTAAAGAAAATGACTAAATTAATAATTTTTTATAAATATATTTAGTCAATATCTAATTAGATATATTAGGTGTTATATATATTATCAATTAACGTTTTATAGCATCAATCTTTAAAAAAAAATTGTTAATGAAATAATTAGAGGACAAATATGATTAATTCATAATATTTGAAGGACCAATTTAATTAAAAAAATCTTTCAAAAATGAATATAAACAATATCTCATCTTCTAGAGACTAATTTGACTATTGGTACGATATCTATAGAAAAGATACACATAACATTTTTCATTTATCAATGTTGAAGTATATGGACTACGGTGTCAGACGATCTTTTCACAGAAAGTCAAGAAACAAATGTTCAACTATCTCAACTGTGGCTGGTTGATTAGTGTTCCAAAATTTGGAGTATAGTCAAATTAGCAAACTCATACCTTCACATAGAAGTCTGGTGGTGAATGGGAATCGAAGTCCGTTAGGCTGAAATCTGAGCTCCAACCTGTCCCCAAGTAGACTTTTACCTAAAGGGTGAATGAAGACTTTCAGAAGATAGTAGTAAAGTAATTTTTCAGATGATAGTTGTCACCAAGTATTAGAAACAAAGGAATTAATTGATTTCCATCACCTTTAATGTCTTGTTCACCGGCAATGTTCTTTTAGGATCGAAAACCTCGTTATTCGGACCTTTTTCGACAAGAAAATCAGGTTTTTTCACATAGCCACACCCTCCATTTGCTTTGAACATCCCTTGCATGAACCAAAGTGATTTGCCATGCCCCTAATGAAGAAGGAAGCTACAGATGTCAGCACTCAGCGTTACTGTTGAAAATTGAGTGACTTGTGAAGAATCTTACAAGTTACAATATCACATAATTTACAAAAGGGTGTGCTAAAAAACATAAAAGAATTTGATAATTTTGTCGAACTAATGGATATCAAGTTAGTGTACATCTTTATAACTAGAATTTTCAGCAATCAAATCTTTCTTGGTCCATTTGTAGCTTATTCAATGTAAAATATGAAAGTAGAATCTTGGAGCAACTGTTGAGTTGTCTCGGTGTGACTTCAAGATCACGGTTCAAACCATAGAGACAACAACTGATGTAATTGTCAGCTTAGGCTGCGTACATTAGACCCTTTGAATGTGGCTCTTCCCCAGATTTTGTGTTAACAAGAGATGCTTGTGTACCAGGCTTTTTTTTTTTTTTATCTGGCTAGCGCACACGAGTAAGGAAATCAATATAGATTACCGGTAATTATCATTACTGGTAATCGTAATCACAATTATCAAATGCATGATAGAAATAAATGTACGTACACACGTAATAAATGCTAAGCCCAAACCGGTTCACTAGAGTGGAAAATAGATACTGTATAAGTCCAAACCTGCATGTTAAATGCAACCATCTGAGCTCCATGCGTCCATGCTATGTGTGGCTTGTAATTAGAGGAGGTTATGCGTGTTCCCTTTGGATACACTCTGAGAATATTCTTCTGGGTGAACCTAGAAAGAATTTAATAAAAAGAAAAAAAAAAGAAACACGTCTCATTTTTGGTTGGTCTAAACCATAAAGAAAAAGCAACTATAAGCTTTGGGGTTACAAACAGTTATATTATTGAAAAATTTTCAAGTATTCCAGGAATACTAGTGTTCAAGTAGTTTCAGGCTTTTAGCTATTGATATCAATCATGTATATATTTTATTATAGAGATTAATGGTTAAAGCCACTAGAATACCAATATTTCTTGAATATTTGAAACACTTCCTATATTATTAAATAAAACTCAACCTCAAAAGTTAACTCAGGTGACGAAAAGAATATTCTCTAACATGTTTCAACATTAATGAGATCATATCTTTGAGCAATATGAGGCTTTTAATAAGCCCTCCTCACACTAAAGATTGGATATTTGAATCGTGAAGTTTACATGACTAGACATGTATGTATGATCCAACTGACAAACACAGGATAGGCTTAGATACCATGCAGAAACGGTATCAAGTGGTGGTGAAGCACAAAGAATCACCACCCTTGTGAATGTACAAGAGGTATCATTATATACAAGTTATGCTAATTGAGCTAATGCCTAAGCTAAAGCTACTCTAACTGTATTAACTACCATAGCTAACATAAATATCATAAACTTATCTAACTTGAAATAACTGAATTTACATTGAGCACAACATTTTCGAAAATTACCTTACAATGTCAGGTGCAAAAGATTCAGAAGCCTTTTCAAGTTTACTTTCACTTAAGCTCAAACGCTTAACTTTACCAGCAACCTTCAAGTCTTCCTGAAAATCACCCTTTGATTTGCCAGCATGGATTGTAATCAGACGTTTATACTTAGGTGCACTCTCCTTGTATGATTTTTCATCACTTTCATTCAAATCTTCCACATCCTGACAAAATGAATCACAGGAAATGTCATTTCCGGTCCCTGGCCTAAAGGACAAAGTGCCCCCTCCATAATTTGAAAATTCCTAATCGGTCCCCAACTATCCAAATAACTGGTCTAAGCGGTTCTTGACAAATGGTCAAGGATCGAAAAGAACATTTACTCAATAAATAAACTACCACTTCAGTAGCTGGGGCATTTAGGCAGTTCAAATTCATAATAAAAGCTCCCTTGATCTACCAAAGAGAAAAACCAAAGTCTTCATCTCTATACTCACTTTGTCATCACTTTCCACTTTATTAGTAACATCTGGTGATTGTGATCCTTTGTCAGCTGATTTCGTTTTTTTGTCTTCGTCGTCACAAGATTTGGAATCAAGATATTCTATTGGTGGTTTAGTTGATATGAGAATTCGACCTTTCAACGATTCTGGGGAGGGGAATTCAGACAGCAAATCTGTCTCAGGATAATAAAGCAGTTCCCCAAATATTTCAGTCACCATCTGCACATATGAAGATCGAAATTCACATTCAGTTCGTAACAAAATAGGGACATGAACTTCATCCTTGAGTAGGAAGCACAAGTGGAGAAGTAGTACTATTTTAACATAGCTCATTGTACTCTATGCCAAAACATAATCCACCCAACCAATACACAAGCCCGAATTATGACGATGACTATGTTCAAGAAGTATTTCTCAAAATGGATACCTACCTCTGCAACTACAGCCTGAAGATCAGGAGTAAGGTGGTCTTCAAAAGTTATAATGACAGGATACTTAGATGTAACAAAAGCATGCTCTCTTATGGACCACAAACATTGCCTTAGTGAGACGGGAGTGGTAAGAGTTCTGCAGAAACACAGTAAAATTTGATGAAGTAATTTGATTCAGTTGCAATCATGTATCTCACAAAACGGCAAGATAAAAATATAAGAAGGAAATAGTCTTCCAACTTTTACAATATTGAAGTGAGGATCAGCTTGCACCTTCCATGAAAAACCTCAACATCATCTTTAGTTGAATTCGGCCATAAATCAAGTTCAATCACTCGCACACCTCGTACCAAAGCATCTATGATTGGCACATCACTGCAATCACTGGTTAGTTGGTTCCCAATCAGATAGGAATTGTGCCCGGTAAATATGAAATAATGTGACAATGGAGCATTCATATCATGATGTACCTGGAATATCACATCATTCCATCTGTCAATAAGAGACAAAGGGTGTGTTTGCGAGTTCTGATTTGGAGGGAAAGGGAAGGAAGGGGAGAGTCTAAAACGTAAAGCTTATCTATTTTTTATACTTTAAACCCTTCTCTTCTCTTCGCTTCCTTTATTTCTAAAATCAAAACTCACAAACATACCTTTAAACACTTAAACGACCTTCTCTTTTATAGTTATAGACCAGTTTTCCTTAGTTTACAATTTTTTTTTTCTGTTTGCCTTCTTATATAAATTTAACCTTAACAAAGATAAGGACAATGAACCAGTAATTTTAAACAATTATACAAGCTCAGAAGTCAGAAGTAACAACATTGCAGTCTAATTCCAAACCTCATTCTTTCCAGGATAATATGGATTTTGAACTAATAATATAGAGATATAAGCAAGAAAACACTGCAGATGCATATTTATTGTCTATAAGCAATAATCTTTTCACCTCTTAAGGGTGCTATTAATTTCTCATTTCTCTAACTATTCCTTATTGGAATTACTCAAAAGAAAAACTATTATGTCATCCCCAACATTAGAAAAAAAAAGAGGGGGGAGGGGGGGGGGCATGAAAACCAAGCATTATGGGGGGATGAAAACCAAGCATTATAATTGTTAAAATTACTTTTACTGTTTAGCAAGTAATTTTGTCTAAATTCAGTCTGACAAGCTAAGTACAATCAAAAGATATGGACCATACATGGTGTACTGTTCACAAGTCACAAATTCATGAATGTTAGTAAGATATTTGATAACTTGCAATGTCAATTTTGTCACTGATGAGGATAAGGATAAGGAAAAAGAAGTGGCCAGTGGGCCAAGCAACAAAGAAATTAAGGAAATGAAACCAAAAGTAAAGGCTAGGAAGGAAGCTAAAATCATTTTCATAAGAAATGTATTATTTGCACTACTTTTATATATATATCAAAATGTTATACCTTCTTTTAATAATAAAAAGTTAAAAACTTGTTTTCTTAATATTACAAACTTTTTTAAACTTCTATTACAAAAAGAAGATATACTCCCAAGTGTAGTAAGGGTGGCACATTTATTATTTTTCTTTTCAAAGTGGTTTACATGGGCCCCAGTTTTCTGTAGTCCTTTAATATTTCACCAATCTTTGTCTCATTTGTTTTCTCTGCTTCTTTTGTATAGGGAACAGGAGGCATTGAATGAAAATTCGGATAATTGAAAACCAGGGAAAAAAAATATGTATTCATCCGAATGAGGAAAACAAAGCAGGGAAAAAAGAAAAATCCTCATGTGAGACAATTTCTGATTGAATTAAAGTTAAACAAGAAACTTCAGTGACAGACACTCTGATCTGAACTCTGAAGCCATTGGTACGTAACATGGGGCAGTTAATTAGTTAAGCACCACAGCGTAAATAACAACCAATCACTCCAGACAACAGAAACAGTATCCTACTATCCTATATGATCCAGAAAACTTAGCTTGCTTCACCAAATTCTGTTTTATTGATCAACAATAACACAAGTAAAAATACGGATTAGTCTTCAATGCACTATGCAAGCACATCCAAGTATGTCCCTCCAGAAAAGGAAGAAAAAAAAAGTTTGACTGTATCTTATCTTGTACTAAAATATTTACATTATTATTCTATTAAATTTAACTCATTTAATAATGCAAGTTTTCTGATATCCTAAAGGAAGCGGAAAATTTTCATGCTAGTTACAAATTAGCTATCGCATAAAATACATATTTAATATTCATAAAAATATTTAATTATTTCGTCAAAAATAAGTTTTTTGGTAGAGCGTCAAAAATAAGTTTGATTATATTCTAACGAAAAAATTACTAATTATTTTATTATAAAATGTTATGTTAGTAACAGAGTATTTTGTTAAAAAATTGTGTAAGGAAAAAAAAATATTTCCTAACAATTTTTTTTTTCTTTTCTTTGGGAAAGAAAGAGGTGGAGAGAAAGAAGTGACCTCCGATTTGAAGGGAGCATTGAGATCGTCGCGTAGGAGGAAGTGGAAGAAGTCGTCGAGGGTGAGTCCGTCGTCGGTTTTGTGATCTCCTTTGAGCGATTGAATGATGCGAAGGGAGTCGTCGGAGGTGCATTGGGGTTCGCGCTGGTGATCGGTGAGAAAGGCGAGGAGGTTGTCGGCGGACATGGAAGTGGCGCCGGCGGAGGAGAAGGAGTGGAAGGCGTGGAGGACGTCAGAGGGAGGTCCGGGCTCGGTGTTGGTGAAGGTCTTGTTGAAGCAGCTGAATTGCTTGTAGGTGTATGTGTGGGTGGCCATCGCGATGAAACGCTGTCGTTCTATCAAAGCTGTTGTTTATTGTTGCTGCTGCTGCCGCAGTGAATATGGTGGTTATATTATATGGATGTGTTTTTGTGAGAGAGAGAGAGAGACAGAGAGAAAGAGAGACTATAAATGGAAGCCGGTTGAAGCGCGATGCTGTTTCCATTTTGCGTGTTTTTCTTTGACATGCGTGTTTCTGTCTGGGTTATGCGTGTGTGTGTAATTGTCTACTCTTAACAAAAATATTATAGGTTAAGTTGTTATATATTTGACTATTTGTATATATTTATGTGTTATTTAATTAATTTTAATATATATTTTATAAAAATAATTGATTTTTTTTATAAATGTAGTATGGTTAATTATTTTATTTTATATCTAATTAGGTTATATATGGTTATACTAAAGTTTAATTTATTTTTTTTCTTTTATGTCTATGTAACAACTTTAATGAAAGTGTTCTAGAAAGATTGTTCTCATCATAGCTAATTTTTACAAATAGATAGTTGAATTGGGGGTAGATTTGTGAAAATTGATTAAGTAAAGAAAGATTAATACGAGAGATTAAAGGTTGTGGGTTCGACTTTCTTATCTTTGGTTAAAAAAAAAAACAAAAAATAAAAAATCAACGTAATTAATTTAAAATTTTTAAAGGACCAATTTGATTTAAAAAAAAATTTGGAAATCAATTTAAAAAACGAGTGAAAGACGATTTTGACTATCTACGAGTCAAAATAACACTGGTTTAATTAAGTTCATATGAGTTTTACACTTGTTATTAAATTTAAATGCCTTTTATAACACATAATATTAATATACAGAATTTGTTTATTCAATTTGGAAACTCAAATTATGATTTAGATAAATCATGAGACATTCTTCTATCAAAATTTTCAATCTAGTGTTCGCAACTTTTATCCTACTAAAATTAATCTGACCTAATTTATATCTACTTCTAATAGATAATTTAGTACAATTAAGTCAGATCTAATAAAATTCGACTTTAATCAATTTAAATATTGGTTTTGGAATTTTGAAATCCGAACTATAACTCAATTACTCGAATAGGATAATATTAGTTTTAAAAATAAAATATCATTATATATATACAATTTTGTTAAACTTCAAAATTTAGATAGTGTCAAATTATAATATTTATTTAAATATAAATTTGATGATGTATTACTCTTTATTTATCTTTTTTATTATTACATATTATTTATAGAATTTTTTTTTATTTTTTTATCTTTTATTTTTAATTAAGTATTTGATTATCTAAAACTGATTCAATTCGAGTTTAATCAGTTCAAATTGGTTCATGTCCACTCAAATTCACTCATTTTCCTCCGATCCAATCGGTGAACAACCCTTCATTTTCTTTTGTTTTATATGAGAAATCATTGAAGCCATTAAGATTGATTTAATGGTGAAACGTTTGAAAAATATACGTGAGATCCTAAATAAAATTCTATTATGGTTCTGGTAACCAAGAAAAAAATATGAAAAATCTGCCATGCTATATAGGTCAGGTGGGCTAGCTTGAATACTTCTTTACCATAAATGGCGAAAAAGCTGTTTCATATTTTTTGTTGTGTGACAATAAATGTTAGAAAGCTACACAGTTAAAGAAAAAAAGTAAAAACCTTCAGTTATACATCGATTATCCATTATTTGACAAATGACAAGTACACAAATAAACAGCAATCATGTGTGACAAAATCTTAATGAACAAGAACATCCAAATTCAATATATTAGTATATTACCATATTGTTTTCATTGTTAAATATCAACATTCTTTTCAATCATCCTAACCTAAGACTACATAGTACATTTAGATAAACTATGTGCCTACAATTCATTCAAAATATTTCAAGCTGAAACCTCATTAGAAGCTTCACAGATTTAAATTTCTTTCCCTTCCTGTCATGCAGGGCGACCGACCGGAATCCGAGTCGTAGTTCGGATACTGGTAAACAAGTCTGCCCTGCAAAATCATCCTTCCCCTTGTCTTTATCCTTTACTTCGATCCGCAGCAAAGCAAGCTCAGGAACTGTTAAAGGAAATTCAAACTCTTCATCCCAAACAGGAAGCCAATTGTCCTTGATTACCCTTGTTCTTTTCTTTACACAATCAGTTGGCACCCCAACAAGACATACCTGTCACAAAATTTTGATTACTTCTAATCATAAATAAGTATCTAATGGTTTATAGTCCAAAGTAAAAGATGAAATAATCAAAGAAAAAACTTTGTTGTTAGTAACAACAATATTCATGATCAATGATGAAACATAGCATTAAATTTTAATGGTGAAATATCAGTTATGCTACTAAGAGACATTGAGAATTATGAAACTGACCTTGGTGTAAAAATCTGGAGGAGAAAATAGATCAAAGTGTGTTGCACCGAAATCGGATCTCCAGCCAACACCTAGGTAAACATTTACCTGTTTTGAACAAGAAAATGTTAAGATTTCATGAAATAACCAAATTTTATTGTTTTATAGAAGGAATCATAAACTTAACACTCACCCTTAATATCTGCTTCACTGGCAATGTTCTTCTAGGATCAAACTCGTCTTCATGTGAATTTTTTCGGGTCAGAAATTCGGGCTTTTTAACATAACCACATCCTCCATTTGCTCTAAACATTCCTTGCATCAGCCATAGCGATTTGCCATGCCCCTATCGAAAAACAAACATTGAATGACTGAAAAGGCTTACATTCCAGTAGTTTTCATAGTATGAAAATTGGTGATGTGAATTCTGATATTTGTTGGACCAAACTCTTGGAACTTTATCCCTAAGAAGTTATGCTTTTGACAATACACTCCTTGACACCATTTTGGACAGATTCATATCATAATATGACTGATCATAAATCAAACCCAGAAATCATACTAATTCATAAGTAATGCATGAAAATAGACAAAATGCCGAAAGAAGAAACTTATGCTTCATAAGGTTCTCTACTAGCTTCTCATGCATTTTGGATTGGACATAACTTTCTAACCTGCATATTGAATGCCACCATTTGAGCTCCATACATCCACCCTAAATGCGGCCGAAAGTTTGTGGATTTGATGCGTTCTCCTTTAGGATAGACTCTCAGTATATTTTTCTGTGTGAACCTGCAAAGCATAACAATGAGTATCAAGTAGTCAGTTACAGAAATAAGAATAATCTTCAGCTACAAGTAATCTTGAATTAAGTTTGATAGATACCTAATAATGTCTTTTCCATGAGATTCAGAAGCACTTTTGAGTTTCTTCTCACTCAAACTTAGCCGTTTAACTACTTCGCTATCGGCTTTCAGTCGATCCTTCACAGAACCTTTTGATTTCCCACCATGGATTGCAATCAAGTGTTTGTATTCAGGTGCATTTTGCTGGTTTGGTTTGAAATCACATATATTTGTGTCTTCATCACTTACATTCTGCTATGCATTAAAGACAAACATAAATGAAACAAACTAGCAAATCGATTTTCTTTTTCTTAAAAAAAAATGAATATATATGGTTCTCTCACATTCTCCTCAGTTGTCAATTGAGCCATGGAATCTGGCAATTCCACGTTCCATAATTCTTCTTCTTCTCCGGAGGACGGTTCGCTTTCATTTTGCATATGGTTATTATTGCTGCCCTTGTCCATAACACTATTAGAATGAGCATATTCTTTAGGAGGTTTGGTGGATATAACAACTAGATTTTTCAATGATTCTGGTGAAGGGAATTCTGTCAAGTAATCTGTCTTGGGATAATAAAGCATGTCTCCAAATATTTGAGTTGCTTTCTTCATAGACATAAAGAACAAAGATTAAATCCATGATGAAAAATCAATAGCTAAGAATTGCTCCCTATTTAACTAGATGATTAGATGAATTCTCTTTCTCTTTATTTTTCTTCTCTCTTCTTTGTTTAGGTGGGAATGAATCAAAAAGAATACCTACTTCTGTGAATTTGGCCTGAAGTTTTGATGTTAAGTGGTCTTCCAAAGTTAGTATCACTGGAAAATCAGATTTGACAAAAGCATATTTCTTTATGGATTCCAGACATTTGGTTAGTAAAACTGGAGTGGTAAGAGTCCTGCTCAGTTATGACAAGAAATTCATCAAACAAAAATATAAGAACTTTTGTTCTTCCTTTACTACATTAATAACTCCACAAGATCAGTTTTTATGGTACCTTCCGTGAACTACTTTAATACCATCTTCATTTGAAGATGGCCACAGATCGAGTTCAATCACTCGAACTCCTTGTTGCAAAGCCTCAATAATCGGCTTGTCACTGCAATCACTTGTGAGTTGATTCCCAGTCAGATAGGAATTGTGTCCAGTGTACATAAAGTAATGTGACAAGGGAGCACTCATATCATGGTGAACCTGAAATGTCATATGATTTATACATTATCAGAAAGAAGTTAAACCATTTACCTTAAATACCATGCCTCAGAGCAAATCCATTATGAAAGGCTATAGAAAACAGTAAAACACAATAATACTAATAATAAGCAAAGTAGTAAATTATGTAAGCTAAGCATGTAAGTTTTGTTCTATCATTGATTTTTGTTTTTATGTAACTCTTAGAAATTTTAGAGCTCATTTGTTTCTGCATTCACACCAACATTATTTGTTTTTGTTGCAAGTTAGGTTGCAACATTTTGTCCTACAATAAATAAATCATTCCATTCTCTGAAAGTTGTGATATTGCACTTCTCTCAACAAGTGGAAAACATAGCATGGTACATTGAAAACATGGTTAAGTTAAAAAGTATTAAAACTAAGAATTTAATTTTTACATATACTATCAATGTATAAAAAGAACAAAAAAGTACGTAGATATCCAATTATATACCGTCACACCAGCAAAAATGTTTCCCCAACCATTCACTAGTTTTGGAGTCTTACAAATACAAGTATATAATCGGATAACAATGTAGTATTCTTATGTTACTTAAACGCTTCCTATTAAGTCAAGAGTGATATACGCCTTACTACTTAGGCATATCTTGATCATATATCTACTATGTTTTTTTATAGATGATTTAGATTTATAAGAGTAATTTCTTATTCTAATTGACCAAATTTTTTATAATATAAAATTTGTAATAAATAAAAATTTAAATATTTAGTTTAGCATATAAATATATAATACAAGGAGCATCGGCATTCTTTGATTCTTACTATAGTGTACAACAATTAAAATAGCAAACTAATGCAGATGAATAACAGGCTTGCAAAATTTTTCTAATTCACTCATCTATCTGATCCATCAAAATTCAAACATATACATAGAAAGATAAAAGATCATATACCTCAGTTTTCAATGGACCATTGAAATCATCAAGAAGCAGAAAATTGATGAACTCCATGAGGCTGAGCCCTTGTTCCCTACTTGTAGTGTTGGAATTCCCAGCAATTTGCAACAAAACCACCTCCAAATCCATTAAGGTGCAGTTCTTATCACCTTGATGCTCCAACATGAACCCTAGAAGCTGATCATTTGACATGTATTCCCCACCTTTTGCAAACATGTGAAATGCTTCCTTAATGTCCAAAGATGGTTCTTGCTTTTTCAATTCAAATTTTCTGGTCAAGAAATTCAACACCTTGTACTTGTAGATCTCCTTTTTCATCTCCTTTTTCTTAACCATTTTGCCCTGCTAATAATCAATATCACCCTCTCTCAAATGATTTGGAAGTGAAACAGAGGATACAGAAGATAAAGTGAAGAAGCTTTATAAGACTTAAAGAGTAATTAGAAGTGAGTCAACTTTGGAAACACAGCCCTCCTTTTTTTCTTTCTCTGTTTTGATTGGCAACAAAACGGTCAAAACCTTAAACCTCTTTTGTCTTCTTATAAAATATATTTTATTGGTACTACCTTGCCATTTTCCTTTGATCTGTGATTGGATAATGGATACTCGGACATGTTCATGCGCAAATTGCAGTCAAAAGAAATTTAAAAAAAAAAAGGTTATTCAATCTTTTTTCAAAAATAAGTTATTTTTCAATTTTTAAAATTATTAAAATGTGGAGGTTAGTATACGAATACAACACATATTGTTTTAAATTAAGTTTTTTTCCCTTTATTTTAGCATTTATCAAGTATAATGTTAGATAATTTTGTAATTCTATTCTAATGAACATTTATTGTATTTCTTAGCTAGTTCTCTTTTTACTGTCAATACTATTTCATATTAATTTCTATTCTCTCTTCTTTAACTAATAAATACAACAACAATAATAATAAGTATATGGTTAAATTATTTTTTCAATTTTTATAATTTTATCAAATTTTTTATTAAGTCTTTATATTTTTTTTAATTGAGTTGTAACATTTTGAATTTTTTAAAATTAAATAATTAGTTATTTATGAATTATTATATTTGTTGAAATTTTATTTTTAAAAAAACTTTTTTAACAAAAATAATTAAATTGAATTTTATGATTATTGAAGTTTAATTTAATTATAACTTATTCTATTAGTTTGAATTATTTATTAAAAAATATTTTGATAGGCAAAATTAAGTTAATCTTTTATTATTATTATTATTATTATTATTATTATTATTATTATTATTATAAATGAGTTCATTATGTATATATAATAAAAAAAATTATTAACAAAGCTATTAAAAATATATATATATATATATATATATATATATATATATATATATATATATATATATATATATATAAATAAAACTTGGCTTTTATATATATATGATCGTATATCCTTGAACCTTTATTTAATGGAATTATGATACTTGATTAGTATTATTGAAGGATTACCATGTGTTCATAACACTCAGCGGAAGAAAAGAAGGTAATCCTAAAGATTTATTTTTGTGTTTAAATTTTATTCCAATAATATACAATATATAGATCAGATCTAAATACCTTTAGACGCTTTAGTAAAAATCACTTTCTCCTTCGATGGTACGAAGGCGCTATGCGTATCCACACCGAGAACAACCTTTGCTGTCAACTCCTTGACCAATGGATATCTGATCTAAATTGAGAAACCTCTTGCAACTCTTTGCACGCCATAAAATTCTCCCAGAATCAGGTTCACATACATTTATGTGTGTAGAGATAAAGGAATAAAACCCTTGTGTTTTATTCTCTATACTTTCTTCTACTCTTGGCATACATATATATAGTATGAGATTTGTTACTGATTTTAAATTTGATTCTCAATTCAAATTTAAATCATATCTTGAAATTCTAAATCTGAATCCTTCAAATTTATGAATCATATCATAACTCAATTTGAAACAGAATCATCCAAATTTAGAATTCAAGTTTACAAATAGAATAACTAATTATTCTCAAATCTCATTTACTATTATCAATTATCATACTATTATTATATTCTTGGTGCTAGCAAAGAATATAATAATATTCCATTTGAATCAATATAATTATTTATTTGATCAAATCAAAATAATAATTAAATAATTCTATAGCAAAGATTAGAACACTCGTTAGTGTGGTACCCCATAGGTTCAATACTAAGCGAGTAGTAAATTAGTCATACTAAATTTACTAATCAAGGTTGGCATCTAGCAACACTCCTCAACGACCCAATAGTATGAAGTAATATATTTTTACTAAGAACCTCAGAAGAACAAAGTATAATTCCTTCCATCTTTCCAGTTCTTGGTTAACCCTTAGAGTATGGTTTAATTGTCAAACTCTAACTTGTTACCATTATTATAATGAACTGTGAATGACCTAAGAAACTCATTTTTTCATTCATTCAATCCCGTTGGCTAAGGTTTTATTCATCTCAGTTATTATAATTATAGAGCTCAAACTCTTTACCGAGAGTTGACGGATTCCTTATTGACTAATCGTTAATTTTACAAGTATTTAAATCATACCCAATATCCATTCAACTAGCACCCTAGGGTATTAGGTGTCCAGAATCAAAGTATAATAAATACATTGTTAATTACTATGACAGTCGCAGGTCAAAGGAAACTCTATTCCTATATTCATCTTGAGAATATCCTATTGACAAATATGCGGTAATTATAACTATTAGGAATTCTCAGAGTGAGTAAGTTTAATGGTCATATCTCTATATGCACCATCTGTATATATAATTTAATAAATGAGATCTATTAATCTTCATCCAATGAAGACCATTATATATATATATTGATCTTTCCGGATTATTAATGTCATTTTTAATAATTCTATGACCAAGAACAATTTAGATTAAATTATAAAAGATTTATCTCTCAATATTATGATCATTATCACAATGATAAATATCTAAATTTAATCAAGAACCTTATTATATTAACATTTTAATATAATAATAATAATAAATTATTTGACACATAATTGATTGAATTGTGGTCATACTTCTTATTCTCAATAATTATTATTTAATATTAATTTCCTTTATTCCTTTCTTTTGGCTTAAGCCATTAAAGAAATAAGAAAAAAAAAAAAACAAGGAAAAGCTAAACTGGCTTATTTATATATAAGCATATATATACATAATTGACACATGTTTTTTTTATTATAACATTAATCATCCATTATCATTCTTCATTTCTTTCTTATTACCACCGAACAAGAAGAAAGAAAATAAGGGAGAGAGAGTCCGAAGCTTGCATAGAAGAAAACCATAACTCCTACTGAAATTCTGGCTTCAATTTCTTGAGATCCGTAATTTCAATAAAAATTTAATCTGATAAAAGTGTTCATATCTTCCTCTTTTATACGTTAACATTATTTTTATTAAGTGAAAGCTGACAGTGATGTAACACCCTTTTTTTTTGAATTCGGTCAATTGGAGTTCTAGGAGGCACAAACGATTTTTGACGTTTTTTTCTTAAGTAGCTCAGTCAAAAAGCTCCTCCGAAAATTCTGTTGTTGTGATTTATACTCGAAAGTAGGGTTTCAGTAAATTCTTAATGAATAAATGTGTATTGAATAAGTGAATTGATCTTGTGATTGATTTTTGATTGAATTTGACTTAATTTATGTTGAATTTTTGTGATATATTGATATTTGTGATTAGTTTGGGTTCAGTCAGTTTAAGTACAGTCAAGAACTGAATTATTTTGATGAATTCGAGACTGGAATGTTGTTGGTGATCAAGTGGAATTTGTGAGATTTGATGATGACATTGAGATTTAGTAAGAAATAAATTGATGAATTGATGACTTGATTTGAGATATAAAAATAGTTTGATTTTGGAAGCGGTTGAATTTTTAATTGGTTTGATTTTATAAATGTTTTGATATTAGAAATGATTTTGATTTATTGTATTATTTGAAAGAGTTTGATAAATCGTTTGGATAGGACCCGAGAAGGGTGGCAAAGTTCGAGTTTTAGGGGAGATGTTACAGAAATTTTGTTATAAAATTTAAGACTTTGTTTGAAATGTTATATAAAAAAAGATTGGATTTGAGAAATTGTATTATTTGATTTTTGATTTATTCAGAGAATAGTTATTTTATGATTTTAAATTATTTAAAAAAAGTATTATATTTTAAGGCTGATTTAAAATATGAAAAGGGCTTATGTTTTGAATTTGACTTAAGAATTTCATTCAGAGGAGTTTAAGTGAACTTTAAAAGTAATTGAATTTTGATTGAATGATTTCATTTTGCGACGTCTTGGAAAAAGTTAAAGAATTAGTTTTACGGATGAAACTGGGGTTGGTTTTTGTTTTGAAATTAGTTCGGAACTCTTGATTTGTATGATTTAGTTTTGATTTGATTTAGAAACTTTATTTAATTAATTCAATTTAAGAAAACAATGATTATTAAGGATTTCTAACGAACTTAAGAAAATGAGATTGGTTGTTACTCCCCTAAAGTCTAGAAGCCTTGCTGAGGGGTTAAACTAATAAATGATTTTTCTTTGTCTTTTGAAAGAAGAATTAGTTTAAGTGAAATTGTTTTAAAGGTTTTGGTGAATATCACAAAGAGGTGGTTTTGGTTTTAAAAGAAACAGAGAAGATAAATCAGCACGTGTGATTATGGAAAGTTCACGAGAGGGTGACGATAGTATGGTTAAGGTGTCGAAGAATAAATGTTAATAAGTCGTGGGCTTTGTTTGTGATTGTGCGGGGATGCTCGTAAATATAGAATGGCTTTCAAGAGAAGGGGTCACATGCTTTAACTGGAGAATCAGCACCTACAAGTACTTGCAGAGGTCATGTTCCACATACTTCAGCTGGAGAATCAGTGCCTGCAAGAACTAGAAACTTGTAGAAGTTATGTCGCTGGAATGCCTTATCCGACTTGCGAGATGGATTGCGTTGGGTGCGGGTCGAAACCGAAAAATGAGCTCATTACCTGCGATAGGACTAGACATGCATCATGCTTGTTTGCGCATATCTCTGTGATTGTGTGTATGTGCTGCATGACTGATTGACTTCTATGTTCTTTTATTATTTATACTTATAAGTGTTCTCACTACTAGAAAACTATTTATTACAAATGGATATTTCCGACGGATTTTATCCCACGGAAATACAGACGGAATTTCAGAGGGATTTTTTGTCGGAAAATAAAAAAAAATGAATTAGCATAAATTACAGACGGAAAAAAGAATCCGTCGATAATTCTGTCGGAAAAATTAATTTTTTTTTGTGGAAAATAGTTACAGACAGAAATTCCGTCTGTAATAAAATAGACAAAAATACTACATTACAGACAGAAAATTCGTCTGTAATTTAAATTTTTCCGTCGGAAATAATAAACTAAACCTACCATTGCCCCGAGCCCCATTTCCAGCACACAAATCAAAAGAAATAAACACTGAACTTCTAACATGTGTCTGATAACAAACCCTAATTTCGATCCCAAATAGATCGATCAAATTCCATGGCAAACCCTTCCTCATCTTTCTCCTCCTCGTCTCAATTCACCTACTCCTCTGATCCCTCTTACTTCCCCACTCCCTTCCACCTTCAACAACCGCCTTACGTCCCACCCCTTCGTCCCCCTCCTCCCACCGTCGCCGCTGCCCCCGCTGCTGCCGCATACAGCTATCCTCCTCCACCGTCACACCACCACCAATTCCAGCGTGACGCTCAGTAACTCTTCCAGCGCGACGCCCAGACCATCACCTCGGAGGCTCTCGAGAGCGTGAAGGCTGCCATAGCCAGCAGCGACGTCGACCACAAGACCGATGCGAAGTGAAAGGCAGTTCCCCGATGTGCCGCCGGGCAGACATGGGAGGATCCCTCGCTGGCTGAGTGGCCGGAGAACGACCATCGCTTGTTCTGTGGCGACCTAGGGAACGAGGTGAACGACGACGTTTTGTCGAAGGCCTTCACAAGATTCCCTTCGTTTAACATGGCGAGAGTTGTGAGGGACAAGCGATCTGGTTAGATTTGTTTTCTGATTAGTGGATTTTTAGGTTGTTAAAATAGGATTAGATTAGGTTTTGAAAATTGATTAGGCCTCAATCTGGCTTTGATTTTGCTTCTTTTGTGGTGTTTAGGCATTAGTAACTAGCTTCTGCTCGTAGTAATTATACTAGTATCTTCAATTGAGTCTCCATTTTTTAATTCAGATTCAGTCTCTGTTTTCTTCACTGCTGTGCTTTTCTTTTATGCGTACATAAGTAGTAATATGTATCTTTATTCTTGCTATTTCACTCTTAATTAATTATTTTCATGTTGCAAGTTCTGTCAAGGGGAGGGGAGGCTGTACAGATGACTACTGACCATGAACCTAATACTGAGCGGGGCATCATTGAGAACAGAGGTGGCTTTGTCTCAAACATGCCAGTTGATAAACCACCATTTTATGGTTTATCTTGTGCTCAATTGAGTGGTTTTTATCTACTCTTTACCCACTTATTCATACTATTTGCATGGTTTTACATTTGCCTTCCTAATTATGTACTTTGATTGAAAACATACTTCATTGGCTTTAAATTACCAAATAATAATCCTCCCTTATTATCATTAGATGCCTTGATATGTGTGTTAAGTGATTTCAGAAATTACAGGGCAGGAATGACTTGGAGGATGGAAAGGAAGCATGCAAAAGTGGAAGGAATACAAGAAGATGAAGAAGTTGCTAAGCTGTCCAGCCTGACCTCTTCGCACTCAAACGGCTATAACTTTAGCTACAGAGGTCCAAACGATGCGGTTCCAGTTGCATTGGAAAGCTAACGTCCGGGGCTTCGAATTGATATATAAAATACCATAGTTGCTCTGACGCTTGGCGACGCGACCGCGTGATCCATGCGGCCGCGTCGCAGTGACGAAAATTAGCGTGGCAACGGCGCTATTTTGATGAGAGAACTTTTGCGTGGTCTAGAAACATGCGGATGGATCCTTGTTGCAAGTATAGTTTCTAAACCTTCAAAAGTCCTTTCATACAAATGTTTTGGTTGTCACAAGTAACAAACCCCTTTGAAATTGATAACCGAGTATTCAAACCTCGGGTCGTCTTCTCAAGGAATTGCAGGGAAGTATGTTCTTATTATTGGTTATGAAGATTGTAAATTGGGGGTTTTGGAAGTTTGGGCAATGCGCACAGGTATATTTTCGAGCAATAAAAATAAATAAATAACTGTAAAATAAACTCTTGGCAAGGTATGAGAACCGAAAATCCTGTCCTTGTTATCCTTATCAGATGTGATGAGAATTGGATTTTAATCCCACTTAGTTAAGTCAAGTGGACTAATTAGCTTGATTCTCAAGTCCTAGTCAACTCCTGTGGAGAGACTATTGTTAGAGCAATCCTAGCTAAAGCAAAATCTGCCAATTTCAATCACTTGCTGAGTTTGATAACTCAAGTACTACTAATCACTTGACCAAAGCCAAAAGGGAGAAAAATATCTAAATTAAATTAAAAGCATCAATATAAGCAAAGCAATCTTAAATCTGAAAATACCTCGAATTGCATTAACAAAAGAAATTAAATCTGGCATAGATGTTCATAAATTAAATTGAAAAAATAAATAAAAATAAAGAACCTGGGATTGAGAGTCACTCCTAAAACTAAAAGAAATCCTAAATCCTAATCCTAAGAGAGAGGAGAGAACCTCTCTCTCTAAAAACTACATCTACTCCTAAAATTGTGAATTATGGAAGCTTCCTCATGAATGGATGTATTTTTCCACTTTATAGCCTCTAATCTGTGTTTTCTGGGCCGCAAACTGGGTCAAAAACAGTCCAGAATTCGCTGGTTTTGAATTTTGCCACGCTGGATTTCCGTCACTGCGACGCTGCCGCATGGATCACGCGGTCGCGCCGCTTAGAGTCAGGGGAACTATAGCATATTATACATCAAATTGAAGCCCCGGACGTTAGCTTTTCAACGCAACTAAAACCGCGTCGTTTGGACTTCTGTAGCTAAAGTTATAACCGTTTGAGTGCGAAGAGGTCAGGCTGGACAGCTTAGCAATTTCTCCAACTTCTTGTATTCCTTCCACTTTTACATGCTTCCTTTCCATCCTCCAAGTCATTCCTGCCCTGTAATCTCTGAAATCACTTAACACACATATCAAGACATCTAATGGTAATAAGGGAGGATTATTATTTGGTAATTTAAAGCCAAAGAAGCATGTTTTCAATCAAAGCACATAATTAGGAAGGCAAATGTAAAACCATGCAATTAGTATGAATAAGTGGGTAAAGAGTAGATAAAAACCACTCAATTGAGCACAAGATAAACCATAAAATAGTGGTTTATCAACCTCCCCACACTTAAACAATAGCATGTTCTCATGCTAAGTTCAAGAGAAGCTATAAAGATGAAGAGGGATGGTAGAATGTATGAAATGTAACCTATGAATGTAACTACATGCAAAATGTTTCTACCTACTTAGTTAAAAGTAAACAAATCTTTCAAGAGAAAATATGAACTGGATTTCACTAATTCAAATCATGAAAATGAAGTACAAATAGACTTGCAAGAAGAAAATAGCTCATGAAAGCAGGGAACAAGGAATTGAGCATCGAACCCTCACTAGTAGTGTATACACTCTAATTACTCAAGTGTTTTTAGGTTCGATTCTCTCAATTCTCTTCTAACCTTGCTTTCTAAGGCTTGCTCTTCATCTAACAATCAATACAAATTTAATGCACAGATACACATATCAAGAGGTATTTTAAGGGTTGTAATGGTGTTAGGGTCAAGGTAGGATTGTATTTGGCCAAGTGGACTAAAATCTGAATCCTTAATTAACTTAAACTTTCCACCTAACTTAAACAATCCATGTAATCATAATACAGAAACCCAACTGTCCATTAACCATGTATTCATGCATTCTAATTCTAAGTACCGTACATATGCATTGCTTTCACCACTTACCTTGGGGCATTTTGTCCCCTTTCTCTTATTTGCACTTTTTCTTTTCTTTTTCTCTCTCTCTCTTTTATATATATATATATATATATATTTTTATTTATTTATTTATTTTTTTTCTCAATGCATATGATTAATTTATTGAATGTATGAACATGTCCTAAATATTTCTTTCACATTTTTAGAAAATTCTAACATACTCAATTCTCAAACCAAATATTTCCAAACCCAATTTCCCATACTTAAATCATAAGCACTCTCACTAGTCTAAGCTAACTAAGGATTCAAATTAAGGACATTATTGTTTTCTGCTTAGAGTTAATGATGTGCTAAAGTAAAGAACAAAGGGGTAAAATAGGCTCAAATTGGTTTGCAAAGGATAATGAAATGTAAGGCCATATGGGTATGTAAGCTCAGTGAAACAAAGGCCTCAATCATGTAAGTGTATGCATACATTAAATTATGGAAATATAGAATTAAGCAAGACAAAGATCACAATTTTAGAGAGAAAAATACACACTAAAAATAAAATATTGGTTGATAAAATGCAACCAATTCAAATAGGCTCAAAATCTCATAGGTTTTGTATGTTCAAGCTCTAAACCATGTTCTAGTATAATATCTCTTCAAACAAGTGTAACATTAAATTTTATTCAAATTAGTGAAATTTTCTAAAAATTTTCTTGAAAAAGAAAATATTACTTCAACCAAGTGGTAAAATATGAAAAAATCAAACAAACATGCAAATGTAACAACTAGTCTACAAAGAAAATTTAAATATTGGTGTTTGAGACAAGAAAGTACTAACCCATAGAGATCGGTATCGACCTCCCCACACTTAAAGATTGCACCGTCCTCAGTGCATGCTAAGATGTGCAAGTGGATGGGGGTTGTGGTTTCTCAGCTGGGCTCTTTTTTGTTCCTTTCCTTACCGGCGGTTTGGGAGTAGCTTTCTCCTTTCCTTCCTTGGTGGCCATCCTGAAGAAGGGAAGAGAAAGTAAATTAAATTCAAATAGATATATAGCAAGGAAGAGAATGGAAGAGTGGTGATGGATGCACATTAGGATGTAATTGACATTAACACATGCTCTCGAGTACATGTGAAAAACCAGCAATGAAAAATAGCCAGTGCATCGAAAGATAAGTGGATGCAGGGTGTTTATTGGCAAGCCGGAAAAGGGCATGAGTAGCATAGACCAAGCATTACTTGTAAGAAATTACCATGTTTGTATTGACAATTATATTCAATTAAAATAGTAAAGGGAGTTTATGAAAAGCAAGCATTAAGTAGTATAAAGTATAATAGAGAAGTGCATAATGCCATATGGGCTTTTTCACAAACACATAGCATGTATGGTAAATAAGCTATTTGAAAGTATTAAATTGAACATGCAAGCATCCTTTAAAAAAAATAATATATAATTGTCAAATAATTATGAAATAATCCACAATGACCCAAAATAAAATTCCAACACCAGTGAAAATAATGCAATGAATGAAATATGCAAATAAATGAAGTAAAATAAAATGAAAGATAAGAAGAATGAGAAGGGAAAGAAAGAGAGGAGAAGTAAGTAAGAAATAAGGAGGGAAAAGAGAAAATAGGATTTGGGGAAGAGAAAAATAAGATATTTTGGCATATGAGGTTAAGGTGTGCGACGCTGGCGACGCGATCGCGTGGGTGATGCGGCCGCGTGGTGCGCAATAAGGTCAGGCGACGCGGACGCGTGGGGCACGCGATCGCGTGACTTGATTTGTGCTAGTGGCACGAGTGCAGCCTCGCGGTCGCACAACTCTCTGTTCAAAACTTAGTATTGCCAAAATCCTGGGTGACGCGGTCGCGTGGTTGACGCGATCGCGTGAGTGGCCATCATGGGGATATGACGCGGACGCGTGGGGCACACGTTCGCGTGGTGAGGCTTGGGCTTCCAGCACGATTCCAGCCCAACTCCAGGTCAACTTTCTGCCATACACCCTTTTTTATGCCGATTTTAGGTCACGCGGCCGTGTGAGTGACGCGGTCGCGTGGGAGGCCATTATTCCCATATGACGCGGTCGCGTGGGGTGATTTGTGCCATTGGCATGCCTCCAGCGCTACTCCTGCGAAACTCTCTGTTCATATTAATATTGTCTCCCATCTCCTTGCGACGCGGACGCGTCGCGTGCTCGCTCTTTTTTTTTTTTTAAATCTGAAAAATGAAGAATGCAGTGTTAATATGAATGTGATGCAAAACTCCAGGTTTAATATAACAAAATAAAATAAAATTCGAAAACAAATAAAACTAAATAAAAATGAAAAATGAACGATCATACCATGGTGGGTTGTCTCCCACCTAGCACTTTTAGTTAAAGTCCTTAAGTTGGACATTTGGTGAGCTTTCTGCTATGGTGGCTTGTGTTTGAACTCATCCAGGAATCTCCACCAATGTTTGTGATTCCAGTAACCTCCGGGGTCCCAAACTAGGCGCAGAAAACCTTCAAGTAAGTTAAAGCAAGTGACCAGGCCCCAAGAGTGGTGATTGATAGAATGGATTCCGGGGTCCCAGACCTTGCCTTTGCACCTGTCTTTTGGTTGAGCAATATTGTTCCCTCCGGGTGGCAAGCAGTCTGAATTCTCACGTAAGCGGCCAAACAACTTCCTAGACCCATTCAGTTGAGCTTTATACCAACCTTTGCGTTTAAACTTAAATCTTCCAACCATAATGAACCTTGCAGGACAATTCTTACCATTGGCCATCTTCCTCTTACTCTTAATGCCACAAAGAGCTCTAAGTTGACCATCCGTCTCCAGTAGCCCATATTCAAGTGGAATTAGAAAGCTATGGGATATGAATTTTACCCACTTGAACGTTGTGAAGGATGATGGCAACTTAGGGGGAGGTATTTTTAATGAAATTGCAAGCTCCACTCCCTTGTGCTATTCTCTGACATCTTCTACCTCTTGATCAACCTCTACAAAATCTTCAACCATGATCTGTCTTGGAGGTTGTACGCTCTTCTCAACATCAACATCAAACACCGTGGAAGGAGGCTCTGTGACTGGACTTTCCAATGGAGGTACAGCATCTCTTAAGTCTGCAACCACTTTTTCCTTTTTAATAATTGCTGCTTTGTCCAGTTGTTTAAGTATAAAATTGTACTCATCCTCGATGTTTTTCTTTCTATGACAACTCCTTTCAACTATTCTTTCATCTTCAAGGGTCTCTCCTACCCTTACCCGTAGGGCCTCCTCTAGCTCTTTATGAAGTATGGATTCGCGAAGATGATTCTTTCTTTCCTGTTCCATATCAATAGCATAATTGGGATCATCTTGCTCTTAGATTGATGGATGTGGGTGCTCTTCCATGGATGGTGGTGATGAGGTGGAGAGATTATTCTGTGGTTGACAAGGAAGTGCACTAGAGCTTGAGGGTTAATTGTTGAAGGTATTTGGTGGTCTGATTTGGGTGAAGTGAGCTTGTATAGTAGAGTTTAGATCGGCAAGTGCTTTCTCTATGGAGGTTTGGGGTGGATCTATGTATGGTTCATTTGGTTCATAAGGTGGTTGGTATGGTGGATGTGGGTTAGGGTCATATGGAGGTGAATGGTGGAAAGGGGCTTGTGAGTATGGTGGTCCAAAGTCATGTTGAGGACAGGGTTCATAGGCATATGGTGGTGGTTGTTGATAGTTCACTGGAGGTGGTTGCTGCCATGAGGGTTGATCAAATCTTTGTGGCTCCTCCCATCTTTGATTGTTCCAACCTTGATGCCTGTTCTCATTGTAATTTCTTCTTCCTGCAACATTATTGTAACCAGACTAATAGCCAAAGGGGTGAGAGTTCATAGTAGTAAATAAAAATTAAAAACAAAAATAAAAACAAATTTAAATTAAAAGGTTATTTAAATTTTGAATTTGAAAATTAAATTTTGAAATTTGAAATTTGAAATTTGATTTTTTTGAAATAAGATAAGATAAGATAAAAATTTTAAAAATAAAAATCTGATTTTTTTTTTCGAAAAAGTTAATTAAAAATAATTTTGAATTTAATGAAGAAAGAGAAAAACAATAAAATGACACCAAATTTCAAATTTTTAGATCAAAACAAAGAAAACAACTAAGAACAGCTTGAAGGTCAAGATGAACGTGAAGAACAACTTGAAGATCAAGATGAACACTAAGAACAAATTTTTGAAAATTTTTTTTTATAACTAAATAAAAATAAATAACCTCTTAATTTATGGAAAAGCAAAAATAAAAATAAATAAACAAGCAAAAATCAAAAAAATATTTACAATAACTAATAATAAGGCACACGTTTGCAATTCCCCGGCAACGGCGCCAAAAACTGATGAGACGCAGAAGCTGGTGAATTAAAAATTATTAAAATGGTTACGTTGCAAGTATAGTTCTTAACTCACCGAAAATCTGCCTATCAATTTAGAAGTATGTCACAGAGAGTTTGAATTAAAAATTACTGGAAGTTTTAAGTCCCAGGTCGTCTCCCAATGAGTTGCAGAAAAGTGTGCTATCTTATTAATCAGATGTTCCAAGAAGTTGAGCTAAGTAAATTGGAATGTAGATTGAGGAAATTTAAATAATATGAATAAAAGCCTTGACTGGGAGTTGATTGGTTGGAATTTCTACTATTGATGGAGTGATTGTAAGATTAATTTATAATTAATGGTTGTTCTGTTTGGTTATCCTTTACTAGGTAAGGGAAAGTCAAACAAGTTGGAATGCCAGATCTGTTCACAAGTTGCAACCCACTTAGTTCAAAGGGATTGGCGTTGGTGACAGGATAGCAATCTAACATTTAACCCAATTACAAATTTTTCCTTCAATCCTTCCAACTCAAGAGTTCCTTTTAATCAACTCCCCATCAAGTAAAGAAACTACTCACACATTGTAAATAATAAATCCATAGCACATGAAAGGGAATTAAAAGAAGACATGATTATTGGAATTGAAATTGAATTAAAAAGAAATAATCCTTGCATTAATTAATCATAAAAGTATTCAAATAACAAAATTGAATAAAACAAAGAACATGGAAGAATAAAACCAAGTTGAGAAAATGAACTAGAATGACGAAGTCTTGATGAGGAAATAACTCTTCTCAATGTTCCAATGCTAAGACCAATTGAAAATTAAAATTCTAAAACCTAGAGAGAAAAACCTAAGAGAGTAAAACTAGATCTAAAACTGTCTCTGAATGAATGTTTTATTTGTTTCTGCATATTTTCTGACTCTAGTTTGCTGTTTCGGGCCGAGAACTGGGTCGAAATAGGGTCCAAAATCGCCCCCAGTAAATTCTGCAGATTATGCAGATCGCACATGTCACGCGATCGCGTCATCCATGCGGATGCGTCATTCGCGCTTTTCCTTGCCACGCGTTCGCGTCGTCCACGCTACCGTGTCGCCAGAGCTTTTCCAATCCGCGCGGCCGCGTGAGCCATGTGGCCGTGTCACTGCGATTTGCTCTCCTTCGCGCGGTCGCGTGAGCCATGCGACCGCGTCACTTCTCGCTGGTTATCTCCTCAAATTCTTGTGTTCCTTCCATTTTTGCTAGCTTCCTTTCCAATCTCCAACTCATTTATGCCCTGTAAAGTCTGAAACACTCAACACATAGATCACGGCATCGAATGGAATAAAGGAGAATTAAAAATAAATAATTAAAGTCTCTAGGAAGCATTTTTCAAACATGTAATAAATTCTGGAAGGAAATCTAAATGCATGCTAATTTAATGAATAAGTGGGTAAGGATCATGATAAAACCACACAATTAAATACAATATAAATCATAAAATAGTGGTTTATCAACCTCCCCACACTTAAACATCAGCATGTCCTCATGCTTAATTGAAGGAGATAAGGAAATAAGCATGAACATGTAGAAACTCATGAAATGCAATGCAAGCCTATATGTATATAAATAAATGCAACTATATGATTCTTGTCCACTTGATCAAAAGTAAATAAGCTCTTTAAAATAATTACAAATCAAATTCCACTAATTTTATCATTACACAATAAAACAGATAAAAGTGCAAGAAGATAGCTCGTGAAAGCAGGGAACATGAAAATTCAAGCATTGAACCCTCACTGATAATGTATGTACGCTCTAATCTCTAGTGTATAGGGTGATCACTCTATCCTTCTCTAATCATGCTTTCTAACTTTTGTTCTTCTCCTAACCAATCAACAACAGTTAATATACCAATGCAAACATCATGAGGTCTTTTCAAGGTTGTAATGGGGCTAAGGTAAAGGTAAGGATGTATATATATAAGGCTAAGTGAGCTAACAAAGTGAATCTTTGATTAGTCTAAGATCTCACCTAACATATACATACTCTATACAAGTTTAAAATCATACCTAGCTACCCATAATTCCCACTTTTGTATGATTCCCATACTCATGTACCAAAATTTTTTTCTTTTTGATTTATCACATGTGCATTGATTAACATTAACATTGGGATAATTTTTGTCCCCTTATTTATTTTATATAATTTTTATTATTTATTTATTTATTTATTTTTTAAAAGCAAACATAACATATCAATGCACATAGATTCTTCATCATTTTCTAATTTGGTTTTTTTCTTTTCATGAGTAGGTTCCCAAATTCCCAATATTCAAATAAATTAAATACATTTCCTTATTACCCAATGTTCCCACACTTTAGTTGATACACAATTTCTATCTTAAGCTAACCAAAGATTCACTTGGGATTTTTAATTTATTTTTCTACTTAAGGCTAGTAATGTGGTTATAGAACAAGAGGGGATTAAAAGCTCAAGGGGCTAACAAAGGTGATGTAAAAGTTAGGCTTATTTGGGATAAGTGAGTTAATAACAAATAATGGCCTCAATCATGTGCAAGCATGTGAATATAATAAATATTGGACATATAAGATAAAACAAAATATAGATTACAATCATAGAGAAGTAAACACGCAAGAATGAAATAATTATGGTTAAATAATGTAACCATTCATGAAGGCTCAAATCTTTCACAGGTTGTGTGTTCTTTAACTCAAATATCATGTTCCAAATACAACTCAAGCAAATTTATCATAAGAATTTTGAAAAATTAGTGAAATTTTGTTCCGAAGATAGATTTTAAAAGAAACTTATTGTCTTTTTAGTCAAGTAGAACATGCATGCAACTATCCTAACCTATGTAATTTATTCTATTCTATAAAGGAAAGAAAATCTAACTAAAATATCCTGATTATTGGTGCTAGCGAAGAGAAATTACCTCCGGAAGTCAGGTATTGACCGACCGTTTTGATGAGAGAACTTTTGCGTGGTCTAGAAAATTGCGGATGGATCCTCGTTGCAAGTATAGTTTCTAAACCTTCAAAAGTCCTTTCATACAAACGTTTTGGTTGTCACAAGTAACAAACCCCTTTGAAATTGATAACCGAGTATTCAAACCTCGAGTCGTCTTCTCAAGGAATTGCAGGGAAGTATGTTCTTATTATTGGTTATAAAGATTGTAAATTGTGGGTTTTGGAAGTTTGGGCAATGCGCAGAGGTATATTTTCGAGCAATAAAAATAAATAAATAACTGTAAAATAAACTCTTGGCAAGGTATGAGAACCGGAAATCCTGTCCTTGTTATCCTTATCAGATGTGATGAGAATTGGATTTTAATCCCACTTAGTTAAGTCAAGTGGACTAATTAGCTTGATTCTCAAGTCCTAGTCAACTCCTATGGAGAGACTAGTGTTAGAGCAATCCTAGCTAAAGCAAAATCTGCCAATTTCAATCACTTGCTGAGTTTGATAACTCAAGTACTACCAATCACTTGACCAAAGCCAAAAGGGAGAAAAATATCTAAATTAAATTAAAAGCATCAATATAAGCAAAGCAATCTTAAATCTGAAAATACCTCGAATTGCATTAACAAAAGAAATTAAATCTGGCATAGATGTTCATAAATTAAATTGAGAAAATAAATAAAAATAAAGAACCTGGGATTGAGAGTCACTCCTAAAACTAAGAGAAATCCTAAATCCTAATCCTAAGAGAGAGGAGAGAACCTCTCTCTCTAAAAACTACATCTACTCCTAAAATTGTGAATTATGGAAGCTTGTTTTTGAATGGATGCATTCCCCCACTTTATAGCCTCTAATCTGTGTTTTCTGGGCCGCAAACTGGGTCGGAAACAGCCCAGAAATCACTGGTTGCAAAATCTGCCATGCTGATTTTCGTCACTGCGACGCGGCCGCATGGGTCACGCTGTCGCGTCGCCTAGCGTCAGAGCAACTATGGCATATTATAGACAAAAATACTACATTACAGACAGAAAATCCATCTGTAATTTAAATTTTTTCATCGGAAATAATAAACTAAACCTACCATTGCCCCGAGCCCCATTTCCAGCACACAAATCAAAAGAAATAAACACTGAACTTCTAACATGTGTCTGATAACAAACCCTAATTTCGATCCCAAATAGATCGATCAAATTCCATGGCAAACCCTTCCTCATCTTTCTCCTCCTCGTCTCAAATCACCTACTCCTCTGATCCCTCTTACTTCCCCACCCCCTTCCACCTTCAACAACCGCCTTACGTCCCACCCCTTCGTCCCCCTCCTCCCACCGTCGCCGCTGCCCCCGCTGCTGCCGCATACAGCTATCCTCCTCCACCGTCACACCACCACCAATTCCAGCGTGACGCTCAGTAACTCTTCCAGCGCGACACCCAGACCATCACCCCGGAGGCTCTCGAGAGCATGAAGGCTGCCATAGCCAGCAGCGACGTCGACCACAAGACCGATGCGAAGTGAAAGGCAGTTCCCCGCCGTGCCGCCGGGCAGACATGGGAGGATCCCTCGCTGGCCGAGTGGCCGGAGAACGACCATCGCTTGTTCTGCGGCAACCTAGGGAACGAGGTGAACGACGACGTTTTATCGAAGGCCTTCACAAGATTCCCTTCGTTTAACATGGCGAGAGTTATGAGGGACAAGCGATTTGGTTAGATTTGTTTTCTGATTAGTGGATTTTTAGGTTGTTAAAATAGGATTAGATTAGGTTTTGAAAATTGATTAGGCCTCAATCTGGCTTTGATTTTGATTCTTTTGTGGTGTTTAGGCATTAGTGACTAGCTTCTGCTCGTAGTAATTATACTAGTATCTTCAATTGAGTCTCCATTTTTTAATTCAGATTCAGTCTCTGTTTTCTTCACTGCTGTGCTTTTCTTTTATGCGTACATAAGTAGTAATATGTATCTTTATTCTTGCTATTTCACTCTTAATTAATTATTTTCATGTTGCAAGTTCTGTCAAGGGGAGGGGAGGCTGTACAGATGACTACTGATCATGAACCTAATACTGAGCGGGGCAGCATTGAGAACAGAGGTGGCTTTGTCTCAAACATGCCAATTGATAAACCACTATTTTATGGTTTATCTTGTGCTCAATTGAGTGGTTTTTATCTACTCTTTACCCACTTATTCATACTATTTGCATGGTTTTACATTTGCCTTCCTAATTATGTGCTTTGATTGAAAATATGCTTCTTTGGCTTTAAATTACCAAATAATAATCCTCCCTTATTACCATTAGATGCCTTGATATGTGTGTTAAGTGATTTCAAAGATTACAGGACAGGAATGACTTGGAGGATGGAAAGGAAGCATGTAAAAGTGGAAGGAATACAAGAAGATGAAGAAGTTGCTAAGCTGTCCAGCCTGACCTCTTCGCACTCAAACGGCTATAACTTTAGTTACAGAGATCCAAACGACGCGGTTCTAGTTGCGTTGGAAAGCTAACGTCCGGGGCTTCGATTTGATATATAATATGTCATAGTTTCTCTGACGCTAGGTGACGCGACCGCGTGACTCATGCGGCCGCGTCGCAGTGACGAAAATCAGCGTGGCAAATTTCGCAACCAGCGATTTCTGGGCTGTTTCCGACCCAGTTTGCGGCCCAGAAAACACAGATTAGAGGCTATAAAGTGGAGGAATGCATCCATTCAAAAACAAGCTTCCATAATTCACAATTTTAGGAGTAGATGTAGTTTTTAGAGAGAGGGGTTCTCTCCTCTCTCTTAGGATTATGATTTAGGATTTCTCTTAGTTTTAGGAGTGACTCTCAATCCCAGGTTCTTTATTTTTATTTATTTTCTCAATTTAATTTATGAACATCTATGCCAGATTTAATTTCTTTTGTTAATGCAATTCGAGGTATTTTCAGATTTAAGATTGCTTTGCTTATATTGATGCTTTTAATTTAATTTAGATATTTTTCTCCCTTTTGGCTTTGGTCAAGTGATTGGTAGTACTTGAGTTATCAAACTCAGCAAGTGATTGAAATTGGCAGATTTTGCTTTAGCTAGAATTGCTCTAACACTAGTCTCTCCACAGGAGTTGACTAGGACTTGAGAATCAAGCTAATTAGTCCACTTGACTTAACTAAGTGGGATTAAAATCTAATTCTCATCACATCTGATAAGGATAACAAGGACAGGATTTCCGGTTCTCATACCTTGCCAAGAGTTTATTTTACAGTTATTTATTTATTTTTATTGCTCGAAAATATACCTGTGCGCATTGCCCAAACTTCCAAAACCCCCAATTTACAATCTTCATAACCAATAATAAGAACATACTTCCCTGCAATTCCTTGAGAAGACGACCCGAGGTTTGAATACTCGGTTATCAATTTCAAAGGGATTTGTTACTTGTGACAACCAAAACGTTTGTATGAAAGGACTTTTGAAGGTTTAGAAACTATACTTGCAACGAGGATCCATCCGCAATTTTCTAGACCACGCAAAAGTTCTCTCATCACCAGGTTCTTCAACTAACCCTGAATTCTATGCTTTGTTGCTACTGATATTCAGTGCTGATTTTTGTGTTTTCATTCATCATTCCTTTTACTATAGGAACTTGAGTTTCGTTTGCTATGATATTAGTTTGCTCATTCCTTTTACTATAGGGCAGTGTTTCTTCTCTAAGACTGATATTCTCTTTCCCAGAAAAAAGAAACTTCTTTTGGAATAGAATGGATCACATGTTGCAAGAATCTCTGTTTACGAGGTATGCTATAAGAACCGTTTACTCAATTAAAACCTCCTTGTTTTTTTATTGTTCCTTTGCTGCTTTTTATAACTCGAGTTTTTGTGCAGGGGTGTGAGAGAGAGAGGTTGTGAGCCTAGGAAGCAATCCGATGAGTTCTTGCAATAGTTATCTGCAGAAAGTTCTGGCTATTGTGCATGGAAACTTGAAGCTCTCCGAGAGGTAATTCTTGATAAGGAACCATGCTTTTTAACCCTTCTTTCTTATTTTAATGCTTATGGCGGTGCTCCATTGCACCTGTTGGTTATCACTGGGTTGTCAAGGTTATTGTCAAGGTTATTTGTGTACATCATGGCTATCAAAATGAAGGAAACATGTTGGGATATCCTAATTTAAATTTGAAACATGACATGTATTTTATTTAAGTATCCTCCATTCTGTTCACTTTTTGGTTCTGTTAGTCTAATTTGTGTAATTCACTTTATAAATACGTGAATTTGTGTTTTTTTTACAATGCTTATGTAAGTGGTGGAATTAATCTTGTTTTCTTTTAGCAGCCATGCAACCCTAGTATATCTTGCTTCTGCTTTTACTGGAATTGCTGACCACTGGTTAGTAGAACCATCTCATCTGCTTCTTGTGACCTGATGAACTGCTATTGTTCTAATCTTGTTTTTTCACAAGTTTCCTTCTTCAAATTGAACTCAAGGTTTAGTTTCATTGGTGTTTTGCTGACAATTTGCCAGATCTAACTTGCCAACTTTTTCTATTTCTTTCAGCCTATGATGCCACCTTATGCAGCACTTTATTCACCTGGAGGGGTTTATACTCATCCTACCATTCTTATTGTAAGTCTAGCTACTTTCATGTAATTTATTTCATGGTTTATGAAAAATTAGAACTTGTCTTGTTCATTGCCCATGAATGTTTGGCTTCTACTGTAATGATATCAATCAATAGTTCACAATAGAATAAGAAAAACTAATATACTGAAATGTCAAATGTGTTTCCTTTGATCCTGTTTGTGGACCTAGATAATTCAAATATTTATATTTATTTATTTTATTATCATAAAAGCTTTTCAGTCCTTAATTATATATAATTTTTACGTAATATATATATATATATATATATATTAATTAGCTCATACAAAAGCAAATGCAAGGCTGGTGCAATGTTTAGGCTATGCGTGCTAATCTTTCATGTTGCAGGTTCGTATCCTCGTGGTACCATTTTAGAATTAATTCCAAAAACGCAAGGGTTGAAGACCGGTTTGACACAAAATGGCCGATTTTTAGCGGGTTTACCTACCGTTGATCGGTCCGATTTAGATACTAATCCGAAAGATATCTAAATAAAAGAAAATCAGAACCATTTGAGCATTTGACTATTTCTTTCATGTTCTTAAAGCTAAGAAACATGCAGGTGTTAAGTCTAGAAAGTAATTCACTTCACCTGAAAAAGAATCTCAGCAGGGCTTGAGTGGTTGGCCACTATGCCACCTTTTAGCAGAGTCCAAGATCCATGCTTTGCTATTGCCTGACCTCCTTGAATCAGCTCAGTTGCATTCGTTTTAAATGTAACTGACACAGTGTCCTTCTTTAACTAAGCTGAAACCAAGCTGAATATGGAAACAAGGTCACAAATTTCTGGTTGAAACAGAACTCATGAGATAATAACAAGTCTAAACCACAGATGGTATGTATGAGAATGCTGTCTTCAAAGTTCAAAGTGTAAGTTATCAGTAAAGCTGCATAGCATTCCTTTCTTAAGTCGGACCTTGTGGGAGAAATTATCTGAAAGGGTTTGAGGGGCTTGCAATGTCAACTGGGAATGGCCATACTGATAGTACAGAGCTTAGAACTGAAAATAAGCTGTCACAAAAATTTGTTAGTCTGTTTCCTTTCTATATAAATTTCTGTAGATTCTTTTTTATTTTTTATTTTTTGAATTCTTACGTTGTGGGGTCATGGAGGGGAAATCAGATACTCTTTAGTAGGATTAAACTCAAATTTTATCCCTCTATTTAGAAGACTAGTCCAAGAGTTAGTTATTCTATTAGGTGCTTGTGGATAACTACGTTTTTGATGATATGAACAGTGTGGATACTGGGGGTTCTAGTGATGGAAGTGATGGCAACACTGTAGGGGTGAGAACTTGCTTGCAATTAGCAATTTTTTTTCATGCATTTGGTTGACCATGTTACCAATGGTTTATTTTTCTTTTTAAATTGATTTCACAAAATTAAAGATTAAATTATGATATTTTCTGTCTTATGTTCAGGCTAATCAAACACCAAGAAAAAGAAGCTGTGAGAGAACACCAGCCACTAGTATGACTCTATTATTCACCAAGTGTCATATCTTGATGAACAAGAGAGTTGTCCTGGGATCACAATTATCTTTCTGATACCATCACTGCACTAATTTTCTCGACCAGTTAATTGAGTAGAGTCTTTATTAGTCTGATGTCAGATTATTTTAATCTTTAAGTTAAGATGAAAATTTACCCAAAAATTTATGATTAGTTCAATAAATGCAGTTCACTTTAACATGGGATTTTGCCAGATCAAATTGAACTCAAGTTTTCTTCGATGACAAGGTTTGTATTTCGCTGTGCCGGATTCTAGCTTCAATGAAGATGATTTGTATCCTTCTCCAATTTTTGGCTGCTAAACAATTTTTAACATAGAACTGAAAAAAGTGAAAATAAAAAATTCTATAGATGAAATAGTGAAATTAAGTTGATCTGTCACCCTGAATGATACCAAAATCAATTCACATTTGATTGTGTTTTACATTTTTCATCCATTTGATTTATTTCTGTACTTTGTTTTCAGAAATTCTATATTGAAGCTATAAAAACTGAAAAGATTAGATGACGATTTTGGCTTTTTGTTTACTTTAGTCTACACCACATAAATGTGATCTCAGAATGAGTACATTTTAATGTAGCATGATGTAACCTCCATTGTATTAGGGTGTAGTTGTATTTTCCCTTGGTATATGATAGTGCATCTTTTGGTTGAGCTTCATTTTTTCATTGCTAATTGCTATTTGCTCAGCCAACTAATCTTGATATGGTTTGTTATTTTGCATATTATTAATTTAAAGATATCAATTTTTATTTTGTTGATCACTTATCTGAATTTATTAATGATAGGGTCTATGTTCTCACTCTGGACATTTTTATTGAGGAACAAAAAGGCAAAGTTTTCTTGTGAGAAAAGTAGTGATGAAGAAGAAGAAGCAGCAGCAGAAAGAGCAAGTGAAGTGAATTTTGCAGATGAGATAAGTGGAATTAACATAGGACCTCCTTCACCAACTTCATCTATTAATTATTAGAGCAGCGAAAATTGTTCAAATAAGTTAGGAAATTGAATAGGAGTTGCTTGAAATATAGGTCTTTTAATTTACTAGTATGAGAAAAATCATTTAGAGCTCTTTGGATACCCATTAACAACTTTTAATTTACTCAATAGACTTTGTTGATGTATGTTTGTTACTTATTATTATAGTTGATGTATCAATACACTTTGTTTATATTTTGAATTATATTGACTTGCTTGTTTATAGTACTTTTCTTTTAGTTTGATAATACAATGAATTTGTTTATTTTTTAAAATATTATAAATATTTGAATATAAATTATATAACAATTTGTATTAATTTTATATTTATTTTGTATGAAAACAAGTTTATTTTATAATTGAAAAAATAAAAAAATTCTATTTTACCTTATTGACGAATTTACAGACGAATTTTCTATCTATAATCAGAGTGTGAGATGATTTTCCAAAGTTCAAATTATAGACAGAAAATCTGTCGGAAAATCCGTCTGTAATTACAAACGAAAAATCCGTCTGAAAATCTGTCTGTAATTACAGACAAAAAATCCATCGAAAAATTCGTCTGTAATTACAGACGAAAAATCCGTCTGAAAATCCTTCTGTAATTACAGACGAAAAATCCGTCAGAAATCCGTCTGTAATTACAGATGGAAAATCCGTCAAAAAGTTTGTCGTCTTCGGGAAATGGATGGAGAATTTACAGAGGGAAAATCCGTCGGTAACTGGTAAAAATCCGTCTGTAATTTTTCAACGGAAAAAAATCCATCGGTAAATAATTTCCGACGGGGCTTTTACAGAGGGACAGAATCCATCGGTAATTTCGTCGGTAACCAAAAATCTATCTGTAATAAAGACTAAATCTGTCTGTAAATCTGTCTGTATTAATCCATTTTCTAGTTGTGTCTGCTGTTAGTTGCGGTTGGTTAATAATGGCAAAATGGACTTAACTTCTAACTCTGACCCTACTAAGAACTCCCCAGTTCTTACCCGCTATCTCCACCCTTTTCAGCTACAAGTTCGAAAATTTAGTGCAGAGTTTCAGGAGCATAGAAGATTATACTCACAAGTTAAGTTCTTAGATTTTATTTTTTCCTCATTGTTTATTGTATTTTATTTTTAGAGGGGATAGGACTTGTATTTGAGAATCTTGAAATAAGTATATGTATATAATGCTGTGTGAATATATATATCTTTGTGATTAAGTGATTAAAAATAAAATCTTTCCGTTTTCTTAATTAAACTTTTAATTTGTACTCGCAAAGGCTCAATATTAAATAAACATAGTATATAATTAAAGGAATAGAGGTAAGTAGCGCTCGGACTTTTAGTGCGATCATGAGGTGCTAAAAGTTAGGGTGTTACATTATGGTATTAGAGAAGTTTGTTCCTGTTAGTGCCTTGGGAATGGACTGACTATGCTTTACTGTATACTTTGAGTGTCTGTCATGCAATAGGACTTGTCCTAGTGACAAGAATTTGAGTTTCAAATGGATGATTGTCTATTGATTAATTAATGCTGTTAGTCGACCGTTACATCTCTCATAGTATTAGGTCTGACCAACTTAATACTAATAATTCATGTGTATGGGAACACTAATGGATTATCATAGACAAAATAGAAGTAATAGGTTATGCAAATAATGGGGTTTGGGAACGTTAAAAGTTGTATTTTAAGGATTCATTTCAACGTATTCTCTTTATTCGTGCTACACGAACTCGTGCCGTCTCTTTTTCATTATCCTTATTGGAATTCTTATTTTGGACCTTCTTAGAATATGATTTGATTATTTTCCTATCATATCTTATTGTCTCTATGTACTTCTGTTTATCTGTACTTCCTTTAGTGGACTCTATTTTCTTTGATTTGAATTTGACCTTATTTCAATGTAACAATTTTCGAGGACAAAAATTTTTATAAGTGGGGTAGGATGTAACACCTCAGATTTCTAAAAATTAAATAATTAGTTATTTATGAATTATTATATTTATTTAAATTTTATTTTTAAGAAAACTATTTTTAACAAAAATAATTAAATTAAATTTTATGATTATTGAAGTTTAATTTAATTATAACTTATTCTATTAGTTTGAATTATTTATTAAAAACTATTTTGATAGACAAAATTAAGTTAATCTTTTATAGTTATTATTATTATTATTATTATTATTATTATTATTATAAATGAATTCATTATGTATATATAATAGAAAAAAAAATTATCAACAAAGCTATTAAGAAAATATTAAAAAAATAAATAAAACTTGGCTTTTATATATATATATATATATATATATATATATATATATATATATATATATATGAATAAATTATCATTTATATCCATAAAAGATACAGATATTGACAAATGTACCCATATAAAAATAAAACGACAATTATAATCACAGAAGATGGCTTCCATATGCTAAGAGTATCCAGACGTTGGTTACACAATTAGTCCATTAGGGTATTTTTGGCACACAAAAGCTATCTTCCGTGAGTATAATTATCGTTTTATTCTTATATGGATATATTTGTTAGCGTTTTTATCTTTCATGAATACAAATGGTAATTTATTCTTTTATATATATATATATATATATATATATATATATATATATATATATATCCCTGACCCTTTATTTAATGGAATTATGATACTTGATTAGTATTATTATTTAATATTAACTTCCTTTATTCCTTTCTTTTGGCTTATTAAGCCATTAAAGAATAAGCTAAACGTGCCTTATTTATATATAAGCATATATATACATAATTGACACATATTTCTTTTATAACATTAATAATCCATTATCATTCTTCATTTCTTTCTTATTACCACCGAACAAGAAGAAAGAAAATAAGGGAGAGAGTCCGAAGCTTGCATGGAAGAAAATTATAACTCCTACCAAAATTCCGACTTCAATTTCTTGAGATTCGTAACTCCAATAAAAAATTTAATTCGATAAATATGTTTGTATCCTCCTCTTTACACGTTGGCATCACTTTTGTTTGGTGAAAGCTGACGGTGACGTAGTTTCCCTTCCTCTTGAGTTCGGCCAATTGGAATTTTAGGAGGCACAAACGATTTCTGACGTTTTTCTCTTTAATAGCTCGGTCAGAAAGCTCCTCCGAAAATTCTGTTGTTGTGATTTATGCACGGAGGTAGGGTTTCGATAAATTCTCAACGAATAAATGTGTATTGAATAAGTGAATTGATGTTGTGATTGATTGTTGATTGAATTTAACTTAATTTATGTTGAATTTTTGTGATATATTGATATTTGTGATTAGTTTGGGGTTCAGTCAGTTTAAGTACAGCCAAGAACCAAATTATTTTGATAAATTCGGGGCTGGAATGTTGTTGGTGATCAAGTGGACTTTGTGAGATTTGATGATGACATTGAGATTTAATAAGAAATAAATTGATGAATTGATGACTTGATTTGAGATATAAAAATGGTTTGATTTTGGAAGCGGTTGAATTTTTAATTGGTTTGATTTTATAAATATTTTGATATTAGAAATGGTTTTGATTTATTGTATTATTTGAAAGAGTTTGAAAAATTGTTTGGATAGGACCTGAGAAGGGTGACAAAGTTCGAGTTTTAGGGGAGATGCTGCCGAAATTTTGTTATAAAATTTAAGACTTTGTTTGAAATGTTATTTAGAAAAAGATTGGATTTGAGAAATTGTATTATTTAATTTTTGATTTATTCAGAAAATAGTTATTTTACGATTTTAAATTATTTAAAAAAGTATTATGTTTTAAGGTTGATTTAAAATATGAAAAGGGCTTATGTTTTGAATTTGACTTAAGAATTTCATTTAGAGGAGTTTAAGTGAACTTTAAAAGTAATTGAATTTTGATTGAATGATTTCGTTTTGCGACGTCTTGAAAAAAGTTAAAGAATTGGTTTTACGGATGAAATTGGGGTTGGTTTTTGTTTTGAAATTGGTTCGGAACTCTTGATTTGTATGATTTAGTTTTGATTTGATTTAGAAACTTTATTTGATTAATGCAATTTAAGAAAACAATGATTATTAAGGATTTCTAACGAACTTAAGAAAATGAGATTGGTTGTTGCTCCCCTAAAGTCTAGAGGCCTTGCTGAGAGGTTAAACTAATAAATGGTTTTTCTTTGTCTTTTGAAAGAAGAATTAGTTTACGTGAAATTGTTTTAAAGGTTTTGGTGAATGTCACAAAGAGGTGGTTTTGGTTTTAAAAGAAACGGAGAAGATAAATCGGTATGTGTGATTATGAAAAGGTCACAAGAGGGTGACGATAGTATGGTTAAGGTGCCGAAGAATAAATGTTAATAAGTCGTGGGCTTTGTTTTTGATTGTACAGGGACGTTCATAAATATAGAATGGCTTCCAGGAGAAGGGGTCACATGCTTTAGCTGGAGAATCAGCACCTGCAAGTACTTGCAGAGGTCATGTTCGACATACTTCAGCTGGAGAATCAACGCCTGTAAGAACTAGAAACTTGCAGAGGTTATGTCGCTGGAATGCCTTATCCGACTTGCGAGTTGGATTGCGTCAGGTGCGGGTCGAAACCGACAAATGAGCTCATTACCTGCGATAGGACTAGACATGCATAAAGCTTGTTTGCGCATATCTCTGTGTTATGTAACTCTGTGATTGTGTGTGTGTGTGTGCTGCATGACTGATTGACTTCTGTTTTCTTTTATTATTTATGTTTATAAGTGTTCTGCTGTTAGTTGCGGTTGGTTAATAATGGCAAAATGGACTTAACTTCTAACTCCGACCCTACTAAGAATTCCTCAGTTCTTATCCTCTATCTCCACCCCTTTCAGCTATAGGTTCGAAGGTTTAGTGTAGAGTTTCAGGAGCATAGAAGATTATACTCACGAGTTAAGTTCTTAGATTTTATTTTTCCCTCATCGTTTATTATATTTTATTTTTAGAGGGGATATGACTTGTATTTGAGAATCTTAAAATAAGTCTATATATATATATCTTTGTGATTAGGTGATTAAAAGTAAAACCTTTCCGTTTTCTTAATTAAACTATCAATTTGTACTCGCAAAGACTCAATATTAAATAAACATAGTATATAATTAAAGGAATATAGGTAAGTAGCGCTTGGACTTTTAGTGCGATCATGAGGTGCTAAAAGTAAGGGTGTTACATTATGGTATCAGAACAGTTTGTTCCTGTTAGTGCCTTGAGAATGACTAACTATACTTTACTGCATACTCTGAGTGTCTGTCATGCAATAGAACTTGTCTTAGTGACAAGAATTTGAGTTTCAGATGCATGATTGTCTATTAATTAATGTTGTTAGTCGATCGTTGCATCTCTCATGGTATTAGGTCTGGCCAACTTAATACTAATGATTCATGTATATGGGAACACTAATGGATTATCATAATATAAGTAATAGGTTAAGCAAATAACGGGGTTTGGAAGCGTTAGAAGTTATATTTTAAGGATTTATTTCAACGTATTCTCTTTATTCGTGCTACACGAACTCGTTCCAGTTTTTTTTCATTATCCTCATTGGAATTCTTGTTTTGGACCTTCTCAGAATATGATTTGATTATTTTCCAACCATATCTTATTGTCTCTATGTATCTCTGTTTATCTCTTCTTTTTGTGGACCTTATTTTCTTTGATTTGAATTTGAATTTATTTCAATGTAATAATTTTCAAGGACAAAAATTTTTATAGGTAAAATAGGATGTAATACCCCTGATTCCTAAAAATTAAATAATTAGTTATTTATAAATTATTATATTTGTTGTAATTTTATTTTTAAGAGAATTATTTTTAACAAAAATAATTAAATTAAATTTTATGATTATTGAAATTTAATTAAATTATGACTTATTCTATTAATTTAAATTATTTATTAAAAATTACTTTGATAGGCAAACTTAAGTTAATCTATTATTATTATTATTATTATTATTATTATTATTATTATTATTATTATTATTATAAATGAGTTCATTATGTATATATAATAGAAAAAAAATTATCAACAAAGCTATTAAAAAAAAAAAAGAAATGAAACTTGACCCTTTATTTAATGGAATTATAATACTTTATTAGTATTATTATTTAATATTAACTTCCTTTATTCCTTTCTTTTGGCTTAAGCCATTAAACAAATAAGAAAAAAAACAAGGAAAAGATAAACGTGGCTTATTTATATATAAGCATATATATACATAATTGACACGTGTTTCTTTTATAACATTAATCATCCATTATCATTCTTCATTTCTTTCTTATTACCACCGAACAAGAAGAAAGAAAATAAGGGAGAGAGAGTCCGAAGCTTGCATGGAAGAAAACCATAACTCCTACCGAAATTTCGACTTTAATTTCTTGAGATACGTAACTCTAATAAAAAATTTAATTTGATAAAGGTGTTCGTATTATTTTTTTTATACGTTGGCATCACTTTTATTCGGTAAAAGCTGACAGTAACGTAATTCTTCTTCCTCTTGAGTTCGGCCAATTGGAGTTCTAGGAGACACAAACAATTTCTAACGTTTTTCTCTTCAACAGCTCGATCAGAAAGCTCCTTTGAAAGTTCCATTGTTTTGATTTATGCACGGAAGTAAGGTTTTGATAAATTCTCAATGAATAAATATGTATTGAATAAGTGAGTTGATGTTGTGATTGATTGTTGATTGAATTTGACTTAATTTATGTTAAATTTTTGTGATATATTAGTATTTGTGATTAGTTTGAGATTCAGTCAATTTAAGTATAGCCAAGAACCGAATTATTTTGATGAATTCGGGGCTGAAATGTTGTTGGTGATCAAGTGAAATTTGTGAGATTTGATGATGACATTGAGATTTAATAAGAAATAAATTGATGAATTGATGACTTGATTTGAGATATAAAAATGGTTTGATTTTGAAAGCGGTTGAATTTTTAATTGGTTTTATTTTATAAATGTTTTGATATTAGAAATGATTTTGATTTATTGTATTATTTGAAAGAGTTTGAAAAATAGTTTGAATATGACCCGGTGATGAGCGGATATTTTATACGCTTTTTGGGGATAATTTCATATAGTTTAGAGTATGTTTTAGTTAGTTTTTAGTCTAATTTTATTAGTTTTTAGGAAAAATTCATATTTCTGGACTTTACTATGAGTTGTGTGTTTTTCTGTAATTTCAGGTATTTTTCTGGCTGAAATTGAAGGAGCTGAGCAAAAATCTGATTCAGGCTGAAAAAGGACTGCTGATGCTGTTGGATTCTGACCTCCCTGCACTCAAAGTGGATTTTCTGGAGCTACAGAACTCAAAATGGCGTGCTTCCAATTGCGTTGGAAAGTAGACATCCAGGGCTTTCCAGCAATATATAATAGTCCATACTTTGCACAAGGATAGACGACGTAAACTGGCGTTCAACGCCAGTCCTCTGCCCAATTCTGGCGTCCAGCGCCAGAAAAGGATCAAAAGCTGGAGTTGAACGCCCAAACTGGCATAAAAACTGGCGTTCAACTCCACAAATGGCCTCTGCACGTAAATTGCTTAAGTCTCAGCCCCAGCACACACCAAGTGGGCCCCAGCACACACCAAGTGGGCCCCAGAAGTGGATCTCTGCATCATCCATCATAGTTTATCCAATTTTTGTAAACCTAGGCTACTAGTTTAGTATTTAAACAACTTTTAGAGACTTATTTTGTATCTCATGACATTTCAGATCTAAACTTTGTATTCTCTGACGGCATGAGTCTCTAAACCCCATTGTTGGGGGTGAGGAGCTCTGCTGTGTCTCGATGAATTAATGCAAGTATTTCTGTTTTCCATTCAAACACGCTTGTTCCTATCTAAGATGTTCATTCGCGCTTAACTGTGATGGAGGTGATGATCTGTGACACTCATCACCTTCCTCAAATCATGAACGTGTGCCTGACAACCACCTCCGTTCTATATACGATTGAATGAGGATCTCTTAGATTCCTTAATCAGAATCTCCGTAGTATAAGCTAGAACTAATGGCGGCATTCATGAGAATCCGGAAAGTCTAAACCTTGTCTGTGGTATTCCGAGTAGGATTCAAGGATTGAATGACTGTGACGAGCTTCAAACTCCTGAAGGCTGGGCGTTAGTGACAGACGCAAAAGGATAGTAAATCCTATTCCAACCGGATCGAGAACCAACCGGTGATTAGCCGTGCTGTGACAGAGCGCGTGAGCGTAGTTTTCACTGGAAGGATGGAAGGTAGCCATTGACAACGGTGATCCACCAACACACAGCTTGCCATAGGAGGACGTGCGTGCGTGAACAAGAAGACAAAGGAAAGCAGAGATTCAGAAGACAAAGCATCTCCAAAACTCCAACATATTCTCCATTACTGCACAACAAGTAACCTTTAATTTATGCTCTCTTGGTTATTCGCAATTCAACTGATAAACATAATTGACTTCCCGACTAAGATTTACAAGATAACCATAGATTGCTTCAAACCAACAATCTCCGTGGGATTCGACCCTTACTCACGTGAGGTATTACTTGGACGACCCAGTGCACTTGCTGGTTAGTGGTACGCGTTGTGAAAAGTGTGATTCACAATTCGTGCACCAAGTTTTTGGCGCCGTTGCCGGGGATTGTTCGTGTTTGAACAACTGACGGATTATTTTGTTGCTTAGATTAGGAAAAAAAATCTTTCTTGTTGGTTTAGAGTCTTTTATTATTTATCCCTTGTTAAAACACTTTAAATTTATAACTCAGTTAGTTAGAACGTGGTGTTTATGTTCATGGTAATTGGCTATCATAATTTTTTAAAACCTTTTTCAAAAATAATTTTTCTGTTAAATCCTGTGCCAAACTTTAAGTTTGGTGTTTTCAAAAATAATCTTTCTTAAAATTTTCGAAAATTCCATAACTCATTTGGCTAGAGCGTTAATCTGTGTTCTTGGTAATTGGGTTAGAATCTTTTATACTCTTTTCAAAACCTTCTTTTTCATAAATAATATTTTCTCTATTAAATTGTGTGCCAAACTTTAAGTTTGGTGTTTTTTTGTTGAATTCCCTTTGGTTTTCGAAAATTTTGGTGGTTTTCTAAAAATTTTAAGTTTGGTGTTCTTTCTTCATGTTCTTGTGTTCTTGTGAGTCTTCAAAGTGTTCTTGAGTGTTCCTTGTGTCTTGATCTTAAAATTTTTAAGTTTGGTGTTCCTTGGTGTTTTTCCTCCAAAATTTTCAAAAACAAGGAGCATTAGATCTAAAAATTTTAAATCTTGTACTATCTTATTGTTTTTCTCTCTCCTCACTAAATTCAAAAATATCTTTTCAAAATATCTCTTCTAACTTCCTAACTTCTTATCTTTTCAAAATTTGTTTCAACTAACTAACTAACTTTTTGTTTGTTTCTTAACTTTTTCAAAACTACCTAACTAACTCTCCCTCTCTCTAATTTTCGAAAATATCTTCCCTCTTTTTCAAAAATTTCTTTTTTATTAACTAATTAATTTTTATTTAAAAAAAAATTTAATTTCAAAATTCAAATTCTTTTTAGTTATTTTATTTTATTTAAGTATTTACTTCTTATAAAATAAAATAATTAAAAAGGTAAATCAGTCCAAGTTATATCCATATATCCATCATGGACATAAGTGGAGATGAACAGTCCAGGAGGACTCTGGGGTCATATTCTAACCCCTCTACTGCTTCATATGGGAGTAGCATATGCATACCCTCCATTGGAGTTAGTAGCTTTGAGTTGAATCCTCAGCTCATTATCATGGTGCAGCAAAGTTGCCAGTATTCCGGTCTTCCACAGGAAGAACCTACAGAGTTTCTGGCACAATTTTTACAAATTGCTGACACAGTACATGATAAGGAAATAGATCAGGATGTCTACAGACTATTACTGTTTCCATTTGCTGTAAAAGATCAAGCTAAGAGGTGGTTAAATAACCAACCTAAGGCCAGCATAAGAACATGGAAACAGCTGACAGAAAAATTCCTGAATCAGTATTTTCCTCCAAAAAGGATGACACAGCTAAGGCTGGACATCCAAGGCTTTAAACAAGGAGATAATGAATCTCTTTATGATGCCTGGGAGAGATACAGAGAGATGCTACGAAAATGCCCCTCTGAAATGTTTTCAGAGTGGGTTCAGTTAGACATCTTCTACTATGGGCTTGCAGAAGGAGCTCAGATGTCTCTAGATTACTCAGCTGGTGGATCTATCCATATGAGAAAGACAATTGAAGAGGCTCAAGAGCTCATTGATACAGTTGCCAGGAATCAGCATCTGTATCTAAGCAGCAACCCTTCCATGAATGAAGAGGTTAAAACAGTAGCTGCTGAATTCAGTACTGTAAAACAAGCTGCTGAATTCAATCAGCAATTGGATTTTCTAACAAAGCAGCTAGCTGAATTTAAGGACAGGCTACAGGAGACAAGGATAGCTAATATACATATGGACGAACAGTTTAAGCAAACAAAGCAGCAGCTATCAAGGCAAATAGCAGAAGAATGCCAAGCAGTTCAATTAAGAAGTAGGAAAACATTAAATACCCCACCTCAAGGCATCAAAAATTCAAGAAATGAGCGACCCACCAAAGATTCACCTGAGGACAGTAAGAGCCCAGGGAAAAATAATTCTGGCACTAAAACACCAGAAAATGGGTGGAAGGCTGGCGCTGAACGCCCAGACCATGCCCAAAACTGGCGTTCAGCGCCAGAAACAAGGCAGGATTGGCGTTCAACGCCAGAAATAGGCAAGAATCTGGCGTTGAACGCCCAAATGGGGCAGAATCCAGCGTTGAACGCCCAAAATGGGTACATTTCTGGCGTTCAGGCGCCAGGAACAGACAGTGAGCTGGCGTCTAACGTCACTCCAGCTTCTGACTCTGGCACTCAATTGCCAGTGAGGGATCAGACACACACAAGTGCTGATAACAACCCCTCTAAAAAGGCTTCTTTAACCACTAAGGTTGAGGAATATAAAGCCAAGATACCTTATCCTCAAAAACTACGGAAAGAGGAGCAGGATAAGCAATTTGCTCGCTTTGCAGATTATCTAAGGACTCTGGAAATAAAGATTCCATTTGCAGAAGCACTTGAGCAAATACCTTCTTATGCCAAGTTCATGAAAGAGATCTTGAGTCATAAAAAGGAGTGGAGAGAAACAGAAAGAGTTCTCCTCACTGAAGAATGCAGTGCAGTCATTCTGAAAAGCTTTCCTGAAAAGCTTAAAGACCCTGGGAGTTTTCTGATACCATGCATATTAGAAGGTGATTGCACCAAGACAGCTTTATGCGATCTTGGGGCAAGCATCAACCTGATACCTGCATCCACTATCGGGAAGCTTGGCTTAACTGAAGAAGTTAAACCAACCCGGATATGTCTCCAACTTGCTGATGGTTCCACTAAATACCCATCAGGCGTGATTGAGGACATGATTGTCAGAGTTGGGCTATTCGCCTTTCCCACTGACTTTGTTGTGCTGGAAATGGAGGAGCACAAGAGTGCTACTCTCATTCTAGGAAGACCCTTCCTAGCAACTGGACGATCCCTCATTGATGTCCAACAGGGGGAAATAACCCTGAGAGTCAATGATGATGAGTTTAAGTTGAACGCTGTCAAAGCCATGCAGCATCCAGACACATCAACAGACTGCATGAAAGTTGATCTCATTGACTCTTTGGTAGAAGAGATCAACATGGCTGAGAGTCTCGAATCAGAGTTGGAAGACATCTTTAAAGATGTTTAGCCTGATTTGGAGGATTCAGAGGACATGAAAGAGCCTCTGAACTTTCTTCTGAAAGAGGAAAAACCTCCTAAACCCGAGCTCAAGCCACTACCACCATCCTTGAAATATGCATTTCTGGGAGAAGGTGACACTTTTCCAGTGATCATAAGCTCTGCTTTAAATTCACAGGAAGAGGAAGCACTTATTCAAGTGCTAAGGACACACAAGACAGCTCTTGGGTGGTCCATAGGTGACCTTAAGGGCATAAGCCCAGCTAGATGCATGCACAAAATCCTATTGGAGGATAATGCCAAACTAGTGGTTCAACCACAGAGGCGGCTAAATCCAGCCATGAAGGAAGTGGTGCAGAAAGAGGTCACCAAATTACTAGAGGCTGGGATTATTTATCCCATTTCTGATAGCCCCTGGGTGAGCCCTGTTCAAGTCGTCCCAAAAAAGGGAGGCATGACAGTGATTCATAATGAAAAAAATGAACTGGTTCCTACAAGAACAGTTACAGGGTGGCGCATGTGTATTGACTACAGAAGGCTCAATACAGCCACCAGAAAGGATCATTTTCCTTTACCATTCATAGACCAGATGCTAGAGAGACTAGCAGGTCATGATTATTACTACTTTTTGGATGGCTATTTAGGCTATAACCAGATTGTAGTGGATCCCCAGGATCAAGAGAAAACAGCATTCACATGTCCATCTGGAGTGTTTGCTTATAGAAGGATGCCATTTGGGCTATGTAATGCGCCTGCAACCTTCCAGAGATGCATGCTCTCTATTTTCTCTGACATGGTGGAAAAATTTCTGGAAGTCTTCATGGATGACTTCTCAGTATATGGAGACTCATTCAGCTCCTGTCTTGATCACCTGAAACTTGTTCTGAAAAGATGCCAAGAAACCAACCTAGTTTTAAACTGGGAAAAGTGTCACTTCATGGTGACTGAAGGAATTGTTCTTGGGCATAAAATCTCAAACAAGGGAATAGAGGTGGATCAAGCAAAAATAGAGGTAATTGAAAAATTACCACCACCTGCCAATGTTAAGGCAATCAGAAGCTTTCTGGGGCATGCAGGATTCTATAGGAGGTTTATAAAGGATTTTTCAAAAATCGCAAAACCTCTAAGCAATCTGCTAGCTGCTGACACGCCATTTGTGTTTGACACAGAGTGCCTGTAGGCGTTTGAAACGCTGAAAGCTAAGCTGGTCACAGCACCAGTCATTTCTGCACCAGACTGGACATTACCATTTGAGCTAATGTGTGATGCCAGTGATCATGCCATTGGTGCAGTATTGGGACAGAGGCATGACAAGCTTCTGCATGTCATTTATTATGCCAGTCGCATTTTAAATGAAGCCCAGAAAAATTACACAACCACAGAAAAGGAATTACTTGCAGTGGTTTACGCCATTGACAAGTTCAGATCCTACTTAGTAGGATCAAAGGTGATTGTGTACACTGACCATGCTGCTCTTAAGTATCTACTCACAAAGCAGGATTCAAAACCCAGGCTCATCAGATGGGTATTGCTTCTGCAAGAGTTTGATATAGAAATAAGAGACAGAAAAGGGACAGAGAACCAAGTAGCTGATCATCTGTCCCGGATAGAGCCAGTGGAAGGGACGTCCCTCCCCTTTCTTGAGATCTCTGAGACGTTCCCTGATGAGCATCTATTTGCCATTCAGGAAGCACCATGGTTTGCCGATATTGCAAACTATAAAGCTGCAAGGTTCATACCCAAGGAGTACAATAGAATACAAAAGAAGAAATTAGTTACTGATGCAAAGTACTACTTGTGGGATGAACCCTATCTCTTTAAGAGATGTGCAGACGGAATTATCCGTAGGTGTGTCCCCAGAGAGGAAGCACAGAGAATCCTATGGCATTGCCATGGATCTCAATATGGAGGCCATTTCGGAGGTGAGCGAACAGCCACCAAGGTCCTCCAATGTGGCTTCTATTGGCCCACACTCTATAAAGATTCCCGAGAGTTTGTACGTAATTGTGACAGTTGCCAAAGAGCTGGTAATCTGCCTCATGGTTACGCCATGCCTCAACAAGGAATCTTGGAAATAGAGTTGTTTGATGTATGGGGAATTGACTTCATGGGACCTTTCCCACCATCATACTCAAACACTTATATTCTGGTGGCAGTTGACTATGTATCAAAATGGGTTGAGGCTATTGCCACACCCACCAATGATACTAAAAAAGTACTGAAGTTCCTCCAGAAACATATCTTTAGCAGGTTTGGTGTCCCTAGAGTACTAATCAGTGATGGGGGCACTCACTTCTGCAATAAACAGCTTGACTCTGCCATGGTTCGGTATGGGATTCGCCACAAGGTGGCCACTCCATATTATCCACAAACCAATGGGCAAGCTGAAGTCTCTAACAGAGAATTAAAGAGAATCCTGGAACGGACAGTAAATACCCGTAGAAAGGATTGGGCACGGAGCTTGGATGATGCTCTGTGGGCTTACAGAACAGCATTCAAGACCCCTATAGGGACCTCTCCATACCAACTCGTGTATGGTAAGGCATGCCACCTGCCCGTGGAACTGGAACATAAGGCCTACTGGGCAACCAGATTCCTAAACTTTGATGCCAAATTAGCAGGAGAAAAACGATTGCTCCAGCTAAATGAGCTAGAGGAATTCAGATTCACAGCTTTCGAAAATGCCAAGCTTTATAAAGAAAAATAAAAAAAATGGCATGACAGAAAGCTGTCATCTAGAATCTTTGAACCAGGACAGAAAGTTCTGTTGTTTAACTCTAGACTCAGGCTATTCCCCGGGAAACTGAAATTCCGGTGGAGGGGACCATACGTGATTACAAGTGTATCACCATATGGTTATGTGGAGCTTCAAGATATTGATTCTGATAAGAAGTTCATTGTCAATGGACAGAGAATCAAGCATTATCTAGAAGGCAACATTGAGCAAGAATGCTCAAGGCTGAAGCTAGATTAAAAGCTCAGCAAGGTCCAGCTAAGGACATTAAAGAAGCGCTTGTTGGGAGGCAACCCAATTTTTATTTACTTTCATGGTTTTTCATGTTTTATTAGGTTCATGATCATGTGGAGTCACAAAACAAATATTAAAAATTGAAAACGGAATCAAAAACAGCAGAAGAAAAATCACACCCTGGAGGAAGCACCTGTCTGGCGTTCAACGCCAGAACAGAGCATGGTTCTGGCGCTGAACGCCCAAAATGGGCAACATCCTGGCGCTGAACGCCCAAAACAAGCATGGTTCTGGCGTTCAACGCCAGAAATGGCTAGTAAATGGGCGTTGAACGCCCAAAATGGGCACCAACCTGGCGCTGAACGCCCAGAGTTGTGTGCAAAGGCATTTTGCATGCCCAAATTGGTGCAGGGATGTAAATGCCTTGACACTTCAAGATCTGTGGACCCCACAGGATCCCCACCTTCCCTCCTCATAATCCTAGTTTTTTCTTTCCACATCTTCTTTTTCATCTATTCCCTCTTCTTTTGCTCGAGGGCGAGCAACATCCTAAGTTTGGTGTGGTAAAACAATTATGTGAAGGATCTATAGCTCAGTGGTAGAACATGTGGCTGCAAATCAAGAGATACTTCAGGGGATGCACTTCCCTCCACATAATTATTGGAAGCAACTGAGGATAGAAATACCAAAAATCACTAGGAATCAAGCCACAAAGGCAAGGAAGAGACATAAAAGAGCTCAAGAACATCATTGGTGCCTGAAGAAGGAAATGCCATCATCACTAAGGTGGACTCGTTCCTTGTTCTTACTTTCTCTATTTTTCGTTTTCTCTATGTTAAGTGCTTATCTATGTTTGTGTCTTCATTACATGATCATTAGTAGTAATTAGTGTCTAGTTTGATTTTATCCCCAATTAAGTTATAGTCTATTTTTCTCATCATCAGCAAACATGAATAAAATAGTAGATCTTTTGATTAAGAGGCAATAAAATTTCGAGTTTTTAATAAGAAAAATTCTAATTAGTAACATGTGGTGGCAACGCTTTCTGTCTTCTGAATGAATGCTTGAACAGTGCATATGTCTTTTGAATTTGTTGTTTAAGACTGTTAAATATGTTGGCTCTTGAAAGAATGATGAACATGAGACATGTTATTGATAATCTGAAAAATCATAAAAATGATTCTTGAAGCAAGAAAAAGCAGCAAAGAACAAAGCTTGCAGAAAAAAAAAATATATGTATATTAAAATAGGCGAAAAAAAAAAATTAGAAAGAAAAAGAAAAAGCAAGCAGAAAAAGCCAAAAGCTCTTAAAACCAAGAGGCAAGAGCAAAAAGCCAATAACCCTTAAAACCAAAAGGCAAGGGCAAATAACAAGGATCCCAAGGCTTTGAGCATCAGTGGATAGGAGGGCCTAAAGGAATAAAATCCTGGTCTAAGCGGCTAAACCAAGCTGTCCCTAACCATGTGCTTGTGGCGTGAAGGTGTCAAGTGAAAACTTGAGACTGAGCGGTTAAAGTCAAGGTCCAAGACAAAAAGAAGAGTGTGCTTAAGAACTCTGGACACCTCTAATTGGGGACTTTAGCAAAGCTGAGTCACAATCTAAAAGGTTCACCCAATTATGTGTCTGTGGCATTTATGTATCTGGTGGTAATACTGGAAAACAAAGTGCTTAGGGCCACGGCCAAGACTCATAAAATAGATGTGTTCAAAAATCATCACACTGAAATAGGAGAATCAATAACACTATCTGAATTCTAAGTTCCTATAGATGCCAATCACTCTGAGCTTCAATGGATAAAGTGAGATGCCAAAACTGTTCAGAAGCAAAAAGCTACTAGTCCCGCTTATCTAATTAGAATCCGAGCTTCACTCAAAAACTCTGAGATATTATTGCTTCTCAACCTATTAGTCTTCTATTTTATTTGTCTAGTTGCTTGAGGACAAGCAACAGTTTAAGTTTGGTGTTGTGATGAGCGGATATTTTATACGCTTTTTGGGGATAATTTCATATAGTTTAGAGTATGTTTTAGTTAGTTTTTAGTATAATTTTATTAGTTTTTAGGAAAAATTCATATTTCTGGACTTTACTATGAGTTGTGTGTTTTTCTGTAATTTCAGGTATTTTTCTGGCTGAAATTGAAGGAGCTGAGCAAAAATCTGATTCAGGCTGAAAAAGGACTGCTGATGCTGTTGGATTCTGACCTCCCTACACTCAAAGTAGCTTTTCTGGAGCTACAGAACTCGAAATGGCGTGCTTCCAATTACGTTGGAAAGTAGACATCCAGGGCTTTCCAGCAATATATAATAGTTCATACTTTGCACAAGGATAGACGACGTAAACTGGCGTTCAACGCCAGTCCTCTGCCCAATTCTGGCGTCCAGCGCCAGAAAAGGATCAAAAGCTGGAGTTGAACGCCCAAACTGGCATAAAAACTGGCGTTCAACTCCACAAATGGCCTCTGCACGTGAATTGCTTAAGTCTCAGCCCCAGCACACACCAAGTGGGCCCCAGCACACACCAAGTGGGCCCCAGAAGTGGATCTCTGCATCATCCATCATAGTTTATCCAATTTTTGTAAACCTAGGCTACTAGTTTAGTATTTAAACAACTTTTAGAGACTTATTTTGTATCTCATGACCTTTCAGATCTAAACTTTGTATTCTCTGACGGCATGAGTCTCTAAACCCCATTGTTGGGGGTGAGGAGCTCTGCTGTGTCTCGATGAATTAATGCAAGTATTTCTGTTTTCCATTCAAACACGCTTGTTCCTATCTAAGATGTTCATTCGCGCTTAACTGTGATGGAGGTGATGATCTGTGACACTCATCACCTTTCTCAAATCATGAACGTGTGCCTGACAACCACCTCCGTTCTATATACGATTGAATGAGGATCTCTTAGATTCCTTAATCAGAATCTCCGTGGTATAAGCTAGAACTAATGGCGGCATTCATGAGAATCCGGAAAGTCTAAACCTTGTCTGTGGTATTCCGAGTAGGATTCAAGGATTGAATGACTGTGACGAGCTTCAAACTCCTGAAGGCTGGGCGTTAGTGACAGACGCAAAAGGATAGTAAATCCTATTCCAACCGGATCGAGAACCAACCGGTGATTAGCCGTGCTGTGACAGAGCGCGTGAGCGTAGTTTTCACTGGAAGGATGGAAGGTAGCCATTGACAACGGTGATCCACCAACACACAGCTTGCCATAGGAGGACGTGCGTGCGTGAACAAGAAGACAGAGGAAAGCAGAGATTCAGAAGACAAAGCATCTCCAAAACTCCAACATATTCTCCATTACTGCACAACAAGTAACCTTTAATTTATGCTCTCTTGGTTATTCGCAATTCAACTGATAAACATAATTGACTTCCCGACTAAGATTTACAAGATAACCATAGATTGCTTCAAACCAACAATCTCCGTGGGATTCGACCCTTACTCACGTGAGGTATTACTTGGACGACCCAGTGCACTTGCTGGTTAGTGGTACGCGTTGTGAAAAGTGTGATTCATAATTCGTGCACCACCCGGGAAGGGTGGCAAAGTTCGAGTTTTAGGGGAGATGCTGCCGAAATTTTGTTGTAAAATTTAAGACTTTATTTGAAATGTTATTTAGAAAAATATTGGATTTGAGAAATTCTATTATTTGATTTTTGATTTATTAAAAAAATAGTTATTTTACGATTTTAAATTATTTAAAAAAAGTATTGTGTTTTAAGATTGATTTAAAATATGAAAAGGGCTTATGTTTTGAATTTGACTTAAGAATTTTATTCGGAGGAATTTAAGTGAACTTTAAAAGTAATTGAATTTTAATTGAATGATTTTGTTTTGCGACGTCTTGGAAAAAGTTAAAGAATTAGTTTTACGGATGAAACTGGGGTTGGTTTTGGTTTTGAAATTGGTTCGGAACTCTTGATTTGTATGATTTAGTTTTGATTTAATTTAGAAATTTTATTTGATTAATTCAATTTAAGAAAACAATGATTATTAAGGATTTCTAACGAACTTAAGAAAATGAGATTGGTTGTTGCTCCCCTAAAGTCTAGAGGCTTTGCCGAGGGGTTAAACTAATAAATGGTTTTTCTTTGTCTTTTGAAAGAAGAATTAGTTTAAGTGAAATTGATTTAAAGGTTTTGGTGAATGTCACAAAGAGGTGGTTTCGGTTTTAAAAGAAAAAGAGAAGATAAATCGGCACATGTGATTATGGAAAGGTCACGAGAGGGTGATGATAGTATGGTTAAAATGCCAAAGGATAAATGTTAATAAGTCGTGGGCTTTGTTTGTTATTGTGTGAGGACGCTCGTAAATATAGAATGGCTTCTAGGAGAATGGGTCACATACTTTAGTTGGAGAATCAGCACTGGCAAGTACTTCCAGAGGTCATGTTCGACATACTTCAGCTGGAGAATCAGCGCCGGCAAGAACTAGAAACTTGCAGAGGTTATGTCGCTGGAATGCCTTATCCGACTTGCAAGTTGGATTGCGTCGGGTGTGTGTCGAAACTGACAAATGAGCTCATTACCTGTGATCGGACTAGACATGCATCATGCTTGTTTGCGCATATCTCTGTGCTATGTAACTCTGTGATTGTGTGTGTGTGCTGCATGACTGATTGACTTTTGTGTTCTGTTATTATTTATGCTTATAAGTATTCTGTTGTTAGTTGCGGTTGGTTAATAATGGCAAAATGAACTTAACTTCTAACCTCGACCCTACTAAGAACTCCCCAATTCTTACCCCCTATCTCCACCCCTTTCAGCTACAAGTTCGAAGGTTTAGTGTAGAGTTTCAAGAGCATAGAAGATTATACTCACAAGTTAATTTGTTAGATTTTATTTTTCGCTCGTCGTTTATTGTATTTTATTTTTAGAGGGGATAGAACTTGTATTTGAGAATCTTGAAATAAGTCTATGTATATAATGCTATGTGAATATATATATATATATATATATATATATATATATATATATATATATATATTTGTGATTAGGTGATTAAAAGTAAAACCTTTCCGTTTTCTTAATTAAACTTTCAATTCGTACTCGCAAAGGCTCAATATTAAATAAACATAGTATATAATTAAAGGAATAGAGGTAAGTAACGCTCGGACTTTTAGTGCGATCATGAGGTGCTAAAAGTTTAGGTGTTACATGAGTCCTTAAACATTTTAAATTTTTGGGTAAACTACCAAAAATACACTCGGATAATTTTGTCGCTGGCAAAAATACGCCCAAATTTTGTTATCGATAAAATACCTTCAAATAATTTAAAAACGCAACAAAAATATTCAATATTAAATATGTATTTCTCAAAAAATGTCTTAGAGCTTGAATTTTTTTATGCGATTTTTTGCAAGAATAATTAGAAAATTTAGATATTTTTATTCTTAAACTTTGGTGATTTTTTGCTAACTATATATTTTTTATGATTTCTTAAAAATATTATTTGTTGTTGACAACAAAATTCACCAAAAAATATATATTTAGCGAAAAATCACTAAATTTTAAGGATAAAAATATCTCATTTTTTTAATTATGTTTGCAAAAAATTGTATCAAAATTCAATCTCTAAAGTATTTTTTGAGAATGCATATTTAATGTTGGGCATTGTTGTCGCGTTTTTAAATTATTTGAGGACATTTTTATCGATAACAAAATTCAAGTGTATTTTTGTCCGTGGCAAAATTATTCGGATGCATTTTTGATGATTTGTCATAAATTTTATAATTAAATCCTTATTGATAACAAATATTAAAAAATATATAAAGTGTGAATTTAAATCGAATGAATTGTGGAATTAAATTCCCCCATAACACCGGATAAAACTGAGAACAGAAAGAGTGAAGAGTTTTTTCACCGAAGTGTGAAAAAGAGGAGGAAAAGAACTATATATTTTATAATTCTAAAAATAAAGAGGGATCGAATTCAAGAATTTATTTTGTAACTATTCTGTGTTCAATTTCACACAATTTTTTATTCTTTATAAATTTTTATGTTCTTTATTATTAAAATTTCTGTGATTTTTTTATATTTTTAATTTTAGGAAAACTTAAAAAACACAAAAATTTTTGGATAAAAATAGAGAAATTATGCATCTGGAGAGAAAGAAGGCTAAGTAGATGCAACGTTTTTTTTTATTTTATCTCTTCATGGCTCTATCCTTTTTTGAAATGAAATAAGTAAAAAAACAAAAATTTTGTCAGCAAAATTATGATATACGTAATGGTAGAAATTGTGTAGTGTAACTCTTTAACTTTTTCGTTTTTTAATTTTACTGGCGGTACTAGCAAAATTGTGATATAATTTTTTCTTCTTCAATGATAGTGACTATAAAATTAAGGTAAAAAAACAAATTTTAATTTTGCCACAACCTACAAAAGTAAAATATAGGATTTTTATAAAATAAATTAAAAAAATTATTATTTCCAAAAAATTCGTTATTCAAACTTTAAATTTACAGATACGTATTTTTTTTTTGGATTTAAGGCAAGTTTGCCACATTCCCGACGAATTCTATAATTTTAATAGAGTTCGTCTGACTCCCAGCGAATTTCAAGTAGAGTTTCCAAAATAAAAGCAGGGCTGGTGGAGAGCAGAGCTCAAAACCATAATTTTGTTCTTCTCTTTGGTCCTCATCTTCGCATTTTTTCTCTTTAATGTCAATAAATTCATTGTTATCCATTCATTATGATAGTAAAATATTGTATAATGAAAAAAGTTCTATCATTTTTAAGTTTGGACAACAAATAATTACGTACATGGCACCGGAAGTCAACAGTCTAACAGCATTGAAGAATTTGATATTGCATTCCGTTGGGCAACAATACACGAAAAGAGTGAAAAAAATTTACTACAGATATCCGACCGAAGTGGATGACAATTTGATTTATAAAAGGTATGTTACAGTTGTCTTTGCTCTGTTGTTATTATGTTTATTAGACCACAGTTTTGAAAAATATTTCTGTTGTTTTGAATTAGGTATCAGTTACGTAACGACGTGGACGTACGTCTTATAAAGTCGTGGCACAACTGATGGACAAATGTTCATCTGTTGAAATTATTTGTGTTTCTCGTTGAGTTAGGTGGACGAGGATTATATGTGGATACTGTCGATGATAGTCCTTTAATTGGAGCTATTAGACGAAATATTAGAAGGATGATGGTCGATCTAAATATGCCACCTGAAGGTAGTCATGAGGGCTCGAACGTTGAACTTGGTAATTGTAATGACCCGACTTCCAACACGTCATGATCGTACCAAAAGTAAGGCGTTACTAACCTAATTCATTTATTATCTATTTATTATTGATCCTCTATGCGTTAATCTGTCGACATTTTTACTAAAAAGTTAAAACCTTTCCAACAAGAATAAATACACATATTCACATACTTAATATTATTAATACCTTATAGTAATATATACAAAACTGATCACAAAAATATACCCCTCTGAATAAAACTTCAACTAACAAAGTGAGGAAAAAATAAATTCTAACAACAACTCAACTCGCAAACATATTCTTCTGTGCTCCCGCAACTTCGCACCTATAACTGAAAGGGGGTGGAAATAGGGGTAAGAACTGGAGAGTTCTTAGTAGGGTCGGGGTTAGAAGTTAAGTTCATTTTGCTATTATTATCCAACCGCAACTAACAACAGAATACATACAAGCATAAATAATAAAAGAACACAGAAGTCAATCAGCCATGCAGCACACACATATAATCACAGAGTTACATAGCATAGATACATATATAAACAAGCATGATGCATGTCTACTCCTACGCAGGCTATAAGCTCATGTGTCGGTTGCCTACCCACTCCCGACATTACCCGAGCACAAGTCCCAGATATGGCTTTCTAGATGCATACAGTGTGTATATAAATCTTGCGGCCAGGCCGCATACAGTGTGACTTTTAAATGTATTTCAATATGCTTACATCTAGAAAACCGTTCTCAGGCTTTCCAGATGCATATAGTGTGCATATAAGTCTTACAGCCAGGACACATACAGTGTGACTTTTAAATGTATTTCAATATGCTTACATCTGGAAAATAGTTCTCAGTGTGTGGGCATCCTGACTATACATTTGACACTAAGGCCCAAGTAAGGCCGCATCTGCTCTCCTGTGGCAGACAGTCTTTTAAAATTTTTTCTTTATCTTTGCCCTCTGCTCTCCTGTGGTAAAGATCCTTTCAGTTAATATATTTTTTTCTTTTTTGTGCTCTGTTTTCCTGTGACAGAGATTTTTTAGATTCTTTTAATCTTTATTCTCTGCTCTCCTGTGACAGAGATTCCTTTAATTAATACATTCCTTTCTCTTATGTTCTCTGTTCTCCTGTGACATAGATTCTTTAAATTTTTTTATTCTTTGCTCTCTACTCTACTGTGGTAGAGATTTCTTTAATATTTTTTTCCTTCTTCTTTTCTTTCTTATCATTCCACAATATAAATTATCTTCGCATTATTTAGTCGCCTTTCCCTAAGTGTCTTATAGAAAGAGAATAAAAAATTCTTAATTTAGATTTGTCTTTCTAAAACTTTTAAGACAGTTTTCTGCTTATCCTTTTACTATATCATAAATAAAATAATATATTTTAAATAAAATATTAATATATTATATTGATACAAATAATGCTAGTATTGATAATAAAAGAGTATTAATATTATTATCTTTATATCAAAACCTGCTTATTAACGTTCTATTCTTTAAGCTTTCAAGAATTATATTCCAACTTCAAGCTTTTAAATATTTTACCTTTGAATCCAACATTTTTATAAAGTTAATAATTTTAATTTCATATTTAATAAAATTACTAATTTAATTCCATATTATTATAAATAACCCTGATTTCTTATAAAATATCAGGATTACTCCGAACTTTTACTTTTTACACAAAATACTCCCAAAACTTATATAATTACTATCTTTTAACCCGGGTCTTTTATCAAACTACATTTTTATATTCGAAAATAATATTTGTGTTGGTGACAAATACTCTTTCAAAACTAAAATCTTTTCTTATGATCTTTCAAAATATATACTTGATTTTAAAACCATTTTCGAGCTTTTCGATTACCGATTTCTCACAGCTTTTAATTTAATTCCTCGGTCATTAAACCTCACTCATTTTATTCAAAAACTAACACAATAACAGCCCTAAATCAGCCTCATTATCACGGTTTGGGCAGCACAAACATGACCGAATTACAAGCTTAATCACATATAACAATATATCAACAAAATTCAATATAAATTCAACCAAACTCCATCAATAATCAATCACAACAACCATTCACTTATCCAATACAAATTTAATCAGTGAGAATTTACCGAAACTCTACCTTTGTACGAAATCGAAATACTCGAAACTCCGGAGAGGATTTTTGACCGAGATGCCGAAGAAAAAATATCAGAAATCGATTCCTCCGCCAAGAACACCAAAGGGCCAAACTTCAAGGAGAAGGAGAGCTACGTCACTGTCAACTTCTATCGAACAAAAATGACACCAATACGTAGAGAAAGAAGATACAAACACTTTAATCAGATTAGATTTTTTATCAGAGTTACAGATTGTAAGAAATCGGAGCTGGAAGGTTTATGTTTCCATGACGTTCACGCTCTCTCTCACTCGGTTTCTCTCTTTCTTTCTCTTATTTCCTTATGGTTCAGTGATGAAAGAAACTAAATAAAGCAAAGATGATGATGGTGATTAATTTTATTAAAAATATGTGTCATGTTAATGTATGTCAAGTTAATGTGTGTGTGTGTGTGCATACAAGCCATGTTTGGTGATGTACAGTGTGTATCCAATTTGGGCCCAGTTGCTCTTGGAACATACGCATAGCATACTGCCGAAAGTAAGAAAAATGGGAGGTTAGGAGATACAATGGTCCTCATACTTACATCCAAGCATTCATGGGCCAAGATCATCGTAGGTTAGATTCAAAGGTGATTGCTCAACACATATTCACAATGGTCAAAGCAGATCTAACAATTAGCATCGGGGTTCTGCAAGGAGGTGTGGAGAATCACTTTAGTTACAAGGTGTCCTACAGAAACGTGTGGCTTGCAAAGCAAAGAGTCATTGCTAGAATATATGGCAATTGGGAGGAGTCATACAACGAGCTTCCTCAGTTATTTGCTATGCAGATATACTTGCCCGATAAAATTCATTTAATTGTCCTTAATTATGTATAAAGTCATCATCTATATGTGCTAACTGTTGATGGATTTTTAGGTACTTGGGTACAACTTGTGACACAGCTTTGGCCTGGCTCAGTCGACACTGTCATATTTCATCGGATTTTTTGGACGTTTCCACCGTGTGTTAAGGCTTTTAAGCATTGCAAGCCACTTAATTTCGTCGATAGCACCCACTTATATGATAAATACGGTGGCACGTTACTGATGGCCATTGCTCAAGATGGCAATGCAAACATTTTACCTATTGCATTTGCCATTGTAGAGGGTGAGACAAAGGAGGCTTGGTCGTTCTTTCTTTCGTATCTGCGGTAGAATGTGATTTCAGACAGACACAAATCAATTGATGCTGCGTTGAATGCCGAGAAAAGTTTATAAAAACCACCTCATACCTTCCAGGCATTTTGTACAGGACACATTGTTGTCAATTTTATTATTCACTTCAAAAACAAAGACTTGAAGAAGGTTTAGGTTAATGCAGCGTATTCAAAATCGTAGCGGGAGTTTGCTCATTATTTTGGCTGTCTAAGGGCAAAATGTAGCAATCATAAACTGGCTTGAAGAAATGCCTCGGTCACATTGGGCGCAGTATGTAGATGAGGGCCGTTAGTTTGGTCACATGACAACAAATATCTCAGAGTGCATTAACGCTATCATGAAGGGGTCTCATAATTTTTCAATCACGGTTCTTGTTAAGTCAAGTTATTTCCGTTCAGGTAAACTTTTTGCTAGGAAGGGTTCAGAGCCCCTTGCCCAACTTCAAGTCGGTGCTGAATTCTCGCAGACGTTGATGAAGGCCATGGAATTCAACTCAAAGCACTTTAACACTATGAATTTTTACTAGTTTGATCGGTCGAGGACTACGTTCACAATTAAAGAGTTAGCGGCAGTGCTTAGGTCCAGGCAACAGAATTACCAAGTGCTACTTGATGAGGGTAAGCGTGATTGTGGGTATTTTCAGGCTCTTCATGTTTCTAGCCATCACGTTCTTGCAACTTGCTCTCATACAAGACTTGATTAGAAGCGGTATGTACATCCTGTGTTTTGCATGGAGTCAGTCTTTAATGTTTACAGATCAGAGTTTTGACCCATAAGTCACGAAGATGGTTGGTCATCCTATAACGGGGCTCGTATTCGGCCCAACCCTAGGATGATGAGAGTAAAGAGAGGTCGCCCTGTCAGCTCTAGGATTTGTAACAACATGGATGAGGTTGAGTATAGCGGGGAGAAGAGGTGCGGATTGTGTTGTCAAGTCGGTCACACGCGTAGGACTTGTACCGCTCTTGACGGTAGAGGGGCATCGTCTAGTAGATGTTAGTTATAAGTGTCATTTTATGGTGGATATCTCTATTATTGTAAGCGTTGTACCATGTAATTTACTTCATTTGACTACTTGAAAATTGTATACTTGTTTGAACTTTAAAACAATGATATTAATTATAAGAGTTAAGTACGATTTTTGTCCATAAAGTAGGGGCTAAAAATTTTTTAGGGAGCATTTTAAAACCAAGTTAAACCTTAGGGACCATTTTGTAGGCAAAAAAGGCCGGGGACGAAAAAAATTTATCCCCTACCTTAGGGACCAAAATCATACTTAATCCTAATTATAACAAAAGTAATATTTCCTCATAACTAACTGTTTGTACATGAGACATTTTTAACAAAAGTAATATTTTCTCATAACTAATTATTTGTACATTACACATTTATAACAAAATTATACTTTATCATAAAACCTACTAGCCACGACCTCGCCTACCGTCACGTGGACCAGCTTGTCGTCCATGAGGCCTCGGGTCAAGACAGCCACCTATGCCACATGCAGGAGGTCTAACATCGCATTGTCCTTGCCAGAGTGGTGCAGATCCAGATCAGGTACTGGAGTGCTCATCTAGTCCCTCAGAGTCGCGTAATCTGCAGTGGAGGATGAACCATTAGATGGATCGTTCATGTGTAGTGATTGGTATGCAGACTGTGGAGGAGTGGTGTGCATCTGTGAAAAGGGCTAGGTCTGCTGTGGCAGTGCCGAAAAATCCGGCAACCCGCCATCACCCCCTGGATCAAACGAGTAATCCAATCAAGCATATCCATCATCATATCTGCCATTTCCTGCATATCCAAGAGTGGCTTGTAGTCTGGCTAGGGCCCGAGTTCTGACGGGCTGAATGGCAGGTTAAACTGGGTCCCGAAGTCAAAGTGAGAACAGGGGCCGGATCCTAGTGTATGCCTCTGGTGACTGGGCCCGACCTCCAAAGGATATGACCTAGGTGATCTAAGGCTGCGTTTGTTTCCGAGAACAGGACAGGAAAAGACACTGAGAACAAGACACTGATGGACAGAGACACAAAATTTTGTGTTGTATTCTGTTTGGTGATAAACTAGAACAAATTATGAAAATTCAATTTATTCTCTTTTTTTTATTCAAAAAAATTGAAATGAAAAATATAATAATAAAAAATATAATTATGAAAAATTAACAAGAATAATGAAAGAAAAAATAAAAAATAAGTTGTGTCTCTTATTAGTGTCTCTGGACACATTGTCTCTGTCCATGTCTCCTCTGCCAAACATGATTTTGTGTCTTTGTGTCTCTGTCTCAGTGTCCTGTCTCTGTAAATAAACGCAGCCTAAGGGACAAGTAGTCTCCGAAAAACGGTCCTGATAGAGTTCTACTCGTGTGCTCAACATCCTCTGCCACATGCCCTGGCGGGCTGACGAAATCTCTGTCGCAGGAAACCTCTGAATCCCTTGCCTCCCTCTCCTTCCACCGTGTCTCCCTCTACCTCCCTCTCTCTCGTCCCCTACCTCTCCCTCTCCCAGCAGTTGGCTGCACCTCAGGAAGGTCACCATCCTCTGGCTGATACAGCTTTGGAGCATCCGGATGGTGAATCGGTAGGTCTGATACGCGCATTTTTACCGGTTCAGAATTCCACAAAATATTTCCGCTGTTAGTATAGTCCAAACCGATAGTTAATCCTCGAATCAAATTAAATTTGGTTTTGTCACAAGTACAAACCCCAATAAGAATTAACCGAAGTATTTAGACTCTAGGTTGTCTTACAAGGAATTATAATGAAGTGGTCAATTATTGGCTATAAAGGGGAAAAGGGGTTTTGGTTTATAAGAGGAACAAGAAAAGGTAAATCAAGCAAGTGATTAAAGAAAGCAAGATAAAGAACTCTTGGCTAAGACTTAGGTAATTGAGATTACCATCCTTGTCAATAAATCAAATATTGATAATTATAAGGAACCAAGCTCATTAGGTCTACTCATTAAAGCCTTAAGTACGCAATGTCTACTCCTAGGCTTGGAGTATGTCAAATGCCTTGATCAATATCAATCCATAAGTTCCAACCTAGCTACTAATTAACTTAGTAGTAGGCTAGAGTCAATGGTTATCAAATTGATCCCCAAGGGTTCTAGAATTACCAATTCCATGAAGCCTAAGGACTCAAGATCACTCAATCCCCTTAGCCTAGGCCAAGGGTCAAGAGAACTACTCAAGAACTATAGGAAACATTCTATCAAATACCTAATGTGCAATAAAAGTAATCATCACAAAATGCTAAAATTAAAGAAACCCATAACTAACATAAGCAAGAAATCAACAATGAAGATAAACATAAAAGAGACATAGAAACATAAAATTGTATTAAAAGGAAATTAGATACAACAATGTTCAACAACATAAAAGATAGCAAAATGAGAATTTAACACTACAACTAAAGAAACAAGATATAAAAATGAGAAATTGTAGAAGAAACAAGATGGAATCATGAAATTGAATCAATATCTATAAGATATTAAACTAATCCTAACCTAATTCTAGAGAGAAGAGGGAGCTTCTCTCTCTAGAAAACTAACTAAAGGATCATGTTGACTAACTAATTGCTCCCCCTTGCTTGGGCTTCAATTCTGCATGAAATACACTCAGAAACAAGTTGGATTTGGGCCTGGGCAGCTCAGAAATTGCCCCCAGCATTTTGCCTTTAAATGGGTCACATGCGAGTATCGGCGTGTACGCACCATGTGCGCGTGCGCGTCGATTGGTTGTTTCTTCATCCGCGCGTACGCGTCATGTACGCGTGCGCGTTGCTGTGCGATGTCGTTTCTGCGCGCGCGCCTTGTACGCTTGCGCGCCCCTTGAAGTATTTCCAATCTTTGTTTCCTCATGCATTCTCCACTTTGTATGCTTTTCTCCTCATTTCTTCCATCACATACTTGCCTTATGAATCTGAAATCACTCAACAAACACATCAAGGAATCGAATGGAATTAAAGTGAGTTAAAATAACCAAATTAATGGCCTAAAAAGCATGTTTTTACACTTAAGCATAATTCAAGGGAGAATTACAAAACCCTGCGATTTCATTGAATAAATGTGGAAAAAGGTGATAAAATCCCCTTAAATAAGCGCAAGATAAACCACAAAATTAAGGTTTATCAAATCTCCCCACACTTAAACTAAGCATGTCCTCATGCTAAAATTAAGAAAGAAGCAAAGGAGTATCAACATGGTTTCAATGCAAACTAACTAAATGCAACCTACCCATATAAAATCTATCTACATGAATGCACCCACTTGGTCAAAATAAGTCAATTTCCAAAAATACATATACAAACACAAGGTCTAAGGCAATAGCAATCAAATCAACCCACAATTGAATTGTATCATTGAAAGATCTTACGAACTTGCAAGAAAAGATGATTGGTGCACGAAATTGTGATCTCTAGCAACGGCGCCAAAAACTCAGTACGCACGTTCGTAATCTCAAATTCTTTTTCTTCACAACTCCGATACAACTAACCAGCAAGTGCACTGGGTCGTCCAAGTAATAAACCTTACGTGAGTAAGAGTCGATCCCACGGAGATTGTCGGCTTGAAGCAAGCTATGGTCATCTTGCAAATCTCAGTCAGGCAAATTCAAATGGTTATGGTGATTTGATGATTAAAATATAATTAAAATATAAAATAGGATAGAGATACTTATGTAATTCATTGGTGAGAATTTCAGAAAAGCCTATGGAGATGCTTTGCTCCTTCTGAATCTCTGCTTTCCTACTGCCTTCATCCAATCATTCATATTCCTTTCCATGGCAAGCTATATGTTGGGTTTCACCGTTGTCAATGGCTACCTCCCGTTGTCAATGACTAATCATCTGTCGGTTCTCGATCATGTTGGAATAGGATCCATTGATCCTTTTGCATCTGTCACACGCCCAACACTCGCGAGTTTGAAGCTCGTCACAGTCATCCCATCCCAGATCCTACTCAGAATACCACAGACAAGGTTTAGACATTCCGGATCTCAAGAATGACCGCCAATAATTCTAGCCTATACCACGAAGGTTTTAATCTTAGATTAGAAACCCAAGAGATACACATTCAAGCTTGTTTGCATGTAGAACGGAAGTGGTTGTCAGGCACGCGTTCATAGGTGAGAATGGTGATGAGTGTCACATAATCATCATATTCATCATGTTCTTGTGTGCGAATGAATATCTTAGAGAAGAAATAGGCTTGAGTTGAATAGAAAAACAATAGTACTTTGCATTAATTCATGAAAAACAGCAGAGCTCCACACCTTAATCTATGGGGTGTAGAAACTCTACCGTTGAAAATACATAAGTGATGAAGGTCCAGGCATGGCCGAATGGCCAGCCCCCTAAACGTGATCCCTGAACGTAAAACTATTCAAAGACTAACCAAAGATCTAAAATAAATCACTAAAAGTAGTTTTTATACTAAACTAGTAACTAGGGTTACATAAGATAAGTAAATGATGTAGAAATCAACTTCCGGGCCCATTTGGTGTGTTCTTGGGCTGAGCATTGAGCTTTCATGTGTAGAGACTCCTTTTGGAGTTAAACGCCAACTTGTAGCTTGTTTCTGGAGTTTGGCATTTAACTTCAGAATAGGGCAGGAAGTTGGCGTTTGAATGCCAGTTTGCGTCGTCTAAACTCGTGCAAAGTATGGACTATTATATATTGTTGGAAAGCCCTGGATGTCTACTTTCCAACGCAATTAAAATAACACCAATTGGGCTTCTGTAACTCCAGAAAATCTACTTCGAGTGCAGGGAGGTCAGAATCCAACAGCATCTGCAGTCCTTCTTCAGCCTCTGAATCAGATTTTTGCTCAAGTCCCTCAATTTCAGCCAGAAAATACCTGAAATCACAGAAAAATACACAAACTCATAGTAAAGTCCAGAAATGTGATTTTTGAATGAAAACTAATAAAAATATAATAAAAAGTAACTAAAGTATACTAAAAACTATGTAAAAACAATGCCAAAAAACGTATAAATTATCCGCTCATCACAACACCAAACTTAAATTGTTGCTTGTCCCCAAGCAATTGAAAATCAATTAGGATAAAAAGAAGAGAATATACTATAAATTCCAAATTATCAATGAAACTTAGCTCCAATCAGATGAGCGGGACTAGTAGCTTTTTGCCTCTGAATAGTTTTGGCATCTCACTTCATCCTTTGAAGTTCAGAATGATTGGCATCTATAGGAACATAGAATTTAGATAGTGTTATTGATTCTCCTAGTTCAGTATGTTGATTCTTGAACACAACTACTTTATGAGTCTTAGCCGTGGCCCTAAGCACTTTGTTTTCCAGTATTACCATCGGATACATACATGCCACAGACACATAACTGGGTGAACCTTTTCAGATTGTGACTCAGCTTTGCTAGAGTCCCCAGTTAGAGGTGTCCAGGGTTCTTATGCACACTCTTTTTGCTTTGGACCTCAACTTTAACCGCTCAGTCTCAAGTTTTCACTTGACACCTTCACGCCACAAGCACATGGTTAGGGACAGCTTGGTTTAGCCGCTTAGGCCAGGATTTTATTCCATTGGGCCCTCCTATCCACTGATTCTCAAAGCCTTGGATCCTTTTTACCCTTGTCTTTTGGTTTAAAGGGTTACTAGCTTTTTGCTCTTGCCTTTTGGTTTTAAGAGCTTTTGGCTTTTTCTGCTTGCTTTTTCTTTTTCTTTCCCTTTTTTTTTTCGCCATTTTTCTTTTCTTTTTCTTTTTTCGCAAGCTTATGTATTCACTGCTTTTTCTTACTTCAAGAATCAATTTTATGATTTTTCAGATTATCAATAATATTTCTCCTTTTTCCTCATTCTTTCAAGAGCCAACAATTTTAATATTCATAAACAACAAATTCAAAAATATACACTGTTCAAGATTCATTCAGAAAACAAAAAGTATTGTCACCACATCAAAATAATTAAACTAATTTCAAGGATGAATTCAAAATCATGTACTTTTTGTTCTTTTATTTTTAGAACATTTTTCAGTTAAGAGAGGTGATGGATTTATAGGACATTCATAGCTTTAAGACATAGACACTTAAACACTAATGATCATGTAATAAAGACACAAACATAAATAAAACATAAGGCTCAAAAACCGAAAAATAGAAAAATAAGAACAAGGAGATTAAGGAACGGGTCAACCTTAGTGAGGGTGGCGTCTTCTTCTTCTTGAAGACCCAATGGTGTTCTTGAGCTCCTCTATGTCTCTTCCTTGCCTTTGTTGCTCCTCCCTCATAGCCCTTTGATCTTCTCTAATCTCATGGAGAATGATGGAGTACTCTTGGTGCTCCATCCTTAGTTGTCCCATGTTAGAACTTAATTCTCCTAGGGAGGTGTTAATTTGCTCCCAATAGTTTTGTGGAGGAAAGTGCATCCTCTGAGGCATCTCAGGGATTTCATGGTGAGAAATTTCCTCATGCTCTTGTTGAGGTCCATGATCTCTTGTTTGCTCCATCCTTTTCTTAGTGATGGGATTGTCCTCATCAATGAGGATGTCTCCCTCTATGTCAATTCCATCCGAATTGCAGAGGTGGCAAATAAGGTGAGGAAAGGCTAACCTTGCCAAAGTGGAGGACTTGTCAGCCACCTTGTAGAGTTCTTGAGGTATAATCTCATGAACTTCTACTTCCTCCCCAATCATGATACTATGGATCCTGATGGCCCGATCCACAGTTACTTCGGATCGGTTGCTAGTGGGAATGATAGAGCGGTAGATGAACTCCAACCATCCTCTAGCCACAGGCTTAAGGTCCGGTCTTCTCAATTGAACCGGCTTGCCTCTTGAGTCAACTTTCCATTGAGCTCCTTCCACACATATGTCCATGAGGACTTGGTCCAACCTTTGATCAAAGTTGACCCTTCTAGTATAGGGGTGTGTGTTTTCTTGCATCATTGGCAAGTTGAACGCCAACCTTACATTTTCTGGACTGAAATCTAAGTATTTCCCCCGAACCATTGTAAGCCAATTTTTTGGATTCGGGTTCATACTTTGATCATGGTTCCTAGTGATCCATGCGTTTGCATAGAACTCTTGAACCATTAAGATTCCGACTTGTTGAATAGGATTAGAGAGAACTTCCCATCCTCTTCTTCTAATCTCTTGTCAGATCTCTGGATATTCGCTCTTTTTAAGCTTAAAAGGGACCTCAAGGATCACCTTTTTCTTGGCCACAACTTCATAGAAGTGGTCTTGATGGACCTTTGAGATGAATCTCTCCATCTCCTATGACTCAGAAGTGGAAGCAATTGCCTTCCCTTTTCTCTTTCTTGAGGTTTCTCTGGCCTTAGGTGCCATTGATGGTTATGGAAAAACAAGAAGCAATGCTTTTACCACACCAAACTTAAAAAGTTTGCTCGTTCTCGAGCAAAAGAAGAAAGAAAGTAGTAGAAGAAGAAGAAAATGGAGGAGATGGAGTGAGAGAGTGTATTCGGCCAAGGGGTAGAAGTAGTGTTTGTGATGTGTGAAAATGGAGTAGTGTTAAGGGGTTTATATAGGAGTGGGGGGGAGGGTAGGTTTCGGTCATTAGGGTTGGGTTTGGAAGGGAAAGTAATTTAAATTTAGAGGTAGGTGGCGTTTTTGGGGAAGAGGTATGGAGGTGATTGGTGAAGGGTATTTGGGGAAGAGTGTTATGAAAAGGTGTGAAGAGGAGAGAAGAAGAGGTGGGGTAGGTGGGGATCCTATGGGGTCCACAGATCCAGAGGGGTCAATGACTTAGCATCCCTGCTCCATTTAGGCGTGCAAAACGCCCTTAGAATGCATATCTGGCATTAAACGCCAGCTTGCTGCTTGTTTCTGGCGTTTAACGCCAGCTTTTCTCCCATTTTTGGCGTTAAACACCAATTCCATGCTCTGTTCTGGCGTTAAACGCCAGTCTGGTGCTTGTTTCTGGCATTTAACGCCAGCTTGATGCTTCTTTCTGGCGTTAAACGCCAGTTTGATGCTTCTTATTGGCGTTTAAATGCCAGTAAGCTCTTCCTCCAGGGTGAGCTATTTTTAATACTGTTTTTCATTCTGTCTTTGATTTTTCAGTAGTTTTTGTGACTTCACATGATCATCAACCTAAGGAAAAGATAAAATAGCAATGGAAAATAAATAGATATAATTAAATAACATTGGGTTACCTCCCAACAAGTGCTTCTTTAATGTCAATAGCTTGACAGTGAGCTCTCATGGAGCCTCACAGATAATCAGAGCAATGTTGGGGCCTCTCAACACCAAACTTAGAATTTGGTTGTGACCTCCCAACACAAAACTTAGAGTTTGAATGCGGGGATTTTGTTTGACTCTGTTCTGAGAGAAGCTTCTCATGCTTCCTCTCTATGGTTACAGAAGGAGAACCTTGAGTCTTAAATACAAGGTAGTCTTCATTCAACTGAAGGACCAACTCTCCTCTGTCAACATCAATTACTGCTTTTGCTGTGGCTAGGAAGGGTCTGTCAAGGTCATCCTCATCCTTTCCAGTGTCTAGGATTATAAAATCAGCAGGGATGTAAAGGCCTTTGACCTTTACTAACACGTCCTCTACTAGTTCATAAGCATATTTCATTGATTTGTCTGCCATCTCTAGTGAGATTCTTGCAGTTTGTACCTCAAAGATTCCCAGTTTCTCCATTACAGAGAGTGGAATGAGGTTTATCCCTGACCCAAGGTCACACAGAGCCTTTTCAAAGTTCATGGTGCCTATGGTACAAGGTATGAAGAACTTTCCGGGATCCAATTTCTTCTGAGGCAATGTCTGCCTTATTAGTGCACTCAGTTCATTGGTGAACAAATCCTCCCAAGTCTCATTACCAAATAAACTGGCATTCAACTTCATGATTGCTCCTAAATACTTAGCAACTTGCTCTGCAATGGTGTCTTCATCCTCTTCAGAGGAAGAATATTCATTCGAGCTCATGAATGGCAAAAGGAGGTTCAATGGAATCTCTAGGGTCTCTGTATGAGCCTCAGATTCCTTTGGTTCCTCAAAGGGAAACTCCTTTCTGTCCAGAGGACGCCCCAAGAGGTCTTCCTCACTGGGATGCACGTCCTCCTTCTCCTTTGGGTATTCGGCCATACCAAGTAAGGTTATGGCCTTGCACTCTCTCTTAGGATTTTCTTCTGTATTGCTTGGGAGAGTACTGGGGGGAGTTTCAGTAATCTTCTTACTCAGCTGACCCACCTGTGCCTCCAAACTTCTAATGGAGGACCTTGTTTCATTCATGAAACTTAGTGTGGTCTTAGATAGATCAGAGACCATGGTTGCCAGGCCAGAATGGCTCTGTTCAGAATTCTCTGTCTGTTGCTGAGAAGATGATGGAAAAGGCTTGCTATTGCTAAACCTATTTCTTCCGCCATTATTATTGAAGCCTTGTTGAGGCTTCTGTTGATCCTTCTATGAGAGATTAGGGTGATTTCTCCATGAAGGATTATAGGTGTTTCCATAGGGTTCTCCCATGTAATTTACTTCTTCCATTGCAGGGTTCTCAGGATCATAAGCTTCTTCTTCAGAAGATGCCTCTTTAGTACTGTTGGATGCAGCTTGCAATCCATTCAGACTCTGAGAAATCATATTGACTTGCTGAGTCAATATTTTGTTCTGATCCAATATGGCATTCAGAGTATCAATCTCAAGAACTCCCTTTTTCTGAGGTGTCCCATTGTTCACAGGATTCCTCTCTAAGGTGTACATGAACTGGTTATTTGCAACCATTTTAATGAGCTCCTGAGCTTCTGCAGGGGTTTTCACATGAAGAGATTCTCCTGCAGAATGGTCCAATGACATTTTTGATAACTCAGACAGACCATCATAGAATATACATATGATGCTCCATTCTGGAAGCATGTTAGTAGGACACCTTTTGATCAGTTGCTTATATCTTTCCCAAGCTTCATAGAGGGACTCTCCTTCCTTCTGTCTGAAGGTTTGGATTTCCACTCTAAGCTTGCTCATCTTTTGAGGAGGAAAGAATTTGGCCAGGAAAGCACTAACCAGCTTATCCCAAGAGTTCAGGCTTTCCTTAGGTTGTGAATCCAACCATGTTCTAGCTCTGTCTCTTACAGCAAAAGGGAAAAGCATAAGCCTGTAGACCTCGGGATCAACTCTATTGGTCTTGACAGTGTCACAGATTTGCAAGAATTCAGCTAAAAACTGATGAGGATCTTCCATTGAAAGTCCATGAAACTTGCAGTTCTGCTGCATTAGAGAAACTAATTGAGGCTTAAGCTCAAAGTTGTTTGCTCCAATTGCAGGAATTGAGATGCTTCTTCTATAGAAGTTAGAAGAGGGTGCAATAAAGTTACCAAGCATCTTCCTTGCATCTCCACCATTGTTATTATTTTCGGCCATGTCTCCTTCCTTTTCTAAAATTTTTGTCAGGTTTTCTCCAGAGAGTTGTGCTTTAGCTTCCCTTAGCTTCCTCTTCAGAGTCCTTTCAGGTTCAGGATCAGCTTCAACAAGAATGTTTTTATCCTTGTTCCTGCTTATATGAAAAAGAAGGGAACAGAAAAAGAAAATATGGAATCCTCTATGTCACAGTATAGAGATTCCTTATGTGAGTATAAGAAGAGAAGAATAGAAGAATGAGAAGAGAAAAATTCGAACACAGAGAAGAAGAGAGGGTTCGAATTTTGAGTGGAATAGGAGTGTTAGTAAATAAATAAATAAATAAATAGAAAGAGATGAGAGGGGGAAGAATTCGAAATTTTAAATTGAAACAAAAGGAAAATATTTTTGTTTTTGTTTAATTAATTAATTAGAATTCGAAAATTAAAAAGAGAATTAAGATTAAATTAAAATTTAAAATAATTAGTTAATAAAAAAAGGAATTTTGAAAAAGTGGGGAGGAGTTTTTGAAAATTAGAGAGAGAAAGTTAGTTAGGTAGTTTTGAAAAAGATAAGAATCAAACAAAAAGATAAAATTAATTGAAAAAGATTTGAAAATCAATTTTGAAAAGATAAGAAGTTAGAAAAGATTTTGAAATTAAGTTTCAAAAAGATATGATTTGAAATTTATTTTGAAAAGGATTTGAAAAGGAAATTAAAAAGATTTGATTTTTGAAATTAAAGTTGATTACTTGACTAACAAGAAACTAAAAGATATAGTTCTAAAATTTAAAGATTGATCCTTTCTTAATAGGCAAGTAACAACTTGATATTTTTAAATCAAAATATTATATGCTAGCAAAGAATTCAAAAATATGAAACAAAATAAGAAAAAGATTTTTGAAAATCAATTTGAAATTTTCGAAAATATGAAAGAAAGAATGAAAAAAATTTGATTTTTGAAAAAGATTTGAAAAAGATAGAATTTTTTTCAAATTGAAAATTTGACTTGACTCATAAGAAACAATTAAATTTTAAAACTTTTTGACTAAGTCAATCCAAATTTTCAAATTTTATGAGAAGAATAAGGGAAAGATATTTTTTTATTTTTGAATTTTTAAGAAGAGAGAGAAAAACAACAAAAAGACTCAAAACATGAAAATTATGAATCAAAACAACTAATGCATGCAAGAACACTTTGAATGTCAAGATGAACACCAAGAACACCTTGAATATCAAGATGAACACCAAGAACTTATTTTTGAAAATTTTTTAAGAAAAGAAAAATATGCAAGACACCAAACTTAGAAATTTTCAAACTTTAGACACTAACAAATTGAAAATGCATATGAGAAACAAGAAAAGACACAAAACAAGAAAATACAAAGATCAAACAAGAAAATTCATCAAGAACAACTTGAAGATCATGAAGAACACATGATGAATTTTCGAAAATTAAAGGGAAATTGAAACACATGCAATTGACACCAAACTTACAATTTAACACTAGGCTCAAACAAGAAATACAAAATTATTTTTGGTTTTATGATTTTATTAAAATTTTTTTGTATTTTTCAAAAACTATTTGGAAAAAGAAAAATAAGGATTTCAAAATTTTTAATAAGAATTCCAGGAATCATGCAATGTTAGTCTAAAGCTCCGGTCCAGGAATTAGACATGGCTTACTAGCCAGCCAAGCTTTCAGTAAAAACTCCGGTCCAAAACACTAGACATGGCCAATGGCCAGCCGAGCTTCAGCAGAACATTACATACAACAACTAAATTGCTGAGAAAGACAAAGAAGCTCTTCTAAGGATAGTTGAAACCTCGGTCCAAAAGATTAGACATGGCTTAAAAGCCAGCCAGGATTTAACATATCTCATGAAACTCTAGAATTCATTCTTAAAAATTCTGAAGAACAAAATAAAATCTCTCTTTTTTTTTTTGAAAATTTTTCGAAAATAAAGGCTAAAAAAAATAAAAACTTAAAAATAAAAATAAAATTACCTAATCTGAGCAACAAGATGAACCATCAGTTGTCCAAACTCGAACGATTCCCGGCAACAGCGCCAAAAACTTGGTGCACAAAATTGTGATATCTAGCAACGGCGCCAAAAACTCAATATGCACGTTCGTAATCTCAAATTCTTTTTCTTCACAACTTCGATACAACTAACCAGCAAGTGCACTGGGTCGTCCAAGTAATAAACCTTACGTGAGTAAGGGTTGATCCCACGGAGATTGTCGACTTGAAGCAAGCTATGGTCATCTTGCAAATCTCAGTCAGGCGGATTCAAATGGTTATGGTGATTTGATGATTAAAATATAATTAAAATATAAAATAGGATAAAGATACGTATGTAATTCATTGGTGAGAATTTCAGATAAGCGTATGGAGATGCTTTGCTCCTTCTGAATCTCTGCTTTCCTACTGCCTTCATCCAATCATTCATATTCCTTTCCATGGCAAGCTGTATGTTGGGTTTCATCATTGTCAATGGCTACCTCCTGTCCTCTCAGTGAAAATGGTCCAAATGCGCTGTCACCGCACGACTAATCATCTGTCGGTTCTCGATCATGTTGGAATAGGATCCATTGATCCTTTTGCATCTGTCACACGCCCAACACTCGCGAGTTTGAAGCTCGTCACAGTCATCCCATCCCAGATCCTACTCAGAATACCACAGACAAGGTTTAGACATTCCGGATCTCAAGAATGACCGCCAATAATTCTAGCCTATACCACGAAGGTTTTAATCTTAGATTAGAAACCCAAGAGATACACATTCAAGCTTGTTTGCATGTAGAACGGAAGTGGTTGCCAGGCACGCGTTCATAGGTGAGAATGGTGATGAGTGTCACATAATCATCACATTCATCATGTTCTTGTGTGCGAATGAATATCTTAGAGAAGAAATAGGCTTGAGTTGAATAGAAAAATAATAGTACTTTGCATTAATTCATGAAAAACAGCAGAGCTCCACACCTTAATCTATGGGGTGTAGAAACTCTACCGTTGAAAATACATAAGTGATGAAGGTCCAGGCATGGCCGAATGGCCAGCCCTCTAAACGTGATCTCTGAACGTAAAACTATTCAAAGACTAACCAAAGATCTAAAATAAATCACTAAAAGTAGTTTTTATACTAAACTAGTAACTAGGGTTACATAAGATAAGTAAATGATGTAGAAATCCACTTCCGGGCCCATTTGGTGTGTTCTTGGGCTGAGCATTGAGCTTTCATGTGTAGAGGCTCTTTTTGGAGTTAAACGCCAGGTTGTAGCCTGTTTCTAGCGTTTAACTCTGATTTGCAACCTGTTTTTGGCGTTTAACTTCAGAATAGGGCAGGAAGTTGGCGTTTGAACGCCAGTTTGTGTCGTCTAAACTCGTGCAAAGTATGGACTATTATATATTGCTGGAAAGCCCTGGATGTCTACTTTCGAAAGCAATTGAGAGCGCGCCAATTGAGTTTCTTCAACTCCAGAAAATCCACTTTGAGTGCAGGGAGGTCAGAATCCAACAGCATCTGCAGTCCTTCTTCAGCCTCTGAATCAGATTTTTGCTCAAGTCCCTCAATTTCAGCCAGAAAATACCTGAAATCATAGAAAAACACACAAAATCATAGTAAAGTCCAAAAATGTGATTTTTGAATGAAAACTAAAAAAAATATAATAAAAAGTAACTAAAGTATACTAAAAACTATGTAAAAACAATGCCAAAAAGCGTATAAATTATCCGCTCATCAATGATCATGGGTGGAAACATGTAATTGAGCGATCGAACCCTCGCTGGATATGTATCTGCTCTAGGCACTCAAGTGTATGGGGCTGATTCACTCAAGTCTTCCCTAATCATGCTCTCTAAGATTTATTTTTCATCTAACAATCAACAATTACTTTATGCATGCATACAAATATCATGAGGACTTTTCCATGGGTTGTAATGGGGCTAGGTCAAGGTAGGGTGCATATGGTCAAGTGAGCTTGAGAATTGGATCTTTGATTAACTTAAACTTCCCACCTAACCTATGACAACCTATACAATTCTAAACAATCCTAGCTATCCATTCTTCACTTTTCGACACACTCATGCATTCTCTTTTGATCACCACACATATGCTTTGATTATTATTGAACTTCACCTTGGGGAATTTTTGTCCCCTTTTTATTTCAATTCTTTTTCTTTCTTTTATCATTATTTTTTTTTCAAACTAAAATATGTACAAGAGCATCAATGCATATGATTTACACCTGATTAATATATGAGTGTGTACCCAATTCCCAAGATTTCCAATACAACTACAAAACATGCTTTCATCTCTTTTCCAATGTACCCAACTTTCCCAAAATCTAGTAATGAACACTCTTACTAGCCTAAGCTAATCAAAGATCCAAACATGGGACATTTATTATTTTTCACTTAGGCTTGTAATGTGCTACAATTATGAACACTTGGGTTAAGTATAGGCTCAAATTGGCTAACAATGAAAGATAAAAGGTAGGCTATTTGGGTAAGTGAGCTATTTGAACAATGGCCTCAATCATATAAATGCATGTGTACACAAAGTAATGGACATAAAGAATCAAACAAATCAAAGATTACACTCATAGGAAGAGAATAATGCACACAAGAATGAAAATAAGTGGTTATATGATGTAACCACACAATTAAGGCTCAAAACTCGCATGCTTGTGTTCTTTGCTCAAAACATGATCCACAAAGTGTATAATTCAAGCAAGTCCTAAAAAAAATTCTAACCAATTGGGGTGGTGCCCTAGAAATGGATTTCTTGGAGATTTTTATCATATTGACTGAGCTTATTCTAATGCAAGGTTGTGATTTAGAAAACTAAAAAAATTTCTTAGTTTACCTCTTTTCCAATCAAAGCAAATTTCATACGCAAAGGGGATCAACTAAGTTTCAACAATCCACAACCAAAAAGGCTAAAACAACTATATAATAAAAATCCAACCAAAATATGGACTGTATACAATCTAAGGTGCAAAATGCGATGACTAAGATAAAGTAATTCCAAGATAGCAAATATATACAATAATCTCAGAGTAATCTCAAAGATAAAGTGCAAAATAAAATAAAGTAGCAGAGACTAGAAGATAAATGTCCAAAAGTTCACCACACATATGCTATCCACCGGTCACGAACGGTGACCTCCCCACGCTTTAGGATGAAGCATCGTCCTCGATGCTATTGCTGAAGCTCGGGCTGGGGGTCAACAGTCGCGTCGGGCTGTGGCTGTGACTCAGGTTGTGGCTGTTGCTGTGGTACTGGCTGTGAGTCCTCAGGGGGCTATTGAACCTCTGTGGTGGCCTGTGTCTCTGGGGATTCCTCCTGCTGAGTCGGCTCCTCAACATGCTCCTCCTCCTGATCCTGCTCATCGGAGGCGGGAGAGTCAGAGAGAGGAAGTAGCTCAATGCCCTGTGATATGAAGACCTGGTCTATGCGATCGAGACGTCGTATGATACGATGCTCGCTGCGCTCCATGAAGCAAAATAGGCGTTGTACTAGCAGGTATGTCGGCTCAGGTGCTGGTGGTGGTGGAAAAGGTGATGCTACTGCTGAAGCAGAAGAGGGTCCTGCTGCTGCTGTGGAAGATGAAGGCTGAGCTACCTCCACCACTGCTCTAACTCGAGAACGGTGTCTGGATGGAGGCTTCTTGTGCACCCACCCACCCCACGGAATAGTAGCCTCCTTGTCGTCATCATCTAGGGGTGGTGGTGTCACGTCATCGTCCCTCTAAGGGACATCGGCTAGCTCAATCATGCTGGTGACCAATGTAGGAAATGGTAGTAGGCCACGGATGTGTGCTCGCCACATGCTCTGCCTGATCAACCGGGGGAAGTCTACCTCTTTCTCCTCCATGACACAGCCAATCAGAACCAGTATATCCATCGGAATCTCGGAAAAATGAGTGGTGGGCAGGACATAATGGGCGAATATCTACTACCAAGTCCTAGTCTCTCTCGACAAATAAGTGAATAGCATCCCCTTGGGCTTCTTGTTGCCAGAATCCATCACCCAAGGGGCGTCCGGTGTGGCAATCACGCGCTTCAGCGCCTCATAATCAAAGGTCATGCAGTGGATAGCTATCTCTGCCTGCTGATAGGCGCATGTGTCACCAGTACGAGGTCGGCAAAGCAATGCCTCCTCAATAGCTGCCTCAGTAATCAAGATCTCCCTACCCCGTAGGTGGACTGAATCAAGAGTTGCATGAAAGAAGTTGCAGTAGAACTCCTTCACCCACGAAGTGTTTATCCTTCCCAAATCCCTATCAACAAAGTCCAAGCCCAATTCCAGAATACGGGTATTGATGGCGCGTCTCACGTCGTTGGGAAGGATCAATTTCTTCTCAATGTTCAGATTCGTCTTCCGATATTTAGGGAAGCGAAGCTCACAATAGAGATTGGGAAACTTGGTTGGGTCAGTGGATGGTAGCAGCTGATTCTCTTTATCCACGTCATTAAGCGGATTCTTAGCATAGTTGGCATAAGGGGAAGGGGTAGAGGCTTTAGAGTGCTTCCTCTTCTTTGAGGTAGTAGCTATGGCTTTTTCTTTATCCGACATCCTGAAAAACAGATGTGATATGACATAAGCAACTAGCCAAGTAGATGTATAGCACTCAAGGTAAGACATATTCATAAAGTGAGTGAAGAAAAGAGAATTCTTGGAATGCAAGTAACAAAATTCAGAGTTCAAACCAAGTCACAAACCAAGAATTCAAACCACAATTGCACAACGCTTGTTCATTAAGCCTAAGAAACGTCATATCCAAAAGAATGGTTAAAGGAGTTATGTTGAAAACAAAAGGAAGAAATCAGTTGGTTAATCAAGTTAGAGTTAGAAACTGGTTCAAAAGTTAGTGATATGGCGGTTACTGGCTCAATTAAAAGAAGTGCACAAAGTATAGAAGGTAAGCATACTCATAATCATGAGGGACATTTAGTCATTGATGATGAAATATGAGATTGCAAAAGAAACACTTTATTAAAAGTAAGTCAACAATCAATGTAAAGGTCACTAAGTTTGCCTTAATTGGTGTTGGTAAAATCAAAACATTGAGAAACAAGTTAATCAAGAAACATTCAACACCAAATTCAATGAGGCATAAAAGTCACAAGTTGAAACAAGAATGGAAAACCTCATGATCTATGTGACTTAATGTGAATTAGGTATGAATAGAATGAATCAATTCAGCCGCATAGATTTAAAACTTTCAATCTTGTGAGTTTATGCAAAAGAGGCTCAAAATCTCAAAAGAGTTTCAAGTTATGGTCAATCTGAAAATTCACTCAAACTATTCAATGCATAGAAGTAAATCAGCATTATAAACAAGCAAAGAATGTTATAAGCATGACCAAAACTTGTAAACAAGTTCAAGAGGAAATTTCCAAACCCATTTAGCAAACAAGATTCTTTAAGACATAGAAATCCGTCTAATAGAATTTCGTTGCACCAACAAAATAATGTCATTTAATGAAACAAGGTTAGAAAAAATCCAGCAGTATTTCAGCAGTAAATTGGACGTCCCCGGATAGTATAAAGCACCAAAACAGGCATATGAATCCGCAACTTGCAACAAGCATGGTAAGAACATGGATTACATATGATTAAGCCGCATTAATCTAAATTATGCGAGAAAACTCAGCAAGGCAGCATATAAGAACCAAAAACTTAGCACAACCTTAACCAAAATCCAAAAATAGCAGCAACAATCATCATTCAACCAACATGCACAATTAAGCAAATAAACACAAACGGAGCACTTATCAGGCCTAGAATCCTCTAACCACATCCTAACTACCTAACCACATACACTTCTATCTAACCTAACATACAAAGATAACTAATTAACTGATCTACTCTAATCATTAAACAAAACTAATAAAATAGAGTAGCAACTGGGCAGTAGGAAACCTGGAAGCAGGGCAGAAGAAATGAACTGAAAAATGAAAAGGGAAGGTGAATGGTGATGCTGCTAGTAACGACGGCCTACGGTGGAGCTTGCAGCGGCGCTGAGACGGCGTCGGGACAGAGCAGGAGTGGAGAGAAAGCAATAGGGAGTGAGAGTGAGAAAAGGGAGAAAGACGGAAAGGAGGAGGGAAGCGAAGGCGGCGCGGCGGTTGACGGCGGCGGAATTCGGTCGTTGGACGGGGTCGCTGGCTGGTTCAGGGGTTTATGGAGGAAGAGAGGAGGAGAGGGAACGTTGGGGAGAAGAGAAGTTGGGGTTGCGTAAATGCGCTATGGTCTTCGCGTGGATAGGGTTAATTAATTTGAATCCACGCGAGCGCGCACCGTGCGCGTCCGCGTGGGTGGGAAAATATGAAAGTGGCACGGAAGCGTCAAATGCGCTTGCACGTAGATGGGTGATGTAGGCACGGGTGCGAATGCGTACGGTGCGCGTCCGCGCGGGTGAGTTGGGCCAGAGGCACAAAAGTGGCCCAGAGTTGGCACAACTCTCGGGTCTTTGGCCTGGGTGATGCAAAAACACATCGAGGCGCGCGCGCACTATGTGCTTGCGTGTGGATGAGTTGGGCGATGATGGGGCGCGGAGGCGCCAAGTGCGCCTACGCGTAGGTAGGGAAACGCAAAGGGGTGCGGACGCGTCATGTACGCATCCGCGTGGCTTAAGACCCCGAGTTGGCCCAAAAGTGGCACAACACTCTGGTCCTTGGCCCGGAAAGTGCAAAATGCACAACCGGCGCGTGCGCGCACTGTGCACTTGCGCGTGGCTTCTCTCTCTCTCTCTCTTTTTGTTTTTTTCAAAAGCACCAAGAAGAGCTCAAAATCCTCCTAGCCTTCTCTAAGACTCAAAAACCAGCTAAAATGGAAAACCAACCATATTTTTGAAATTTTTGAGGATTTTCCAAATGATATGAGGAAACTTGCAATCCAAGCAAAAACTCAAATTCAAAGAATCATCCTTATTTAAAGCATAGGATGTATAAACAACTCAGCAAGCCAAAACAGATATACTAAGGAATAGAGAAGCTACCTACATCAGAACTCAATTCATTCATTATATCTACAAGAGAATGGAAAGAGTTTACCATGGTGAGGTGTCTCCCACCAAGCACTTTTAGTTTAAGTCCTTAAGTTGGACATTTGGGAGGCTCCTTATCAAGGTGGCTTATGCTTGTATTCATCCTTAAACCTCCAAGAGTGCTTATTCGTCAACCGGTCGTCAGAATCTCCAACCATCTTCACCAAACTTGGGTAAGGTTCCCTCCAAGATATGAGCTCCCGAAAATGGTCTTCATGTTGTGATCCAGGATCCCATATCTTATCTTCACACCCATCTTCGAATTGATCGCCTTGATTTCGTCCGGGTGACAAGAAAGTCAAATTCTTATGAAAGCACCAAACTACCCTCCTAGACCCATTTAATTGAGTACTATACCAATCCATGCTCTTCAATTTTGAGCTTCCAACTATAATGAGTCTAGATTTACAACGACAACCACTAAACATCCTCCTCTTTCGCTTAATTCCACAAAGCGCCCTAAGTTGGCCATCCGTCCAAACCAAATTCAAGTGGGATAATAAAACTAAGAGTTAGAAGTTTTACCCACTCAAATGAAGGATTGGATAACAACCTAGGTGGAGGGGTGATGAGCGGATAATTTATACGCTTTTTGGCATTGTTTTTAGTATGTTTTTAGTAGGATCTAGTTACTTTTAGGGATGTTTTCATTAGTTTTTATGTTAAATTCACATTTCTGGACTTTACTATGAGTTTGTGTGTTTTTCTGTGATTTCAGGTATTTTCTAGCTGAAATTGAGGGACTTGAGCAGAAATCAGATTCAGAGGTTGAAGAAGGACTGCTGATGCTGTTGGATTCTGACCTCCCTGCACTCAAAGTGGATTTTCTCGAGCTACAGAACTCGAAATGGAACGCTTCCAATTGCGTTGGAAAGTAGACATTCAGGGCTTTCCAGAAATATATAATAGTCCATACTTTGGCCAAGAATAGACGACGCAAACTGGCATTCAACGCCAGCTCTCTGCCCAATTCTGGCGTCCAGCGCCAGAAAAGGATCCAAAACCAGAGTTGAACGCCCAAACTGGCACAAAAACTGGCGTTCAATTCCACAAATGGCCTCTGCACGTGGAAATTTAAAGCTCAGTCCAAGCACACACCAAGTGGGCCCTGGAAGTGGATTTATGCATCAATTACTTACTTATGTAAACCCTAGTAACTAGTTTAGTATAAATAGGACCTTTTACTATTGTATGAGGCATCTTTGGACGCCTGGTTCTTAGATCAGAGGGGCTGGCCATTCGGCCATGCCTGGACCTTTCACTTATGTAATTTTAACGGTAGAGTTTCTACACTCCATAGATTAAGGTGTGGAGCTCTGCTGTTCCTCAAAGATTAATGCAAAGTACTACTGTTTTCTATTCAATTCATCTTATTTCGCTTCTAAGATATTCATTCGCACTTCAACCTGAATGTGATGAACGTGACAATCATCATCATTCCCTATGAACGCGTGCCTGACAACCACTTCTGTTCTACCTTCGACTGAATGAGTATCTCTTAGATCTCCTAACCAGAATCTTCGTGGCGTAAGCTAGAATGATGGCGGCATTCAAGAGAATCCGGAAGGTCTAAACCTTGTCTGTGGTATTCCGAGTAGGATTCAATGATTGGATGACTGTGACGAGATCCAAACTCGCGATGGCGGGGCGTTAGTGACAGACGCAAAAGGATAGTAGATCCTATTCCAGCATGATCGAGAACCGACAGATGAATAGCCGTGCCGTGACAGGGTGCGTTGATCATTTTCACTGAGAGGATAAGATGAAGCCATTGACAAGGGTGATGCCTCCAGACGATTAGCCGTGCCGTGACAGGGCATTGGATCATTTTCCCGAGAGATGACCGAAAGTAGCCGTTGACAATGGTGATGTATCACATAAAGCCAGCCATGGAAAGGAGTAAGACTGACTGGATGAAGATAGCAGGAAAGCAGAGGTTCAGAGGAACGAAAAGCATCTCCATTCGCTTATCTGAAATTCTCACCAATGATTTACATAAGTATCTCTATCCCTATTCTATTATTTATTATTCGAAAACCCATTACTGTTTGATATCCGCCTGACTGAGATTTACAAGGTGACCATAGCTTGCTTCATACCGACAATCTCCGTGGGATTCGACCCTTACTCACGTAAGATATTACTTGGACGACCCAGTGCACTTGCTGGTTAGTTACACGGAGTTGTGAACCATGGTCTTGGCATCATGTTTTTGGCGCCATTGCCAGGGAAAGAAAGAGCAATGAATTCTACATAATTAAAGTGTAATCACGATTCCGCGTACCAAGTTTTTGGCGCCGTTGCCGGGGAAGAAAGAGCCATGAATTTTACATGATCAAAGTGTAATTGCGATTGCGCATACCAAGTTGCTCACGTTGCCAGGGATTGTTTGAGCCTGGACATCACAATTTCGTGCACCAAGTTTTTGGCGCTGTTGCCGGGGATTGTTCGAGTATGGACAACTGACGGTTCATCCTGTTGCTCAGATTAGGTAATTTTCTTTTTTTGTGTTATTTTCAAAAATTTTTCAAAAATATTTCAAAAAAAATTTTTTTTCTTTTGTTTTCGAAAAAAATAAAAATAATAAAAATGTTTTCAAAAATTTTATTCAAAATTTTTAAAGAATGAATTCTAGTATTTCATGAAGCATGTTGAAGCCTATCTGGCTGTAAAGCCATACCCAAACTGCTTTGGGATTGGCTAATCACTTCAGTGGAGTCATGCCCAATCCTTCTGGATAGGGTATGTCAGGCTTGTCATGTCTGAATTACACTCATATTTTTATTAAAGCTTGGCTGGCTATTAAGCCATGCCTGACCCTTTGATTGGAGCTTTAAGACTAACATGACAAGATTCTTGGAATTCATATTAAAGATTTTGAAATCCTTATCTTTGTTTTTCAAATAATTTTCGAAAAAAAAAAAAACCAAAAAAAAATTTAGAAAATCATAAAAATCAAAAATATTTTTGTGTTTCTTGTTTGAGTCTTGAGTCATATCATAAGTTTGGTGTCACTTACATATTCATCTTGCATTTTTTGAAAATTCATGCATTCATAGTGTTCTTCATGACCTTCAAGTTGTTCTTGGTCAGTCTTCTTGTTTGATCTTGATGTTTTCTTGTTTTGTGTCTTTTCTTGTTTTACATGTGCATCTTTCGTTTATTAGAGTCTAAACATGAAAGATTTTTAAGTTTGGTGTCTTGCATGTTTTCTTTGCATATAAAATTTTTCAAAAATATGTTCTTGATGTTCATCATGATATTCACGGTGTTCTTGGTGTTCATCTTGACATTCATAGCATTCTTGCATACATTCATTGTTTTGATCTAAAAATTTCATGCATTGCATTATTTTACTTGTTTTTCTCTCTCATCATAAAAATTCAAAAATCAAAAAAATATCTTTCCCTTTTTCTCTCATCAAATTCGAAAATTTGGGTTGACTTTTTCAAAAATTTTTAAAATCAAGTTATTTCTTATGAGTCAAATCAAATTTTCAATTTGAAAATCTTATCTTTTTCAAAATCTTTTTCAAAAATAAAATCTTTTTCAAATTTCTCAGTTATTTTCGAAAATTCCAAAAAAAAATATTTTTCAAAAATCTTTTTCTTAATTTTACATCATATTTTCGAAAATAACATCAACAATTAATGTTTTGATTCAAAAAATTTCAAGTTTGTTACTTGCTTGTTAAGAAAGATTCAAACTTTAAGTTCTAGAATCATATCTTGTGATTTCTTGTGAATCAAGTCATTAATTGTGATTTTAAAAATCAAATCTTTTTCAAAACTAATTTCAATCATATCTTTTCAAAAATATCTTCTTATCTTATCTTTTTCAAAAATTTGATTTCAAAATATCTTTTCTAACTTCCTAACTTCTTATCTTTTCAAAATTTGTTTCAACTAACTAACTAACATTTTGTTTGTTTCTTATCTTTTTCAAAACTACCTAACTAACTCTCTCTCTCTCATTTTCGAAAATTTCTTCCCCCTTTTTCAAAATTTCTTTTTAATTTATTAATTATTTTAATTTTTAAATCTTAATTTTCGAAAATTACTAACATTTTTCAAAAAAAAAAAACTATTTTCAAAAATCACTAACTCTTTTTCAAAAATTATTTTCGAAAATTCCTTCTCTCTCATCTTATTCTATTTATTTATTCATCTACTAACATCTCATCTCACATCTCAACCCTCCTCACAGTTGTGTTTCTTCCATTATATTACATTCTTTGTCTCCCCCTCTTCTTCTACTCACACAGGGATCCCTATACTGTGGTATAAAGGATTTCTATTATTATTATTATTATTCTGTGCCTTCTTCTTTGTCATATGAGCAGGAGCAAGGATAAGAACATTCTTGTGGAAGCAGATCCAGAACCTGAAAGGACTCTGAAGAGAAAATTAAGAGAAGCTAAATTACAACAATCCAGAGATAACCTTTCAGAAATTTTCGAACAGGAAGAGGAGATGGCAGCCGAAAATAATAATAATGCAAGGAGGATGCTTGGTGACTTTACTGCACCTAATTCCAATTTACATGGAAGAAGCATCTCCATTCCTGCCATTGGAGCAAACAACTTTGAACTGAAATCTCAATTAGTTTCTCTGATGCAGCAGAACTGCAAGTTTCATGGACTTCCATCTGAAGATCCTTTTCAGTTCTTAACTGAATTCTTGCAGATATGTGATACTGTTAAGACTAATGGAGTAGATCCTAAAGTCTACAGGCTCATGCTTTTCCCTTTTGCTGTAAGAGACAGAGCTAGAGTATGGTTGGACTCTCAACCTAAGGATAGCCTGAACTCTTGGGATAAGCTGGTCAAGGCCTTCCTAGCCAAGTTCTTTCCTCCTCAAAAGCTGAGCAAGCTTAGAGTGGATGTTCAAACCTTCAGACAGAAAGAAGGTGAATCCCTCTATGAAGCTTGGGAGAGATACAAAGGACTGACCAAAAAGTGTTCTTCTGACATGCTTTCAGAATGGACCATCCTGGATATATTCTATGATGGTCTGTCTGAGTTATCTAAGATTTCATTGGATACTTCTGGAGGTGGATCCATTCACCTAAAGAAAACGCCTGCAGAAGCTCAAGAACTCATTGACATGGTTGCTAATAACCAGTTCATGTACACTTCTGAGAGGAATCCTGTGAGTAATGGGACGCCTATGAAGAAGGGAGTTCTTGAAATTGATACTCTGAATGCCATATTGGCTCAGAATAAAATATTGACTCAGCAAGTCAATATGATTTCTCAGAGTCTGAATGGAATGTAAGCTGCATCCAACAGTACTCAAGAGGCTTCTTATGCAGAAGAAGCTTATGATCCTGAGAACCCTGCAATAGCAGAGGTAAATTATTTAGGTGAACCTTATGGAAACACCTATAACTCATCATGGAGAAATCATCCAAATTTCTCATGGAAGGATCAAAAGCCTCAACAAGGCTTTAATAATGGTGGAAGAAACAGGTTTAGCAATAGCAAGCCTTTTCCATCATCCACTCAGCAACAGACAGAGAACTCTGAACAAAATACTTCTAATTTAGCAAACTTAGTCTCTGATCTATCTAAGGCCACTGTAAGTTTCATGAATGAAACAAGGTCTTCCATTAGAAATCTGGAAGCACAAGTGGGCCAGCTGAGTAAAAGAATCACTGAAATCCCTCCTAGTACTCTCCCAAGCAATACAGAAGAGAATCCAAAAGGAGAGTGCAAGGCCATTGATATAAGCACCATGGCCGAACCCAAAGAAGGAGAGGAGGACGTGAATCCCAAGGAGGAAGACCTCCTGGGACGTCCAGTGATCAATAAGGAGCTTCCCTCTGAGGGACCAAAGGACTCTGAGGCACATCTAGAGACCATAGAGATCCCATTAAACCTCCTTATGCCATTCATGAGCTCTTATGAGTATTCCTCTTCTGAAGAGAATGAGGATGTTACTGAAGAGCAAACAGCCAAGTTTCTTGGTGCAATCATGAAGCTGAATGCCAAATTATTTGGCATTGATACTTGGGAAGTTGAACCTCCCTTGTTCATCAATGAACTAAGTGATCTGGATCAACTGACATTGCCTCAGAAGAGATAGGATCCTGGAAAGTTCATAATACCTTGTACCATAGGCACCATGATCTTTAAGGCTCTGTGTGACCTTGGTTCAGGGATAAACCTCATGCCCCTCTCTGTAATAGAGAAACTGGGAATCTATGGGGTGCAAGCTGCTAGAATCTCATTAGAGATGGCAGATAATTCAAGAAAACAGGCATATGGACAAGTAGAGGACGTGTTAGTAAAGGTTGAAGGCCTTTACATCCCTGCTGATTTCATAGTCCTGGATACTGGAAAGGAAGAGGATGAATCCATCATCTTAGGAAGACCTTTCCTGGCTACAGCAAGAGCTGTGATTGATGTTGACAGAGGTGAACTAGTCCTTCAATGGAATGAGGACTCCCTTGTATTTAAAACTCAAGGATCTCCCTCTGCAACCATGGAGAGGAAGCATGAAAAGCTTCTCTCAAAGCAGAGTCAACCCAAGCCCCTACAGTCAAACTCTAAGTTTGGTATTGGGAGGCCACAACCAAACTCTAAGTTTGGTGTTAAACTCCCATATCCAAACTCTAAGTTTGGTGTTGGAGAGTCTCAACAATGCTCTGAACATCTGTGAGGCTCCATGAGAGCCCACTGTCAAGCTATTGACATTAAAGAAGCGCTTGTTGGGAGGCAACCCAATTTTTATTTATCTAACTATATTTTTCTTAGTTATATGTCTTTATAGGTTCATGATCATAAGGAGTCACAAAATAAATATAAAAATTGAAAACGGAATCAAAAACAGCAGAAGAAAAATCACACCCTGGAGGAGCATCTGCCTGGCGTTCAACGCCAGAACAGAGCATGGTTCTGGCGCTGAACGCTCAGAACAAGCATGGTTCTGGCGTTCAACGCCAGAAATGGCAACAAATGGGCGTTGAATGCCCAAAATGGGCACCAACCTGGCGCTGAACGCCCAGAGTTGTGTGCAAGGGCATTTTACATGCCTAAATTGGTGCAGGGATGTAAATGCCTTGACACCTCAGGATCTGTGGACCCCACAGGATCATCTCAGGATCTGTGGACCCCACTCGATCCCCACCTACCTCATCATCTCTCTTTCCATTCATGATCATCCCTTCTGTTTTCCATTTACCACTCACATCCATACACCCACTACCTTCAAAATTCAACATCTCTCTCCCACCCAATCCCACCCATATGGCCGAATACACACTCCCATCCATCTCCTCCATATCTTCTTCATTCTTTCTTCTTTTGCTCGAGGGCGAGCAACATTCTAAGTTTGGTGTGGTAAAAGCATAGCTTTTTTATTTTTTCCATAACCATTGATGGCACCTAAGGCCAGAGAAACCTCTAGAAAGAGGAAAGGGAAGACAAAAGCTTCCATCAAGGGTCTATAGCTCAGTGGTAGAACATTTGACTGCAAATCAAGAGATCCCTGAGATACCTCAGGGGATACATTTTCTTCCACACAATTATTGGAAGCAACTAAGGATGGAACATCAAGAGCACTCCATCATCCTTCATGAAATCAGAGAAGATCTAAAAGCAATGAAGGAGGAGCAACAAAAACAAGGAAGAGACATAGAAGAGCTCAAGGACATCATTGGTTCCTCAAGAAGGAAACGCCACCATCACTAAGGTGGATTCATTCCTTGTTCTTATTTCTTCTGTTTTTCGTTTTCTATGTTATGTGCTTATCCATGTTTGTGTCTTCATTACATGATCATTAGTAGTTAGTAACTTTGTCTTAAAGTTATAAATGTCCTATGAATCCATCACCTCTCTTAAATGAAAAATGTTTTAATTCAAAAGAACAAGAAGTACATGAGTTTCGAATTTATCCTTGAACTTAGTTTAATTATATTGATGTGGTGACAATGCTTCTTGTTTTCTGAATGTATGCTTGAACAGTGCATATGTCTTTTGAAGTTGTTGTTTAAGAATGTTAAATATGTTGGCTCTTGAAAGAATGATGACTAGGAGACATGTTATTTGATAATCTGAAAAATCATAAAAATGATTCTTGAAGAAAGAAAAAGCAGCAAAGAACAAAGCTTGCAGAAAAAAAATAGGCGAAAAAAATAGAAAAAAAAAAAGAAAAAGCAAGCAGAAAAAGCCAAAGCTCTTAAAACCAAGAGGCAAGAGCAAAAAGCCAATAACCCTTAAAACCAAAAGGCAAGGGCAAATAAAAAGGATCCCAAGGCTTTGAGCATCAGTGGATAGGAGGACCTAAAGGAATAAAATCCTGGTCTAAGCGGCTAAACCAAGCTGTCCCTAACCATGTGCTTGTGGCGTGTAGGTGTCAAGTGAAAACTTGAGACTGAGCGGTTAAAGTCAAGGTCCAAAGCAAAAAAAGAGTGTGCTTAAGAACCCTGGACACCTCTAATTGGAGACTTTAGCAAAGCTGAGTCACAATCTGAAAAGGTTCACCCAATTATGTGTCTGTGGCATTTATGTATCTAGTGGTAATACTGGAAAACAAAGTGCTTAGGGCCACGGCCAAGACTCATAAAGAAGCTGTGTTCAAGAATCATCATACTGAACTAGGAGAGTCAATAACACTATCTGAACTCTGAGTTCCTATAGATGCCAATCATTCTGAACTTCAATGGATAAAGTGAGATGCCAAAACTATTCAAGAGGCAAAAAGCTATAAGTCCCGCTCATCTGATTGGAGCTATGTTTCATTAATAGTTTGGAATTTATAGTATATTCTCTTCTTTTTATCCTATTTTATTTTCAGTTTCTTGGGGACAAGCAACAATTTAAGTTTGGTGTTGTGATGAGCGGATAATTTATACGCTTTTTTGCATTGTTTTTAGTATGTTTTTAGTAGGATCTAGTTACTTTTAGGGATGTTTTCATTAGTTTTTATGTTAAATTCACATTTCTGGACTTTACTATGAGTTTGTATGTTTTTCTGTGATTTCAGGTATTTTCTGGCTGAAATTGAGGGACTTGAGCAGAAATCAGATTCAGAGGTTGAAGAAGGACTGCTGATGCTGTTGGATTCTGACCTTCCTGCACTCAAAGTAGATTTTCTGGAGCTACAGAACTCAAAATGGCGCGTTTCCAATTGCGTTGGAAAGTAGACATCCAGGGCTTTCCAGAAATATATAATAGTCCATACTTTGGCCAAGAATAGACGACGCAAACTGGCGTTCAACGCCAGCTCTCTGCCCAATTCTGGCGTCCAGCGCCAGAAAAGGATCCAAAACCAGAGTTGAACGCCCAAACTGGCACAAAAACTGGCGTTCAACTCCACAAATGGCCTCTGCACGTGGAAAGTTAAAGCTCAGCCCAAGCACACACCAAGTGGGCCCCGGAAGTGGATTTATGCATCAATTACTTACTTATGTAAACCCTAGTAACTAGTTTAGTATAAATAGGACCTTTTACTATTGTATGAGGCATCTTTGGACGCCTGGTTCTTAGATCAGAGGGGCTGGCCATTCGGCCATGCCTGGACCTTTCACTTATGTAATTTTAACGGTAGAGTTTCTACACTCCATAGATTAAGGTGTGGAGCTCTGCTGTTCCTCAAAGATTAATGCAAAGTACTACTGTTTTCTATTCAATTCATCTTATTTCACTTCTAAGATATTCATTCGCACTTCAACCTGAATGTGATGAACGTGACAATCATCATCATTCCCTATGAACGCGTGCCTGACAACCACTTCCGTTCTACCTTCGACTGAATGAGTATCTCTTAGATCTCCTAACCAGAATCTTCGTGGCGTAAGCTAGAATGATGGCGGCATTCAAGAGAATCCGGAATGTCTAAACCTTGTCTGTGGTATTCCGAGTAGGATTCAATGATTGGATGACTGTGACGAGCTCCAAACTCGCGATTGCGGGGCATTAGTGACAGACGCAAAAGGATAGTAGATCCTATTCCAGCATGATCGAGAACCGACAGATGAATAGCCGTGCCGTGACAGGGTGCGTTGATCATTTTCACTGAGAGGATAAGATGAAGCCATTGACAAGGGTGATGCCTCCAGACGATTAGCCGTGCCGTGACAGGTCATTAGATCATTTTCCCGAGAGATGACCGAAAGTAGCCGTTGACAATGGTGATGTATCACATAAAGCCAGCCATGGAAAGGAGTAAGACTGACTGGATGAAGATAGCAGGAAAGCAGAGGTTCAGAGGAACGAAAAGCATCTCCATTCGCTTATCTGAAATTCTCACCAATGATTTACATAAGTATCTCTATCCCTATTCTATTATTTATTATTCGAAAACCCATTACTGTTTGATATCCGCCTGACTGAGATTTACAAGGTGACCATAGCTTGCTTCATACCGACAATCTCCGTGGGATTCGACCCTTACTCACGTAAGGTATTACTTGGACGACCCAGTGCACTTGCTGGTTAGTTACACGGAGTTATGAACCATGGTCTTGGCATCATGTTTTTGGCGCCATTTCCAGGGAAAGAAAGAGCAATGAATTCTACATAATTAAAGTGTAATCACGATTCCGCGTACCAAGTTTTTGGCGCCGTTGCCGGGGAAGAAAGAGCCATGAATTTTACATGATCAAAGTGTAATCGCGATTGCGCGTACCAAGTTGCTCACGTTGTCAGGGATTGTTTGAGCCTGGACATCACAATTTCGTGAACCAAGGGGTTCCCAATGATCTTGACAAAGCACGCTCCACTCCTGTCCATCCTCTTCTAGAGGCTTCCACCACTTGGCAAAGTTTTCAAGTTCCTCCTCTTGCCAAGCTTCCTCAAGTTCACATTCTTCTTCACCAATTTTTGCCATCTCTTCCCCATCACTCTCATCATAGATAGGAGGTTTAGTGAAGTCTACTTCATCATCAAGTCCAAGCATATTGGTGAAGGACTCTTCAAACTCGAAAGGGTTGTATGTTGATGCGGAATCATCATATATAAGGGGGCTTGTTGCTCGGGACACTTCTTCCAATTCTTCACTCACAATATGCCTTAGAGGTTGCACATCCTCCTCAACATTGCTTTCTAGTCCATTGGAAGGAGGCTCAACAAGATCATCAAGGGGATAGATCAATGTGGACAAAAAATCACTAATGATGGAATCCACTTCTTGATCGATTTCCTTCAACTCTCTATCCACTTCCGCAAAATCACTCTCCTCTTTAACATCCCTTCCAAACTCTGTGGAAGATGGCTCTCCAACTTGAGATTTCTTTATGTGATCAACATATCCTAAACATCCACCCACTACTTCCTTTTTTTCACTAATCTCTACCTCCTCCTCTTGTTGCACTTTTTGCTTTAACTCCTCTTCCTCACCATGGAGCTTCAAGTTCACTCCCTCATCAGGCTCCTTGATTGTTTCTCCACATTCAACAATGGGAGTACTTAGGATGCATGAGCTTAGGTGGGATGTTAGGTGACTCACAGCTTCTACCATGCTAGCCATCTTTACTCTTAATTCCTTAAACTTATTTTCATTCTCCTCTTGTTGCCTTAAAATATGAGATTCAAGATCTCTCATTTCTAACATGAGGGCTTCATCGGGAGGTGGTGGTGGAAGAGAGGGTTCATTTTTTGAGGGAAGGTTGTTGTAATTGGAAAGTGGTTCATATTGGTGAAATTCTTGAGGTGGTGGGTGTGGACTTTGTGGTTCTTAGGAGTATTGGTGTTGGAATGGTGGTGGTTCTAGGTATGGTTGATATGGTGGTTGGTATGGTGGATGCGGGTTGGGATCATATGGAGGTGGATGATGGTATGGGGCTTGTGAGTATGGTGGAGGGTTATATTGAGGAGGGGGTTCATATGCATATGATGATTGTGGTTGACAACCACAATGAGGGTCATCACACACATTAGATTGGTATGCATCTTGGAGTGGTTCTTGCTCATAGTACATTGGTGGAGGTTGATGCCATGGAGGTTGAGCAAATGCTTGAGGCTCCTCCCACCTTTGGTTGTTCCTTCCTTGATGCATGTTATCATTGTAATTTCTATCTCCTACAACATAGTTAGAACCACACTCATAGCCAAAAGGATGAGAATTCATAGTGTTAAGAGAAAATAAAAAAAAAAACAAAAGCTAACAAGAAATAAAGGAAACTAAGTCCTACAACTAGCAAAAACCAACAAGCAAACCAAAAATCAAGCTATTCACAATATATACAATAGCCAATAACATAGCACTATTGCAATATCCCCGGCAACGGTGACAAACCCCAATTTGACGGTTTGTTTTGTATTGATTTTTGGGGATTTTATCACCTTTTACCCATATTTATTCAAGAAATAGCATGGTTTTGTATATTCTCCTTTAATTGTGCTTGAATGTGAAAACATGCTTTTTAGGACTCAAAATAGCTGAATTTAGTTCACCTTGATTCTATTAGATGCCTTGATATGTTTGTTAAGTGATTTAAGGTTTAGGAGGCAAAGATTGGATCAAGGGAATGAAGAAAGAAAGCATGAAAAGTTGGAGAACTCATGAAGAAATGAAAGAACCGGAAAGCTGTCAAGCCGACCTCTTTGCACTTAAACGACCATAACTTGAGCTACAGAGGTCCAATTGATGCGGTTCCAGTTGGGTTAGAAAGCTAACATCCGGGGCTTCGAAACGATATAAGATTTCTCATAGTTGCTACACGTATGGTGGCGCGCACGCGCAAAGTACGCGCACGCGCCGTTGCTGCCACCTAGTTCACTTAAAGCAAAACGTGGCCAACGAATTCTAAAGCCCTGTGGGCCCAATCCAACTCATTTCTGATGCTATTTAACCCAAGGAGTGAAGAGGGAAACATGTGTTAGTTACCAATTAGTTTAGTTTAGCTTTGTAGTTAGTTTCTAGAGAGAGAAGCTCTCTCTTCTCTCTAGGATTAGGATTAGATTAGTTCTTAGATCTAGATCTATTTCTTCTTATTCTCTCTTCTAATTTTCGTTCCTCTCCTCTATTGCACTTGTAGGATTCTTCTTCTAATGTAATTCCTTTGTTTGTAGTTTGTGAATTCTCTTTTGTAGATCTACATTTCTCCTTCAATGCAATTGGTAAGTTCTTTGTTGTTTCATGATTGATTTAGTTTTCTATTGTGGACCTCTTGCCTTTGTAGTTAGATCTCTCTTTAATTCTTGCAAATTTATGTGTTCACTTGTATTGCACTCTATGTTTTTGATGAAATGTCTCTTATAGCTATTAGTTAGATTTTGTTCCTCTTGGCCTAGGTAGAGTAATTAGTGACACTTGAGTTATCTAATTCCTTTGTTGATTGATAATTGGAGAGATTGCTAATTGGTTTGGAGTGCACTAAAGCTAGTCTTTCCTTGGGAGTTGGCTAGGACTTGTGGCTCAAGTCAATTCATCCACTTGACTTTCCTTTCTTTAGTAAGGGTTAACTAAGTGGTAGCAATGAACAATTCTCATCACAATTGAGAAGGATAACTAGGATAGGACTTCTAGTTCTCATATCTTGCCAAGAGCTTTGTTAGTTGTTAGTTTATTTTCTTTGCCATTTATATTTCTTGTCCAAAAGCTTAAAAACCCCAAATATAATTCACAACCAATAACAAGACACTTCATTACAATTCCTAGGGAGAACGACCCGAGGTCCAATACTTCAGTTTATAAATTTAGGGGTTTGTTTTAGTGACAAACAACTTTTTGTATGAAAGGATTAGTGATTGGTTTAGAAACTATACTTGCAACGAGAATTCATTTGTGAATTCTAAACCGTCAAAAATCCATTCGTCAAACGGCGCCATTAATTTGATACGCGAATTTCTACCGATTCAGAATTCCACAAAATATTTCCGCTGTTAGTATAGTCCAAACCGATAGTTAATCCTCAAATCAAATTAAATTTGGTTTTGTCACAAGTACAAACCCCAATAAGAATTAACCGAAGTATTTACACTCCGGGTCATCTCACAAGAAATTGCAATGAAGTGGTCAATTATTGGCTATAAAGGAACAGAGGGGTTTTGGTTTATAAGAGCAACAAGAAAAGGTAAATCAAGCAAGTGATTAAAGAAAGCAAGATAAAGAACTCTTGGCTAAGACTTAGGTAATTGAGATCACCATCCTTATCAACAAATCAAATATTGATAATTATAAGGAACCAAGCTCATTATGTCTACTCACTAAAGCCTTAAGTACGTAATGTCTACTCCTAGGCTTGGAGTATGTCAAATGGCTTGATCAACATCAATCCATAAGTCCCAACCTAGCTACTAATTAACTTAGTAGTAAGCTAGAGTCAATGGTTATCAAATTGATCCCCAAGGGTTCTAGAATTACCAATTCAATGAAGTATAAGGACTCAAGATCACTCAATCCCCTTAGCCTAGGCCAAGGGTCAAGAGAACTACTCAAGAACTATAGGAAACATTCTATTAAACACCTAATATGCAATAAAAGTAATCATCACAAAATGCTAAAATTAAAGAAACCCATAACTAACATAAGCAAGAAATCAACAATAACAATGAAGATAAACATAAAAGAGACATGAAAACATAAAATTGTATTAAAAGGAAATTAGATCCAACAATGTTTATCAACATAAAAGATAGCAAAATGAGAATTTAACACTACAACTAAAGAAACAAGATATAAAAATGAGGAATTGTAGAAGACACAAGATGGAATCATGAAATTGAATCAATATCTACAAGATATTAAACTAATCCTAACCTAATTCTAGAGAGAAGAGGGAGCTTCTCTCTCTAGAAAACTAACTAAAGGCTCATGTTGACTAACTAATTGCTCCCCACTTGCTTGGGCTTCAATTCTGCATGAAATACACTCAGAAACAACTTGGATTTGGGCCTGGGCAGCTCAGAAATCGCCCCCAGCATTTTTCCTTTAAATGGGTCACGTGCGAGTATCGGTGCGTACGCGCCATGTGCGCGTGCGTTTCGATTGGCTGTTTCTTCATCCGCGCGTACGCGTCATGTACGCGTGCGCGTCGCTATGCGATGTCGTTTCTGTGCGCGCGCGCCTTGTACGCTTGCGCGTCCCTTGAAGTATTCCCAATCTTTGTTTTCTCATGCATTCTCCACTTTGTATGCTTTTCTCCTCATTTCTTCTATCCCACACTTGCCTTATGAACCTGAAATCACTCAACAAACACATCAAGGCATCGAATGGAATTAAAGTGAGTTAAAATCACCAAATTAATAGCCTAAAAAGCATGTTTTTACACTTAAGCATAATTCAAGGGAGAATTACAAAACTATGCTATTTCATTGAATAAATGTGGAAAAAGGTGATAAAATCCCCTTAAATAAGTACAAGATAAACCACAAAATTGGGGTTTATCAAGGTCATCTGGCACAACCCTACCCGTCACCAAGTGTTGGTCACCCTGACTAAACAACTCTTTGTGGTCACCCTGGCTCGATGCTCAGCACGAGCATCCCACATCTCATGCCAGCCACTCAAGAAATGCGGGAACCACTCGCCTCACCCAAACCAACCATCGTGCCTATGCATCTCGTCGATGTTCAGAGGCCTGGTCGGAATGTGCTACAGGACACCGAACTGATGTAAAACCCGGTTGACCTGATGCCACTCGATGATAGTGAAGCAGAGAAGCAGACATAAAACCGCCGCCGGGGCTTCAGCCTCAGCTATCCCTGGTGGAACAAGACCATGCAGCTATGGATCAGCATAAGGCGTCCAGTCAACCTGTTCACAAAACGCAAGAAGCATCATATACAAGATAATAAGTTAATTAATATAAAATTATAATTCTTAAATCTTTATGACTTACGTTGAGGATGCCGATCCCATTCAGGGTGCGCCTGTAATGCCTAAGCATGTGCTCGCCTTTGGCATTATCTGGACGGTACTCAACTCACCTACAATATTGCAAATGATTACACATTATTTCTCAATTTTATTAACTAATGAAAAAAAAGTACAAAAAACGAATAATACCTCTCAACTAGCGGGAATCAACGAGTATAAAATCCATCTGGCCATATGATGCTTGATTTCTTGTACGGTTTAAAATTTCACAAATGAAATCTCGTTGCAAGTATAGTTATAAACCAACAAAGAATCCTCACATGCAAAAATATTGGTTGTCACAAGTACAAACCCCAATAAGAATTAACCAAAGTATTTAAACCTCGGGTCATCTCACAAGGAATTGCAATGAAGTGATCAATTATTGGCTATGAAGGAATAGGGGGGTTTGATTTTGATATTGACAAGGATATATAAAAGCAAGAAAGTGAACAACAAGAACTAATAAAATAGAGGAAAGAACTCTTGGCTAGACATAGGTAATTTGAGATCACCATCCTTGTCTACAAACCATATATTGATAATTATGAGGAACCAAGCTCATTAAGTCTACTTCCAAAAGCCTTAAGTACGTTTAATGTCTACTCCTAAGCTCGAAGTACGTCAAATGGCTTGATCAACATCAATCCATAAGTCCTAACCTATCTACTAATTAGATTAGTAGTGGGTTAGTGTCAATGGATATCAAATTACTCACCAAGGGTTCTTAAATCACCAATTCAATGAGACCCAATGACTCAAGGTCACTCAATTCCCTTAGCCTAGGCCAAGAGTAAAGAAAGCTACTCAAAAACTAGTGTAAACATTTTATCAAACACCTAGAGTGCAATAGAAGTAAACATCACAAAATACAAGAATTAAAAGAACCCATAACCAACATAAGCAAGAAATCAATAATAGCAACTAAGATCAACAAAAAAGAACATGGAAACTTAAAATTGCATTAAAAGAAATCAAGCTCCAACAATGGTTCATCAACATAAAAGAGAGCAAAACAAGAGATTAACAAGAGAAACTAAGAAGATTAAGACAATAGAACACTAAAATATAATGAGAATTAAAATCAAAACAAGAATTGAAAGAGAAGTTTGAGAGTGATTAACCTAACTTTACCCTAATTTCTATCCTAAATCTAGAGAGATGAGTGAGCCTCTCTCTCTAGAATTCTACCCCTAAAACATGATGGAAACTAAACCATGACTACTTGGTTCATTCCCCCTTCAATCCTTGGGTTCAATAGCATCAGATTTGAGTTGGATTGGGCCCAAAATGAGCTAGAAATCGCTGGCCATCTATCATGGTGCTGCTCCCACCTGCCGATGTAGCCACCAACAGGATTGCCATCAATCTTGAGTTCCAATTGGTAGGCCACGTCCTGCTGGGTGATAGTCATCTTCCCGCATGGTAGATGAAACGTATGGGACTCAGGTCCCCACCTCTCTATCAACGCTGATGCCAATGACCAATTGTGCTTGAACTCCACCATATACGCCACATGCTCAAACCCGGCTCACCTGAGATATGGTCTAATCTGCTCAGGCGGGTGTCTCATCAAATTCTGTCTGGTGCGCAAGATCCGAGGCACCTACCGAATGGAAAAATAAAAATTTTAAACAAAAGAGGCTCAACACATAAAATTACAAATTCACATTTTATTACAATATAATAAACAAGAGTGATAAAAGTGTACCACTCGATCAAATCTGCCGGCAATGTGCTCAGCCTGATCCAATCTGTAAAGCGTATGCTCGTACCTCAATAACTGTTGGTCTATCTAACTACATTCTAGTAAATAAAATAACATAAACTAAACTCAGTTCCTTTCAAATTAACTAAATTTTTAAAAGACATAATTAAACTAAGGGTTAAGTACGATTTTGTTCCCTAAAGTAGGAGCTGAAAATTTTTTTTGTCCTCAACCTTTTTTTTGCTTACAAAATCGTCCCTGAGATTTAACTTATTTTTAAAACTGCCCTTCGAACCAAAATACCCTTCTCCTTCTTTACCAAAATACCCCATTTCTATTCTTCTTTTTTGTTCTTCTCTATCAACAGCAACAACAACAATAAAATCACCAGTAACAACAACAATGAATCAAAAGAAAAAATAATGAAACACAAGAACAATGAATCTGAATTCGAATCCAAATCAAAAGCACAAGAACAATGAATCAAAAGAAAAAACAATGAAGCCATCTCTTCTTTTTTTTTCCTTCTTCAGCAACAACAATGAAGCAGAAGCATAAGCAGAATTAGAAACAAAAGTTGAAGCAAAATTGGAAATAGAAATAGAAGCAGAAACTGAAGTAACAAAAGCATCAAAATTAAAAGAACAAAGAATCAGATACAGAATTAGAAACAGAAACACATCAAAAGCATCAAAATTAGAAACAGAAGCAGAATCAGATGTGAAAGTAACAAAAGTAGAAGAACAAAGAATCAAAATTAGAAATAATGTGATTAACAAAATCAAAATCAAAATCAAAATTGGTGGATTAACAAAATCAGAATCAGAAACATGTGATTAACAATCTGATTAACAAAACCATAAATAGAAGCAAAATTGGGGATAAACGATGATGCGACATGAAGAGGGAGAAACTGTTGCTGCCATTCGTGCATGTTGCGACCGCTGGAAGGGAGCTGGGAACCGTCGTCGTCACGGTGGGTGGAAGCCGTTGCCGTGCATGCCGCTGCCAGTGGAGTAGAACGTGAGGAAAAAGAGCGGCGAGATCTGGCGGCCAGGACCGAACGACGAGCAACAGCGGCGGCAGCGAAGACTGAACGACGAGTAGCAACAGCGGTGGCAAAAAGCAGCGGCGGATTCCTTCCCCTTCTCTTCCCCACCTTCCCTTCCTCCTCTTCTTCCCAAGAGAAACCCCCCCAGCGTGATTCCCTTCCCCCTTCCCCTTTAATCCGTTTTTATTTTTATATTTTATATTTTTTTAATTAGGAGTAATTTGGTAATAAAAATTAAAATTTTGGTAAAAAGAACGATTTTAAAAATAAGTTAAACCTTAGGGACGATTTTATAAGCAAAAAAAGGTTGAGGATGAAAAAAAATTTTGACCCCACCTTAGGGACCAAAATCGTACTTAACCCTTAAACTAACTAATTGTCTACCTTACATCTTAATCAATTTATAAACTTACTAATTAAAATATAGAACAACCACATGAGACCGTCAACTAACCCTATAAAGATATTAATGAATAATTAACTTATAACTTAATTTTATTAATTATGTGTCATTCTAATCTAATCTAATCCAATTACATATTCAACTAACTCTATAAACATACTAATCAATAATTAACCGATAACTTAATTTTACTAACTATGTATCATTTTAGTTACCATCTAACTCACAACTTATGGCTCCATTTGGTTGATGTATATGATGAGACATAGACACAAAGACACAGACATTAAAGACATGGACATAAAATATTTGTGTCTATGTATTATGTTTGACAAAAATAAGGAACAAGACACACATATTTAAAAAATACTGAATTACCCTTCATTCAACCACAAGTTTTACTACATCACTGTACACCCATTATCCTAAACACTACATGTCATCCTCATTAAATTTTTATTTCTTCTAATATTTTTTATTTCTTCCAATATCATCTTAAATTATCATTTAACTATTAAATATATAATTTTTTTAAAAAAATAAAAAACTAAAGCTCAGAATTTATCAAAAATTAATAAAAATTTAAATAAATAAAAAAATTAAATGTACAATATTTTTTTTGAAGAAAATAGAAGGATAAATTTGGTTGTAGAATCAGAAAAAGGAAGAGGAAAAAGAAAGATTTGGAGAGATAAGAGGACAAATTTAAAAATTGAATAAAGGTAAAAGAGTAAAAAATTAGTGTCTCACAAGTTGTGTCTCAGTGTCTCACCAAATTGGAGGTACACAAATTTAGTGTCTTCGTATTCATTCGTGTCTTCCCGTGTCCTTCAAAAATCTTTGTCTCACTAAACCAAACAGCATACATGTGGCACCGTGTCCATGTCTCAATGAGACATGGACATCAACCAAACACTACCTAAACTAACTATTGCGACTAAACTAATTAATAATTAACTAATAACTTACTCTAATTAACATGTTATAAACAGTAAACAATAACTGTATTTGAAAACAAAAACATAAAAAATCTAACTAATATGTTATATACTCTAACTAACATATAAACAGTAAATAGTAACTCTAACTAACATGTTAAATACTGACCTAAAGCTGCCGATATAGTGCATAACGAATTTTACGGATGTCGAAAAGCAGAAAATCTTAAAGAGAAAACTCTGAATATCACAAGGGAAGGAGAAATAAGAGAGATTTAGAAGGAGGAAAGGGAGGAAATGGATTGGCCCCACGATTTTTATAGTGTGCCGAACTCAACTTGAAGTTCGCCTTGGGATGCGGCAAACTTCATATAAATTATGAAGTTCGCTGGGGGATTTTATAAACCATAAAACACTGGCAAGTGCACCGGGTTGGATCAAGTAATACCTCAAGTGACTGAGGGTCGATCCTACGAAGATTAATGGATCAAGCAAATAATGATCAATTAACTATTCTAGTCAGACAATCAAGAATAATTGTTTGAATAATAAAATAGCATGAAAACGGAAAATTTAACAAAAGCAAACAAAACTTGGTTGAGAAAGTAAGATAATAAAGGTGATTAAGGTATCAAAGATGTTCACTCCTTAGGAAAATCCTTGTATTTATTTATACGAGGTATGCAAGGATTAATCCGGACAAATCATAAATAATCAAATTCCAATTCCTTAGTAATTTAATTTCTCTTTGACTTAATTAACTGCAAATTCCTTAGTCAATTACTTAAGAAAAAGAGGTGAAACACAATTTTAATTCAAATTCAAGTAAGATTCAAAAATAGTCCTTAGATTGAATTATATGTCACGTATTCAAGCTAGTCCTAACAATTAAAACTCATAGTGTCGCACACTTTTTAAACCTATTCCTAGTGTAATAAAAAAGTAGTGTGAAAGAGTTTTTAAACTAATTCAAATATTAATTTTTTCCAAAACAATAATCCAAAACGGAGTTAGAATATTTTTCAACAATTCTAAATCTTAAGGGATGAAGAACGAAAACTCAATCATGAATTAAATCAAAGTATAAACCTCATATAAAATAGAACACTTAGATTAATAACCCATAAAAAGATTAACAAAGCTCCTAACCTTAACCAAGGAGATTAGTGGCTCATGCTTGAGAAAACAAAAACCAAAAATATGAGAAAATGGCCCAGGGCTAATCCCTCGGATGCTTTTAGGATCCTTATATACTAAGGGAAAATAAACTAAATTATTAAATTCAAACTTAAATTTAAAAACAAAACAAAATCAAATCAAATCAAATCAAATCTTCCGCGTTAAATCTTCAACTTTGTATCTTCTTTTCAAAGATTTGGTGGTCTCAAATTGTATTCTGAATGGGCTTGGAGTAGCAAAAAGGATTAATTATAAAATTTGGGCCAATTGACATGCTTTTCCTATGAAATGTCACGTTTTGCATGCAGGAAGCATGCATTCCTGGAGGTGGGTCTTCATTGGCATGTAACACCCCCTTATGGTGTGTGGAATGCCCAGCTTTTGTCTCGGTGTGTGGCATGCCATGTGTTGCCGTTTAATGCCCTTGTATTCTGGTTCCTGGAACTCCAAGTGGGGTCTTTAAAGGGGTCTTCTGAAAATTTGGCCCAGTGTGTAACGTTGGTTTTGGTGTGTGACACGCCACACAATAAAACATAGTCCTAGGTGGTGGAGATGGCGTGTGACACGCCCAAAGTGTGGCATGCAACATCCTTGTTAATTTTGCTCAAAAAGGGCTTGAAGGCGTGTGAGAGCTACACGCCCTTGTAACTTGGCGTGTAACACACCATATTGATTTATGATTCACTTGGTTTTATGCATGCTTTGCTTGCTTCTTAATATATTAATGTCACCCGCATGCTTTATACTTAGTTCATATTAATAATCTCATGCATGCCTCCTTTAATTTGATTCATGCCAATTAATTAGCACATGCATGCCTCGATGATTAACATGCTTCTTTGGGTCTTTCTTCGTGTTTCATGCCTGCATGCTTGTATCTAATACTTCATATAACGTTATTGATATTGGCGTGTAACACATTGTTGAGTGGCATGTGAGACGCTCACATTCACCGGGTCGCGTGTACGCGTAGGGGTGGCAGGAGTACCAGAACTCGCGGGTATCCGACCCACCCCTACCCGACCGGGGCAGGTTTAAATTCGACCCAGATCCCAGAAACACACACAGCAACCATCCCTCATACCCACTTACCCATATCACAGAAACACACACAGCAGCCACCTTGCTCACCGTCGTTGCTCAGTTGCTCACCTTGCCGCTCTCCCTCACCGAACTCACTTCGCTTGCACTTCTCTCGTTTGCCGTCACTCTCTTCGCCGCTCGTCTCTTCGAGTTGTGGTCTCCGTTCCCTCCTTCCTCTGTCGTCACGTCACTGGTTAGCAGCAAGCACTCCTCTTTCACTCACTACTTATAGTTTATTGGCTTGCTCTGCGCTTCTTGCCTTCTCCAGATTTGTTTTCTTTGAGTTAATTTATAATTTATTTTTGTATGTTAAAACAGTTAAACTTGCCTTTTGTATGTAATTTATTTTTGTTTTCTCTGAAATTATCTATTACTTCTCATTTTTTATGTTAAATATATATCATATGGCTTTCCTGTTTAAGCATTGTTTATGGCTTTCCTGTTTAATAATTTCTAGGAATCAAGATACTTGTGGTAGTTATAAAATTAAAGGATGATTATTAAGGTTTTCAAGTTTTCTTTTGGGTCTGATTTAGAGTCAGTCAATGAATGTTATCCTTCTGTATATTCTTGTGATTTGTGCTTGATTAGTTATAACTGATTTCAATCTAACACCATCAAATCATCATGCTTGCTATGTATACACATGAAATTCATTTAGGTAATGTTTACTCCCACTTTTCCCCTGACCAAACATACCCTTAGGCCTTAATGTAGTGTTTTCACCCAAGATACCTTTAAAATAGGCAAGTTCAATCATAGTTCTGATGTGAAATAGTGTAGTAGAATAATTGTTAATAGAAATCAATTGTTGACCTAATCAAACTAGATGACAATAGGGGTCTACTTGGTTGAAAATCATTTTCCCTTGCTGCTTATAATGACATATGAGAATGAGTGATTCACTTGGCTGATATTTATCATACCTCTATAACGTGCATGATTTTCACTTAATCTTTCTCTTTAGCTCTCTTATGGTTTCTAATTGGGTTTTGCATCCTGTGGACAATGGAACTTGTTCACATGAAAGGTACTAATGAATTTGATTTTGCATTGTGTTCTAAAGGTTGCACAATCTTTTCTTCCATTAAGTTGCTCCTCATTTTAAGAAGATTTTGTTACTCTTATTTTATACCATGAATTTTATTAGAATTAACATTGAATAAACTAAAACATTTTTTGAAAGTTAGTTCTTGCCAAGCATATTTAAGTATTTAGAGAAGAGACTCCAATGTGATATTATTTATCATATTTAAGTTAGTTCTCATTAATTTATTAATTGTTATCTCTTTGATTTTCAGGTTTGAATTTTGACCTCCAAACTTTTAATGATGATGAAGATGTTGAAAGTGATCAAGTATAAGGATTGAAGACTCTTATATTTAATTATGTAATATTTTTATTATGGTGTTAAATTTGTAGTAATCAAACATTAACTTTTTTTACTCTCAAGTTATTTGACATTGTGTGAATTTTATGTTTGTATTTTAATTTAAGTATGAATTTTAAATTTTTATCTTAATTTATATATGAACATTTAAAAATTAAAATGTTATTTAATTTTTATAGGGGCGGGGCGGGTACCCGCAGGGGCGAGTTAGGGAGAACAGTTTACTACTCGCGGGTAGTAGAAGGGTAAAAGGAGGGCGGGGCGGGGTTGGGTAGGGCAAAAACCCGCCCCTACCCACCTCATTGCTACCCCTACGTACGCGTGAGGCATGCGTATGCGTGACCATGTAGAAAATCTTAAGTTGCGCGTACGCCTGCGGCATGCGTACGCGTGAGTCCCATATCGAAAGCATTTCAAAATGGAATGCCCATACTCCCCGGCATGCAACACGCCACTTTGTTGTGCTTCCAAGGGTCTTTTCTTCATGGGCCACGCTTTCAAAAGCGTGGCCTAAGGCTCCAAAGTGTATCCTAAGCTTCAAAGCATGCCAAACTTTCTCTTTTGCTTCTTTTGAGCTTGTTTTGTGCTTTTTGCTTCTTTTTTTATTATTTTCTACAAAATTTATCAAATCAAAAGATCAAAGCAATATCCAACTTAAGCACCAAAACACTCTATAATTAAGCATTATGTATTTATTTCTTATATGAAAAAGCATAGAAAAAACATAGCATGATGCACACGCATCACAACACCAAACTTAAACTTTGCTTGTCATCAATCAAATAAAGAATCATGCAGTGTAATTTTGACAATCCAAGGTGAAAAGAATAGTAATTTTTAATGTTCAAGATTGGCTAGTTTACTATGCATGCAATAATCACAAAAGAATTTAAATGATTGATGTTTCTATCTTGATCACTTTATGAAATCTTTTCTTATATTCCTTCCTTGAAATAAGCTTTTCTCTTTTTTTTTTCTTAGCTTAGCTTCTTGGGTGCTTTGCACCATTTGTTTTTAGCTTCGACTCTAAATGGTTTATTTTCAAGTATTACCGCCTAATACATAAGCACCATAAGCATATAACTAGAGAACTCTTTAAGCTTTGGTTTTGCTTCTTTTTTTTACTCTTTAATCATTGATGCTCAGAGCCTTGAGCTTTGAGGGAGTGCTTTACACTTGAGCCTAGCCTTGTCTCTAAGTGTTTTGTTTTCAAACTTTTTTCTTGTTACATAAACACCTCAAGTACTTGACTAATAAATTGTCATTGGTACTCAGAGCCTTCAGCTTTCTCATTCTTTCCCCTTTTATTCTTTCTTGAAAATTACTTAATTTGCGTCTTCAAGGTTTTTAAAATTTCAAAAATTTCATAAAATATTCCAGATGAAAACTTCAATAAAAAAATTCAACTGTGCTTGAGCAAAAATAGTCATGCTAGCCTTCCAATACTTATATGCTCATGTTGTCTTCTTCTTTAATTACCTTGTTTGTTTATAATCATGATGCTTAATTGCTTTGACTCACAAATTTCAAGATGGTAATTATGATGTAAAGCAATATGTTACAATTCAAACTTAGACCATGCTTATCTAAAAGGAAGAACACACATGCATATAAAAGAAATGGAAGACAATCATACAATCAAGAGTACAGGAAACAAATAAGAGGAAAAAGAACTTAACCACCTTGTAGATCTTCATCATCATTGTTGTCGTTTTCCTTATATTTTCTTCCTCCGTCATCCTCTTTATCTCCTTTTAGGCTATGTAGAGCATAGCCTTCAACACCAAACTTAGAATGATTGCTTGTCCTCGAGAAATAAAAAAAATAGTGGTGATGGACTAAGGAGTAATCATGATTATCTAGTAAAAGCAATTGAATAATGTGGAAACTTATCCAAGTAAAACAAACAGGATTAAGAACTAAATGAAAGTAAAGCTAAAACAATGTAACATAAATAAGTTGCTAATGTGTTTGCATGGGGGTTGAACCTTGCATGAGTAAAGTGTGGTAACACCAAACTTGGTGTGAGAACATCAAACTTAGTGTGACACAATGAATATGAACTTGGGCCAAGTACCCAGTGAAATACAAGTCTCCTGTTGGTGTTGCACACCAAACTTATTCTATGAAACACATACACAACTTGAAACAAAGTTAAAAAAAAACATGAATGAAAAGAAAATACCAAACATTGGGTTGCCTCCCAACAAGCGCTTCTTTAACGTCACTAGCTTGACGATTGTTCTTGAATTTTCTTCCTCTTATTCCAGTTGGTTAAAAGAAATGACTTCAAGGGAGAAGAGAAGAAAATTGATGTCTCCTGTTTTGATTGCCTCCTGATGAGCGGATAATTTATACGCTTTTTGGCATTATTTTTAGTATGTTTTTAGTGGAATCTAGTTACTTTTAGGGATGTTTTCATTAGTTTTTATGTTAAATTCATATTTCTGGACTTTACTATGAGTTTGTGTCTTTTTCTGTGATTTCAGGTATTTTCTGGCTGAAATTGAGGGACTTGAGCAAAAATCAGATTCAGAGGTTGAAGAAGGACTGCTGATGCTGTTGGATTCTGACCTCCCTGCACTCAAAATGGCGCGCTTTCAATTGCGTTGGAAAGTCGACATCCAGGGCTTTCCAGCAATATATAATAGTCCATACTTTGGCCGAGTTTAGATGATGTAAAAGGGCGTTGAACGCCAGTTCTATGCTGCTGTCTGGAGTTAAACGCCAGAAACACGTCACAAGCCAGAGTTGAACGCCAGAAATACGTTACAAACTGGCGTTCAACTCCAAGATTGACCTCTACACGTGTAACATTCAAGCTCAGCCCAAGCACACACCAAGTGGGCTCCGGAAGTGGATTTATGCATCAATTACTTACTTCTGTAAACCCTAGTAACTAGTTTAGTATAAATAGGACTTTTTACTATTGTATTAGACATCTTTTGATCATTTTTAGATCTCTAGACCTCTATGGGAGGCTGGCCACTCGGCCATGCTTACCCTCTATTCACTTATGTATTTTTCAATGGTAGAGTTTCTACACTCCATAGATTAAGGTGTGGAGCTCTGCTGTTCCTCAAAGATTAATGCAAAGTACTACTGTTTTTCTATTCAATTCAACTTATTCCGCTTCTAAGATATTCATTCGCACTTCAACATGAATGTGATGAACATGACAATCATCATCATTCCCTATGAACGCGTGCCTGACAACCACTTCCGTTCTACCTTAGATTGAATGAGTATCTCTTGGATCTCTTAATCAGAATCCTCGTGGTATAAGCTAGATTGATGGCGGCATTCATGAGAGTCCGGAAAGTCTAAACCTTGTCTGTGGTATTCCGAGTAGGACTCTGGGATTGAATGACTGTGACGAACTTCAAACTCGCGAGTGCTGGGCGTAGTGACAGACGCAAAAGGAGGGTGAATCCTATTCAAGTATGATCGAGAACCTCAGATGATTAGCCGTGCTGTGACAGAGCATTTGGACCATTTTCACAAGAGGATAGGATGCAGCCATTGACAAGGGTGATGCCTCCAGACGATTAGCCATGCAGTGACAGCGCATCGGACCATTTTCCAGAGAGGATAAAAAGTAGCCATTGACAACAGTGATGTCCTTACATAAAGCCAGCCATGGAAAGGAGTAGGATTGATTGGATGAAGATAGCAGGAAAGCAGAGGTTCAGAGGAACGAAAGCATCTCTATGCGCTTATCTGAAATTCTCACCAATAATTTACATAAGTATTTCTATCCTTATTTTATTATATATTTTCGAAAACTCCAATACTATTTTATATCCGCCTAACTGAGATCTACAAGGTGACCATAGCTTGCTTCATACCAACAATCTCCGTGGGATCGACCCTTACTCACGTAAGGTTTATGACTTGGACGACCCAGTGCACTTGCTGGTTAGTTGTATCGAAGTTGTGAATGAAAAATAATTTATCAAGACATGCATACAGAGTTTTTGGCGCCGTTGCCTGAGAGTTCTCTAATTAACTGGAGTATGAATTCCCTTGATTGATTTCCTCTCTTTCTTCTGTAGGATCTTGCATTGTATGTATTGGGAAGGAATTTGCTTATTTCTCTATCACATGCTTAATGATCAAGTCTAGATGTTTCTCTATATTTTTGAAACTCATTCTCATCTTATGTGTGCAACTTTGAACAGTATTCTCAAATTCTTTCATGGCAAGCTCAAGAGCTAATGGTTCTTGCTATGAATAAGGAGGTGACGGTTCTTGATATGCATAGAGAGGTGGTGGTTGTTAGTATGAATAAGGAGATGACGGTTCTTGATAAATGGAATATGGAGCATTGTAGCTTCCTTGGTTTTGACCTTACCAACCAAAACTGGGTAATTCATCCATCCACAATAATATGAATCATCTTTGAGTATGAGTAGTAACTCGTGTAGTCTCTCTCCATTATTTTCCTTAGCACAAAATACAAAATCAAATCAAACGCACCATGTGGTAAATAGAAAGGAAACAAAGAACGAATAGAAGAAAATAAAATATTTTTTTGGAAATAGAAGAGAAATAGACAAAAATGCCTAATCTAGGTAATCAATTGATTGGTAGTTTGTTAATCACAATTAATTCCCGGCAATAGCACCAAAAACTTAATGCAGATTTTATAAACCATAAAACACCGGCAAGTGCACCGGGTCGTATCAAGTAATACCTCAGGTGAGTGAGGGTTGATCCCACGAAGATTAATGGATCAAGCAAACAATGGTCAATTAACTATTCTAGTCAGACAATCAAGAATAAGTGTTTAAATAATAAAATAGCATGAAAATGGAAAATTAAACAAAAACAAACAAAACTTGGTTGAGAAATTAAGATAATAAAGGAGATTAAGGTATCAGAGATGTTCACTCCTTAGGAAAACAATCCTTGTGTTTATTTATACGAGGTATGCAAAGATTAATCACGACGAATCATAAATAATCAAATTCTAATTCCTTGATAATTTAATTTCTCTTTGACTTAATTAACCGCTAATTCCTTAGTCAATTACTTAAAAAAAGAGGTGAATCACAATTCTGATTCAAATTCAGGTAAGATTCAAAGATAGTCCTTAAGTTGAATTATATGTCACGTATTCAAGCTAGTCTTAACAATTGAAACTCACAAAGTGTCGCGCACTTTTTGAACCTATTCCTAGTGTAATCAAAGAGTAGTGTGAAAGAGTTTTCAAGCTAATTCAAATATTAATTTTTTTTTCAAAACAATATTTAGAATCCAAAATGGGGTTAGAATATTTTTCAACAATTCTAAATCTTTAGGGATGAAGAACGAAAACTCAATCATTAATTAAATCAAAGTATAAACCTCATATAAAATAGAACACTTAGATTAATAACCCATAAAAGGATGAAAAGAACTCCTAGCCTTAACCAAGGAGATTAGTGGCTCATGGTTAAGAAAACAAAAACCAAAAATATGAGAAAATGGCCCAGGGCTAATCCCCCGGATGGTTTTAGGATCCTTATATACTAAGGGAAAATAAACCTAATTATTAAATTCAAACTTAAATTTAAAAACAAAACAAAATCAAATCAAATCAAATCAAATCTTCCGCATTAAATCTTCAACTTTGTATCTTCTTTTCAAAGTTTAGGTGGTCCCAAATTGCATTCTGAATGGATTGGAATGGCAAAATTATTAATTATGAAAATTGGGTCAATTGACATGCTTTTCCTGTGAAATGTCACGCTTTGCATGCAAGGAGCATGCATTCCTGGAGATGGGTCTTCATTGGCGTGTAAGCCCCCCCCCCCTATGGTGTGTGGAATGCCCAGTTTTTGTCTTGCCATGTGTTACGCCATGTGTTGGCGTTTAACGCCCTTGTATTTTGGTTCCTGAAACTCCAAGTGGAGTCTTTAAAATGGTCTTCTGAAAACTTGGTCCAGCGTATAACGCTGGGCTTTGGCGTGTGACACGCCACACAATAAAACATGGTCCTGAAAGGTGAAGATGGCGTGTGACACGCCCAAAGTATTGTGTGCAACGCCCTTGTTAATTTTGCTCAAAAAGGGCTCGAAGGCGTGTGAGAGCTACACGCCCTTGTAACTTGGCGTGTAACACACCATATTGATTTATGCTTCATTTGGTTTTATGCATGCTTAGCTTGATTCTTCATATATTAACGTCACCTACATGCTTTATACTTGGTTCATATTAATAATCTCATGCATGCCTCCTTTAATTTGATTCACGCCAATTAATTAGCACATGCATGCCTCGATGATTAACACATGCTTCTTTGGTTCTTTCTTCGTGTTTCATGCATGCATGCTTGTATCTAAGACTTCATATAACGTTATTGATATTGGCATGTAACACACCGCTGAATGGCGTGTGAAATGCCCACATTCGCCGGGTCGCACGTACGCGTGAGGCATGCATACGCGTGACCATGTAGAAAATCCTAAGTTGCGTGTACGCCTACGGCATGCGTACACGTGAGTCCCGTATCGAAGGCGTTTCAAAATGGAACGCCCATACTCCCTGGCGTGCAACACTCCCCTTTGTTGTGCTTCCAGGTGTCTTTTCTTCAGGACCACGCTTTCAAAAGCGTGGCCTGTAACACCCTATCATACAGAGCTTTACACCTAGGATGTAAAACAGAGGTGGCGAGACATTACGACCTCTAAAAGCAAAAATATATTTATATAATATAGCGAGGATATTTTTATCTAGGAGCCTTTAAAGAAAGGTATTAAACAAACTTGTTAAACAGAAAAGTGCATCACTCTCGAAAATAATAAATGTATACCAGACATGATAAGAGTAAAGCGACATATATACATATATACGTAGGAAGAGAATTCCAGAGATACAAATAACAAAGCTTTTGACTCGGCTTGCAAAATTAAAACCGGCCAGAGCATATGTACATATATACAAAATAAAACCCAAAAGACCCAAAAGACAGTTTATAGAACCTATTTTTTTAAATCAACCTCTAAGAGGGATAAAGCATAATATACATATACAATGGAGATATAAGAGTATTTATATATACATCAGAACCACAATAAAATTCCAACACAAAAATCTTCGCTTTCAGAAGCTCCCAATATGCCTCTGTGAGGTATCTCATGTCCTGTATATGAAAACCACAAAATATGTATGGAATGAGAACCGAAGGTTCTCAGCATGGTAACGATACCCACAAAACTAACATATAATGTCCCGGAATAGCCAGAGACGATCCTAGAACTTCCGACAATAGATTCAAACTTAAAACTAAAATTGGAAACCATAAACAGGGTAGGATATCTAAGGCTCTTATCTCTAATTCCTTTCTAACTTAAACCCTAATTGCCGCCTTCCTCCAATCCTCCAAAGCTCCAATGCACAGACAAGAAATACAGACAAAGCAAACACAAATAGGATATAGATACAGCAAATAGAATATATGGCAGTTAAGCAAGAATGTCAATTACGCAAACCCAAGAATGCAAAACCAAACAAGACACTCAAATGCATATGATGCATGCCTTTTCTACTGGCCGTGAGCTCACCTGTCGGTTACTTTGCCAGAACCCGACACATCCGGTAGCTAACCCGGATATCGTCCTCTTGAAAATCGGTGGGCGGTACACCACGAGGAACCCCACCTGGCGGCCAGTACACCACCACGAATCCCACCATTGCAAGTGGTACACCACCACAAACCTCGCAAGATCTTCAATTGGAAAACAACACATACATGTAGGCGGTAAACTACCACGAACCCCACAAAGCATTCTCATTTAAAAATATGTGGGCAGTACACCGCCACGAACCCCACACAATATTCTTTTCTAAAAATATGTGGGCGGTACACCACCACGAACCCCACATACATCTCGACACTAGGCAAGCGGTAAACCACTACGAACCTTGTCAGGTCAAGCTCAAAACAAATTCATTTTCAAATTCATTATAACTCATTCATTCATATCCAAACATTATATTGCATAATCATTAACTTCCATATATATATATATATATATATATATATATATACATACTACCCCAATAAGCTTAACAACTTTAACTCATAGTTAACCAAACTCAACCTCAACATTCACATTCAATCAACCTCAACATTCACATTCAATTCACAATCATATACCCAACTATCATCATTCTCACCTCAAAAGCACCATAATCTATATAACATACCTCATTATTCATCAAGCTATCATCATCATTGTTCGTCATTAATTTACGTCAAAGAAATCTACATCTCATGCTCATACAATAACTATCAATCCAACCAACCAATTCAACACCCATATACATCAAATTCGACAATTATCCTCATTATTTACTAATCACAACAATTCACATATTCATCCAATCCTACGGTCGACTAGCTTAAGTCTTTACGACACATTATATTTTAGTTACGAGAAACCTAAACCATACCTTGGTTGATTTCTCCCTAAGCTCAAAACCACCAAAATTCAAGCTTTAAAGACTCCAATTCACACCTAATGGTTCCAGCCACCAAAGGTTTGTTCCAAGAGCTCCAATTTGACAAATTCAACTCTAATTCAAGATAAATTCAATTAGTTCATATAATTCAATAATTTGGCACAAGGGCACACTTAATTGGGCAAACCACAAGGGTTTAGAGTTTCCTTACCTTACCCATTGATGATTGGGCTAAAATCCAACAATTATCCAATGTTAGATTATACCTAAACTACCACAATCATCAAAATCACTCAATACACATACAAAAACGTGAAACAAAAAGGAGATCAGAAACTGGGCGCAAAATTTCTTACCACTTTGTTTAGATAGAATTGAAGAGAACTTCGAGACAAATACGTGCCCGCAAACAACTCGTCAATCGGAGCTCTGGATTGAAAGTTACGGTGAATTGAAATCGGAATCCCTTCCCTCAGCGTGTATTCCCTTGATTTGGGGATGAACAATGCTGAATTTGGCTTATATACTTGGGCCTTGGGTTCGGTTTGGACCCGGTTCAACCAGTATGGTCCGACGACATAATTTTGGGCCAAAATTTTTTAAAATTAGTGTCAAACTTTATATTTTAATCATTTCTAATTCATGAAACTATAAAATTTAATTTTCTAATTTCTTTAAATAATAATTAATTTATTAGTTAATTATTTATTAATTACTCGGGGTTTACATGGCCTAAGGCTCTAAAGTGTGCCAAACTTTCTCTTTTGCTTTTTTTGAGCTTGTTTTGTGCTTTTTAATTCTTTTTCTATTATTTTCTACAAAATTCATCAAATCAAAAGGTCAAAAAAAATATCCAACTTAAGCACCAAAACACTCTATAATTAAGCATTATGCATTTATTTCTTATATGAAAAAGCATCCCTCAGATGTACTCTATTAAAATTATAGAGTTTGTGACGGGTGCCGCGAACTTGTCTTAAATAAAAAAAAATGCGTATCTGAAAATTTAAAATTGGAATAACGAGTTTTAGGAAACAATAATTTTTTTAGTTTATTTTTAAAAAAACCCTTAAAATATAATGCACAAAATTATAATTCTTTTTACATTGGTTACATATGGGTATTTCAACCCAACTTTTTCATATTACCAATGAAATTGTGAGCTTATTGGCTTAAACTAAAAAGTTTTGCGACGGTTAGAAAATGGATATTGAATATTTTAATTTAAATAAAAAAATTCATTGGTTAAATATGAGTATTTAAGTCCAAATTTTTTATAAGGTAAAATATTATTTTGGTTCTAACGTTTGAGCTAAATCCTAATTTGGTTTCTAATGTTTCAAACATCTTATTTTTGTCGCATAAAATTTTAATCGGATTCAATATTGTCCCATTATTAAATTTGACACAAATAACTAACATATTGAAGAGGCAACAACATTCGATTTCACTATTTTTCTTAGATTTTGGAATATTGATGATTGATTGTTAAGGTTTGAGGTTTATACAAAAATAAGAATGAAAATAAGAAGTGTTACAAGAAAATTTTGGTTATGTTTCTCTAAAAAATGTTGTTAACGTTCGCGTCACTCACTCCGCTAATTATTCATATTAAATTTAAAGGTTTGAATCCATTCGAAACGTTTTAGAACTAAAATAGAACATTTAAAACATTAAGAATCAAATCAAGATTTAGCCTAAATGTTAAAGGCTAAAATTTTTATATATGAATAATTTTAGTGTGAAATAAGAGAATATTTAATATTTTACATACTATAATAATTATACACAACGTTATTGACGTTTTGTAAAAAAATATTATTTTAATTATGAAAAGACACCATAATAATATATAACACAGCTTAAATTATTTTTAGAGAATTCATGCCTAATAATCCAATATATATAAAAAAGTTCAACGAGACTAAAATAGAATTGCAAGCTTATTGCTGAAACTAAAAAAATTTGCAACAGTCAGAAAATTACTACTAGCACACCTAATTACTTTTGGCGAAAACACAATTTCTCACTTTAAATATTCACTCACTCCCTCACTTCTTATTCTTCTTCTTCATCTTCACAACTATTGACATCAAAATCAGCATCACCATCTTCTTCTTCTTGAAAGCAGCATCAAAATGTGGAATTTTTGATGTGATTAGTACTCTTCCAAAAGCTTTTTCAGTGTTCCTACCCATTAATCTCCCAGTACATCCAATCTTCACCATCTCCGATTTTTCTATAATGCTAATTTGTTCTTTTTTCTTTTTTGTTTGTCTTTTCTTTTCTTTTTTTTTTTTTTGAAGTTTTTATGCAGTCAAAAATGCATCCAATTTCTTCTTTAGCCTCTGATTAGTTCAGATTCTCCTTCTTTTTCTTTACTGAGTTACGGGATTATGACGTTCAATTCTCAAACACAAGACATCCTTCTCGTTAGTATTACGGAATGCTTCTTTATTTGTTTTTAGAGTTTTGATCGTAGCTACATGTTCCTTTTCTTTGAGGTTAGTGGATCTGTTTTAAAAAAAATTTTAAAATAATGCTGTGATTTTGTGCTTTATGATTACACGATAATGAGGAGGAATGGATGATTACTGTTTGTAGCGTTATCTTGGTTCTTTTTTTCGATTTTTGAATTTTACTCGAGGAATTTCAACTTAACATATAACTTTTAACTTTTAACTTTTTGCTAGTTTTGTTTATACCTGCCTTTTCTTGAAAATAATCAAAGTAAGGCTATTTATCTCTTTTAACAAGAATTGTTGTTTATCAACCATGAAATGTAAATAGAATGGTTTAAAATTTATAATATTCTTAAACTATAAAAAAAAAAATTTAAAAAAATAAGAACATATATAACTGTATTAATAGTATGTTAATTTTGTATTAAATTTTATCTCAAACGACTAACAAAAATTTATTAATAATTTAATATTTTACTAACTTTATTAAAAAAATAATTGCTATATGATATTGCGTTTCATATTACGTATTTTATTTTAAATTTAAAAGTATAATTATAGATAAATTAATTATATTACGACAAATATTTATATAAAAATATAAATCGTATTATTTTTATATTTATACTAAAATAAAAATATTATTTTTTATTTAAATATTATTAAAAAAATTTATATTTATGAATTTATTATTTAAAAAAGAATTAATATAATTAAACATTTGTGTAAAAAAAATTAATGTTTTTAACTATTGGACAAAAAATAAATATATCTATAATTTTTTTTGTTTTCAAAAAAATTATTTAGAGTTTGGCGAACGAGTTATAATTCAAATTAGGGTCCGGCCCGGTACGAAGACCCGGTCCGGTCCCGAACACTTTAGGGGCTAATTTGGTGTGATTTCATCGGGTCTAGGGCCGGGTATAGGTCTCAAAAATAGACCTGGTCATTATTTCGTGTCGAGTCCGGGCCATAGCTCGGGTCACCCGAAATCGGCCCGGTGGCCCGGTCATCATACATAATTAATATTTTGTGTTATTAGTGATGGATGATGGCTATTATTATGTGAAATTTAAGTGTTGTAAACCTTAATATTTTGTGTTATTAGTCATTATATATAAGACTATAAGTTAATATTTTATGTTTAAAATGCATAAGACTTTAGACTAATGCATAATCTTGTGTTATTTGTATTGATTTAAATATTTGGTGTTATTAGGTAATATTAGTATGGATTATGGTTATGCTTTAATTTTAGACAAGAGTTGGTTCTTATTATATTTTTTTAAATGAATTTTACCATGTCAAATAATAATTGGAATCTTGAAAATTTGGATATTTTTACATGCTAACTTAGAAGAAGGTATCAAGGTAATATAATGTTAACGGCCCGATTTTTACCCAGTTTTTACTCGGTCTAATCATGACCCGAAAGTGTATAAGTTTCATCGAGTCTAAGATCAGATTCGGGTCTAACAAATAGGCTCGGTATATATTTCAGATCGAGTTTGGGTAGCATCAAACCCGGCTTCACCCATGCACACCCCTAATTCAAATGATATAGTTTGTTATGTTTCAGGCCGTCAACCCCAAATCAGAAAACCCTACATTGTTCTGTTTATCTTCCTCTTCCTTCTTTCTTCTCTTTAGAGAGAGAGAAACGGAATCGAATCGATTGCCATGGGAACCCCGGAGACATCACGCGAGCCCTGCCCTGATCGCATCCTCGACGACATAGGCGGCGCTTTCGGCATGGGAGCAGTTGGAGGCTCCGGCTTTCACTTCATCAAGGGTTTCTTCAACTCTCCCAAGGGTTCACGCCTCGTCGGCGCGTCACAGGCAGTGCGTCTCAACGCGCCGAGACTGGGCGGAGGCTTTGCCGTTTGGGGTGGACTCTTCTCCACCTTCGACTGCACCTTGGTCTATGTTCGTCAGAAGGAGGATCCATGGAACTCAATCATGTCTGGATTTGCCGCCGGAGGATTTCTCGCCATGCGTCAGGGACCCGCCACCGCCATGCGCTCCGCCATGTTCGGTGGTATTTTGCTGGCGCTTTTTGAAGGAGCTGGGATCATGCTCGCCAAGATCACCACAGTATCGCAGATGCCGCCTCTAACGGAGGAGGAGCCTATGCCGACCAATTACCCTTCAGGCGTCGGATTTCCGGGTCAGCACAGTTCTCATCCTTCTCCGCCGAGGGTCTCTTGGTTTGGTGGATTCTTCGATGGAGGGAAGAAGGAGGAGCCGTCGTCTGGTGGCGGCGGAAGCCAAACGAAGATTCTGGAGAGTTTTGATTCCCCACCGGTGCCGAATTTTGAGTACAAGTGAAAGAAAAAAAAAGAAGTATAAATAAGTGGTCTTGGTGGGGAACAAATTCAAGGGTTAGGGTTAGGATTTTTGTTGGGGTTAATTTATTAACCGAGATTAATGTATCAGCCAAGTATAGTTTTCAATTAACTTGTTCTTTTTAAAGTATGAACCTTTTAGAAGGATAAATGGATTCAGGTGGCATTATACTCTGGAAATATTCTGTTTGGTTGTTCATTACTTTTTAAATTTAAGTAAGTTTATGCCAATAAAATTATTATGATATTATTATGTGCATGGTTGAGAAGCATACTCTAGATTTGTTAGACGAATCAGAGACAGAAATGCAGTTCTTGGTATGAGAGACAGAAATGCAATTCTTGGTATGGGTGAGAGAGAGAAAGACAGAACGAAGCAGAGAAGAAAACACACGGAGAGAGAAGTGACTTATGTAATGTTTTATAGGTATTTCTCTTACTAAGTAACATTTTACGCGAATTTTATAGTTACATCGATAAATATTAAATAATCTATTGCTCCATGGAAGTGACTTATGTTATTAAAAGAGCAAATCAATTAGTGTTTTGGAAGTGAGATTAGGATTACTTTTTATAGTCGTAGAATATAAATTAGAGATACAGTTTGTGACAGATTTAATCGTACTAGAAATAGATGAGGATAATTCAAAATGTTGTTGATATAAATTTAGCAAACCTGAGCCTCAAAACTTGGTTTATGAAATTATGTTTAATCCTAACGGTCCAACCATTGAATGCTCATGCTTGAAGTTTGAGAAAACTGGAATCCTTTGCTGCCATGCCATTCATGTAATGAAACCCGACGGACTGGGGGAAATTCCCTGAAATCTCATAAACGTGAGATGGACGAAATCAGCAAAATCAAATGCGCAATTATGGCTGCCTACTCGCCTGCAGTATTTGTTGCCCCTCACACAAGCAACAATGGTGACATAGTATGCCTACTAGTGAGAAAGATGATCATGCAGGGCCAAGAGTTAGCAGTCATGTTGACAAAAACAAGCAAAGGAAAACACATCAGCTCCCTTGATTCACAAGAAATCATGTATACTTTCATCTCACCAGTGACCATTTTTTTTTCCACATTACCACTGACCAGTTTGATGTTAAAAGATTAATCAAACTCTTGCTGCGGTGTATCAATGTGAAATTAAATCCTTGTTTGTTTTGGTTTCTTTTTCTTTTAATTTTTATGCTATAAATTTTCAGCTTTTGATTTGGTCCCTACATACTTCTATCAAAACATTGGGTTTTATAGAAAAAAGGTTTCCAATTTCATTTTATGCTGCTTGTTATGAATTTAATATATGAAGTTGCTATTGAATGCATAGATGCATCAAATTGAAGATGTTTGAAATGCAAGACCAGAATAAAAATGGATTATCAATAATGCTTATACATGCCAAATTTAACATTTTATTTGCTTTCACCCTACATATACCAATCAAAATAATTGAATGGCTTATAAAAATGTCTCATTGTAAAAATTATTCGTGCAAAAAAAAACCAAAAAATTTCGATGCAGTTCATTTTGAGTTTGATTGATATTATCTTTTATCGAATATGCTTATGTTTATATTCACTGTACATGCAGTTCATTTAGATTCATGCTGTGGAGGCTTTCACTATAAAATGCAGTGGCCATCATAAAATATTTGATTGAGAAAGCACCAATATACTATAGTAATATTGGCCTATAATATTTTTGAAATCAATGTTAACAAAAAATATTTGATTAGTGTGTACAAGATTTGATCATAAAGTACAAGATTGATTAGTATGTATTACAAATTGTAGCACTAGCAATCCAACAGCATTTGTCAACATAACTTCACTCTTCCTTAGCAAACAAACATAGCCATCTTCCGCTAATGACTTGTGTACAAACACATTTCAGGGAACCACCAAACCTAACCTTGCCGTCAAATATTGTAGGGAGTAACAACGATAAACGAACAAGGTAGGGGTCAGATCCAGACTCGCTGCTATATGAGCTAGCTGATGGACTCTACAAATATTTTCGTGCAAGAGCTCGGACTTTTGTGTCAAAATGTGATGATGTGATCCGGGAGCCAGGCAAGTACAGGGGATTAAGAAGTGTCTGCAATTTCAATAATCCAGCAAATATGGTGAGTTTAGCGAGAAAATAAAAATCAAGTATCAGCATATAAATCTTCAACATCGAATTAATAGGACAGCTGTGTTATCAGTACTCATTCTTCCTCAGACACCATGCTGACATCCACATCCAATCCAATGTTGAAGGGGAGTGTGTCAGCTTAGTATCCCAGGAACAATGGGTATAAGAATAAGACGGTCTATTGCAATGGAATTTCGAAAAGATCTATGAATATACACTCTTCTAATGCATAGCACTTTACAAAGTATGTAAAGGAAATAAGACGGTCTATTGCAATGAAATATTGAAACATTGATGAGAAAAAATTGGAATACAGCTATTTTCAACATCAATAAATCCAGAAAGAAAAACTGCAACAATCAGTTTATTCTTTTATTGTGAAGGGATCTGCAACGATTTATGTTGAGTTTCACCAATTTAATACAAATGTAACTTTTATTCTTTTATTCAGAACAAGAAGATTTCAAGAGAAGCAATTTTAGCAGAACAAGAACATGAAATGAGAGGGTTTTGACATTATCAAACTAATTAAAGAATAAAACAAGGAAAGACTATCTATGAGTTAAGCTATAGCCTAGCGTGACAGAAAAAAGTAAATTACCTTTATGTAAAGTTCATGCACGTCTTGGAAGAAGCTCTTAATGCCATCATCATTACGAGAGTCATGAAGCAACATAAAACGGGTATGTATGACAAGTCAAGGAAGATATTAGAGAAAACATAAATTCCTTAAAGAGTTTACGCATTTAAGTTTCGAAAGTTTTTCAATATTGTGCATTGGCTCTTCCATTTTCTTCCCCTGCCAGATCATGCAAGGAGTTCAGGGTAGAGACAATGTTATAGGCCTATAGCCATACAAACTAGGAAACTGGTTAGTTCCAAAAGTTAAGTTCCTCAGTACTTCATCATATGAACATAAAAGTAGACCAACATTTTTTTTTTAATATCAGAGGAGCAATATGATTTTTATCACAAATATAAAATAATTCTCAATAAAGGATATGACCAGCTGTGACATACACTGAGACCACCAGATCATTAAACCTATCTACCGATTTCAAGTACCTGCATCAAGAATGTTAAGAAATAAGCTACAATGTAAAGGAACATTACAAATAAAAGCAGTACACACAGAAAAGAAGAATCATAAGATCAAATTTTCGTAATTAAAATTGGATTGCTTATCAACTCTAAATGTAACTCACATAGCACTAGTAGTCCACGCTAGGTCCTGAACAATATCGAGAGCAGCATGCAGGATAAACTGATGCAGCTGAGCAGCATCTTCTCTCTGTCAGAGAGTGGCACCAGATCACAAATGATGAATATTTCGGAACTACAATAATCCCTTCTTTCCAAAATGACACGAACCAAAGTAATACAACAGATTCAACTATTCAAATACGCATCTACATTATTTCATTAAAACAAACTATTATGTAAACTAAATCCCCCATAACATTTTCAGCCATCAATGAACCTCTTGAATCATATGAATAACCACTTCTATAGTTTGAATGACAAACATCTAGATTCTAACCATATAAAAAAGAAATAAATTCTTAAACTTTAGCATTAAAAAAGGAGAGAAAGAATCATACTTTAGCAGCTACTCCAACTTCAGCTTCATAAATAGGAATATCATTTCTGCTAACAATGATGAAACAAGCAGTGGTTGCCATTATATAATCCCTGCAAGAATGGCAAAAACGCAAAAGCATTACATGACGATATTTTAATCAAAATCACAAATAAAGCAATAAAAAATTTATAATTTTGGACGAGATCTAAGCTCAAATAGACCGAGAAATCGAAAATCAAACCTTCAAATAAGAATGAGATGCAATCAAGGATTAAACCCTAAATCCTAAACCGTGGTTGAACGGGTTTATTTAAATAAAAAATAAAATTATTAAAATCCCTTGATATATAATTTTAAATATTTAAATTCAATGATTTGTAAGCTAATACAATTCAACATTTTACAATTTCACCTAATAAATTATTCATAATTTATCATTAAAAGTTCACAAACAACTTCAAAATTTATGATTAAAGAAAATCAAAACGCAGTCATATAATGTTCCACCATAAAAAAAAAAAACAATAACAAAAAGTGTTCCAATATCTCCATCTTGAACATACAGCCAAAAACAACACAAATTACATCCAGAAAATTTTCAGAAAAATTAACTCACCAAAGAAAAACAAACCATCAACAAAATTATTCCAAAAAATTTAGCAAGATACCATCAACTCAGCCAATAAAATTTAACAAATAAGTGAAACACCATCAACAAAATTAATCCAGAATAATTAAAATTCTTCAACGTCATAGTTTATTTCAGTTTCATACAAAATTAATAAAAGAAAAAACATAACAAAACCATCAGAAACACATAATCATAAACATTATTTCAAATTACAGAATCATATAATCAGAGACAGAAACTCAAAATCATCAAAATCAAGTTATTAACGAAAGAAAAAAAACCGAACAAGCACTGGTTACCGCGCGGCGAGGGAGGCACGAAACTGACGGCGAGGTAGGAGCGAAACAGACGGCGAGGCAGGGAGGAACGAAACAGAATTACCAGCGAAGGAGGGACGATTATACAGAGACGCAGAGAAGAGCTACTAATGTGCGAGAGAGAAGAGGGTCAAAGAGCTACTAATGTGCGAGAGAGAAGAGGGCCGAGCAGAGCTTCCAGAGGCGACTAAATTTTGATGTTTAGTGAGCACTTCTGCTGCTCAAGTTTGAGAGAGAGAGAGAGAGAGAGAGAGGGGGGTTAGGGTAGGGGTGGCAACACTACCCAAACCCGCGGGTACCCACCCCGCCCCTACCCGCACCGGGGCGGGTTTTAACGGGGCGGGTTCTTAGGCGGGGCGGGGCGGGGTCGGGTTTAGGTTGAACCCGCCCCTACCCGCCCCGGTATATATAATATATATGTAAATATATATATTTTTAATATATAATATATGTAACGTATATAAAATAATTAGTAAAATGATTAATAATATTATATTATATATAAATTTTTACTTTAATTTATATTATGTATGTAAATGGTGGTTATATAATTTTTAAAATTTAATTTTATTTATTGGATTTAATAATTATAAGGGCGGGTAGGGGCGGGGCGGGTACCCGCAGGAGCGGGTTAGGGTTTAACATTTTACAACCCGCGGGTAGGGCGGGGCGGGTTTGATGCGGGTTTTCTGTAGAGCGGAGCGGGGTCGGGTAGAGCAAAAACCCGCCCCTACCCGCCCCGTTGCCACCCCTAAGTTAGGGTTCGTTGGCTTGTGAGAGAAGGGGGAGGGGTTTGCGGGCTGGTTTTCTTTTTTTTTTTTTTTTATCAAAATGACGAAGTTTTGATGTGGGATTAACGAACCAATCTTTTAAAAAATCGGTCCGGTTTATCGGTTAATCTCTGATTTGACCGATTTTTCACCTTTTTTGCAAGACGATTTTAAATTTTAACTGGACCGGCTAAAAACCAGTTTTCGGTTAATCCGGTTGCCATTATATATTCCCTACAAGAATGGCAAAAACGCAAAAGCATTACATGACAATATTTTAATCAAAATCACAAATAAAACAATTAAAAAATTATAATTTTAGACGAGATCTAAGCTCAAATAGACCATGAAATCGAAAATCAAACCTTCAAATAAGAATTAGATGCAATCAAGGATTAAGTTATCGTCCAATTCGATCAATTTCGACAGTTATCGAAAGTGGGCTATTTTTTTTTTCATATAGAAAAAATGATGGTGTAATGCAATGAAATGGAAATGTGTAAAAAAATTTCGTTGTTATAATGTCAGTTTAAATTGCAACTTGCGTTTTACCCTTTTCTATTGTTCTTTATTTTTTTTTTTTTTATCAAAACAATCAAATGCAACTTGCGTGTTATTCTTTTTAGAATTTTTAAATTTTTTTTTGTTATTTCCTTTAGATCTAAACGCAACCTACTGATGAGGGAAAATCGATTCCACACAAATTCATCGGCAAGTATACCGGGTCGCATCAAGTAGTAAAATTCACAAAAGTGAGGTCGATTCCACAGGAATTGATGGATCAAACAATTTTAGTTGGGTGATGAATTTAGTTAAGCAGACAGTTGATAATTTGAGTGAAAGTTGAGTAACAGAATGTAAATTGCTGGAAAATTTAAAGTGCAGAATGTAAATGACAGAATCTTAAATTGCAGGAGAATTAAATGACAGAAACTTAGAGAGCAAGAAACTAAAGGAGCTGAAAATTAAATTGCAAGAAATGTCAATAACTGAATCTTAAAGTGTAAGAAAGTAAAAGTGCAGAAACTTAAATGGCAAGAAAACTTAAATTGCATGAATTATAAAGGAAATTGGGTGCAGGGAATCAAAACAAAAATGGACAATTCAAATTGAAATGAAATCAGAGAGATCTAAATTGTAGAAAATCAAAGAAAATGATTCATCAGGGATTGGAGATATCATAATCCATCATGAACCAATTGAGTCTCAACTCCTTTCTCAATCATATGAGTAGATCTATGGCGGATTGAAATTGATTGGATCCCAATTCCTTGGCAATCCAATCTCTCTAATCACAATCAATCTTGTCAATTCCTTGATATAATTGTCATGAGAAGAGTTAGAGCACATTCTCTTATCCATAAGCCACACAAATTCTCAAAACCTCAATTCCTCCCGAATAGTGTTGGTTAGGAGAATTGTGAAGGATAGAGCTCCAATTCTAATGTAGGTGATTCCCCTTCCGAGGCTCACACCCACATTCAATTGAATTAAACCCCCTTCCGGAGTGAATAATTCACAATCAAAACAGAAGATATCCTATAGCTACCCAAGCGGATTGAGAAGAAGAATAATTTCATTGATTCATTATGATTACAATAGAGCTCCTCCCCCTAATGAATTTGGGGTTTAGTTCATCATTGCTCAAGCAAACAGAAAACGGAGAAAATTGCAGAAAAGAAAAATGCAAAGAAACTTGGTACAGAATTCCCCAATTGGGATCTTTGCCTCACTGGCCTTCCAGATCTGCTAGCCTGTCTCTCTCTTTTCCAAATCAAATTCCCTTCTATTTATACACTTTCCAATTTAGTCTGCAAGTACCTGGAATGGGCTTTTTGGCATCTGTTGAAGCAGGTTAGGATGGGTCCATGTTGGCATTTTCATGCAGCTTCAGGAGAACGTAGCGTTCTCAAAGAGAGCGTAGCGCTCATTCACCGACGCGTACACGTCTCCCACGCGTGCGCGTCGTTCTTCATTTTTGCACTATCAACACGTACGCGTCACTTACGCGTGCGCGTCGTTTCTCTGTGTAACCCATATCACGCGTACGTGCCGCTTACGCGTACGCGTCCCTTGTAGCGCTCTCCAAACGAGTGTAGCGCTCTTGCAAACAACGCTCCTCCACGCGTATGCATCACCCACGCATACGCGTGGCTTTCAGAAAACCATTTTCACGTTGCTGCTTGGCTCACGCATACGCGTGCTTCTTCTAAAACGCCCCTTTCACGCGTACGCGTCGGTGGCAAATCTTGGATCCCAACTTTGAAAGTGTCGCAGGCGCTCGTTTGAAGAGAACGTAGCGCTCTTTTTGTAGCGAGCGCTGATCATACCCACGCGTACGCGTACGCGTGGGTCTTCCGAAATTCTTGCCCTACGCGTAAGTGTTCTGTACGCGTGCGCGTCACTAGAGAGCGTAGCGTTCTTTAATTGAACGTAGCGCTCCTCTGCCTTGCTTCTTTCTCTATTTCTTCCTTGCATCTTTTCATCTGTCATCAATCAAACATGCAATCAAAGCCTTGCTAAAATCATAAGATTTTGCATCATTCATAATAATCACATAATTCTTGCAGAAATCTCATGATAATACATAAAATTAACATTGTTTGATTGAGTTAAGACAATCATGAAATTCTTATTCAAACACTTATTTATTGCCTAAGAAATGCTTGAAAACTAAGTAAAAAATGACTGAAAAGGCTTGTGAAACTAGTCTAAGATGACTTGTCATCATCACCTACGTTTTTGGATTGGCAATATTTTAAATTTTTTTTAAATCTCCAAAGCGTAGCTTGTGTTTTTAAAGTGTCAAAGCTTTTTTTTGAAAGCTTCAAACACAGGTTGCGTTTTATGTAGGAAAAAATATTTTAATCGAGAATATTGCTTATAAATACAAAACGAAACTCATTTGAAGTTCCTCACTTCACTTCTACTCCTGTTACTCTTTCTTTCTTTCATATATCTTATACTTGTGAGTTTTTTTTTGGCAATTAGTGGTGTCAAAAAAGTCAGGTTAGGTGATGTTGAGATTATGGAAGGTATTGCAAATATGCGAGTGTATTATAATGGTGAGATTATACCAAACACACACGAAGGAGTGACTTTTGTTTGTGAATATCCATTTTCATTTGTTATTCCATGTACCATGAGTTTTATAGAGTTGCAAAATGGTCTTTGTGAGAACATACAAAGTCACATTTTGAAAAGAGTGAGCAGCATTTTGTATAGAAATTATGTACAAGTATTTGGTGGGCTGATACAGTTTCAACTAATGTCCATCACTAACGACGCATGCATGCAACGGATGTTCTATATTTATCAACAAACCCGATTTCACGTGCCGATGATAGAGCTGTACGTTGAGTTTGAACAGCATACGGGGATGGATGCGGTTGGCGACAATGTCAATGTTGATGAATTCGGGGATATAGATTAGGAAGAAGTTAACAACGACAGTGAAGAGGAGTTTGAAGCCAACTATGAAGTCGATGACGAAAACGATGACGGAGACTTGACAGGCAATCTAGCAGTACAAAATGAGGCGCATGCGATTGTAAGTCAGCACCCTTTTGGCGTTTCGTCTTTTATGTGGACTCTGGATCTCGAATACATGCATGCCCTGAAATTTTCTGAATATGCAAATATCGGTATGTTATCTTATGGTTATTAATTAAAGTTACCGCTACCATTTATTTTATTTGCCTTGTCCGACTGACGGTGGTTCGCATGTCATAGGTGAAAGCAATGTTGCGGCGAATGATGATGAGTTTAGTGTCGGAATGAAATTTGGTTCTAGAGAGTCGGTGATATCTGCAATCAAAAGCTACACTATCTCTAGAGGATGTGATTACACTGTTTATGAATCTGAGCTGTAAACATTTTACGCGAAATGCAAGGGTTATGGTACAGGGTGCGATTGGCTTATCCGAGCTAGCTTGATTCGAAAGAAGGGGTGTTGGGAGATCAAGAGATACAATGGCAAATACACGTGCACCATGGTCATGATTTTACAAGATCATGCCAAGTTGGACTCAGACACAATTATAGATGCCATTAGGACGTTGGTTGAAGCAGACCCATCGATAAAGGTGAAGTCTATTATTGCAGAAGTTCAGTCCAGGTTCAACTACACTGTAAGTTACCACAAGGTTTGGTTGGCAAAGCGAAAATCTATCGCAAAAATTTTCGGTGATTGAAAAGTTTCTTACCAGACTCTGCCAGTATGATTGAAAGCAATGATTGCGAAGATAACAAGGCCTCATGTTCAAATAAAATGCTCCCCATTTACCGTGAGAGTGAGGAGATTTTAGGTGTAAGAGTTCTCCATTGTATTTTTTGGAGCTTCTATCCGTGTGTTGAAGCATTCAGGTACTGCAAGCCACTAGTGCAGGTTGATGGCACACACCTGTACAGAAAATATAAAGGTGCACTTCTAGTTGCGGTTGCACAAAAACATTGTGCCTATTACATTTGCGATAGTCGAGGGTGAAACGGCAGATGCGTGTGAGTTTTTCCTAACCAATTTGTGGAGATATGTTGTTATCATTGATGGAGTAAGCATTATTTCTGACCGCCATAACTCCATCGACGTAGCAATAGCTTGCAGTAACGGTGCATAATCTCCACAAAAAATGTGACACATGTTCTGCATCAAGCACATCGGATCTAATAATAATAATAATAATAATAATAATAATAATAATAATAATAATAATAATAATAATAATAACTAAAATTTTCATAAGCCGTGTTATTTTTTTTTTAAATAATACTCTGTAATAAAATATTAATAATAATAATTATTAATATATTTAAAATTATCAATAACAACAAGATAATGATAATTTATTAAACAGTATTATTATCATGAAAAATAATATAAATTACTAAACAATAATAATAAATTATCATTATCATAAACAGTATTATAAAAAAATAATAATAATAATAATAATAATAATAATAATAATAATAATAATAATAATAAAATTACTAGTTAAAACATAAATAAATAAAATCCAAATAAATATATTTATCAATCATAAAATTTAAAAAAAATTACTTATCCATTAAAGATTATCCAAATATTTAATAATGTGTTCTTCAGGTTTAGTAAAATTACGAACCATTTTTTATTATAAACTATCTAAAACCCTAAACCTTCTACTCTTCTTCTTCCTCCCACAAGCTTTCTCAAACCTTTGCAACCTCTCTCTGAATAAGCCTCATGCAATGCTCACTCTAACCTACCCTCACCAAATTTTAACTCTTTTTTCCTTCTATCCACCTGCGTTTTGCATTATAAAGACCCGCTCAACACTCTCTTCCAACATGTGGCGTTCATGCAGCCAGAGAGTCTGCAAAATACAACCTGCGTTTTATCCCTAACAGCTACCAAACGTAACCTCTGTTTTGGGAGTTTCCAGACGGTCAACACAACAGGTCATGTCTGCATGCAGGAAACAGGGACACGTTTCGAGACTTCCTTCTCCTTCCCTGTCAAACGCAAGCTGCATTTTGTGATACTAATTTGGTTCAAAGTATTTTGGAAGACTGTGATGCAGGGAATCAAGATCAAAAGGATGATGAAACTGTGCAAAATCAAGAAAATGGAAACTCTGGACAAGCTGAACCGGAAACTACAGTGGCTGAAAATTTAAGAGAAGATTCCATTTTGTCTCATAAATCTGAAGGAGATCCTGAAACCAGTAGTTTCCAGAATTCCTTGGTAACTGAATCTGCCTCCAAGTCCACCAGACCTCGTGAATGGAGATTCTTGAAGAATTATCGTGAGGAATTTGTCATTGGGGGCGTCTCTCATGGGGTTAAAACTCGGTCTTCAACTAGAAAGGTAAAACGAAGGAACAAACATTGCCCTTCTCTCTCAAATGGAGCCTCAAAATGTCAAGAAAGTCCTTGATGACCCTTCTTGGGTAAAGGCAATGGAAGATGAGCTTCAAGAGTTTGAGAAGAACCAAGTTTGGACATTGGTTCCAAGGCCGAATGGAAAGAAAGTGACCGACACCAAGTGAATTTTTCGGAACAAGCTAGGAGAGGATGGTAGCATTGCAAGAAACAAAGTAAGGCTAGTGGCACAAGGATATGACCAAGAAGAAGGAATAGACTTTGATGAATCCTTTGCCCCCTGTTGCCCGAATGGAAGCCATTAGACTTCTCTTAGCTTATGTTGTGTTTTGTGGTTTTAAATTATATCAAATAGATGTGAAATGTGAATTCTTAAATGGTGTGATAGATAAAGAAGTGTATGTGGAGCAGCCACCAAGTTTTGAAAATAAAAAATTTTCCAACCATGTTTTCAAATTATCAAAAGTTCTCTATGGTTTGAGACAAGCTCCTAGAGCTTGGCATGAGAGACTTAGTACCTTTCTTTCGAAAAATGATTTTTAAAGAGGCACCACAGACACAACTCTATTTATCAAGAACTCGAATGATTCTTTCATTCTAGTCCAAATATATGTTGATGACATTATTTTTGGATCAGCCAATGAATCCCTTTATACTAAATTTGGAAAACTCATGACAAGTGAATTTGACATGAGTATGATGGGTGAACTTAATTTTTTTCTTGGACTACAAATTAAACAAACTGAAAATGGTATTTTCATCAAGAAAAGTATGCCAAGAAACTAGTTAAGAAATTTGGTATGGAAAATGCCAAACCCATGGGAACTCCCATGCATCCTAATTCTAAATTAGACAAGGGAGAAACTGAGAAAGATGTAGATGAGACTAGGTATAGAGGAATGATTGGCTCTCTTATGTACTTAACTTCCTCTAGACCTGATATTGTGCAAAGTGTTGGAATGTGTTCTAGATTCCAATCAAAACCAAAAGAGTCTTATCTTTCTGCAGTAAAGAGGATCATTAGATATGTTCATGGCACATTCAATTTTGGTCTTTGGTATCCTAAGATTGATGATTTTTCTGCAGTTAGTTATTGTGATGCAGATTTTTTCGGTGATAGAGTTGATAGAAGGAGCACATCAGGCTTATGTTGTTTCCTTGGAAAGTCTTTAAATGTTTGGTCAAGTAAGAAGCAGCCAACAGTGGCTTCATCCACTGTAGAGACTGAGTATATAGCTGCTTCTTCATGTTGTTCTCAGCTCATGTGGTTAAAAACACAGCTTGCAAATTACAAGTTAAATGCTGAAAATATTCCCTTGTTGTGTGATAATATGAGTGCCATCAATATCTCAAAAAATCCAATTTTGCACTCTAGGACTAAACATATTGAAGTGAAGTTTCACTCAATTAGAGAACACATTCAAAAGGGGGATATTTTCATTCAATTTGTTAAATCTGAGGAGTAATTAGCAGATATTTTTACTAAACCACTAGCTGAAGACAGATTCTGCATGCTTAGGACTAGCCTAGGAATTTTAAGCTATGATTCTTTGTTTGAAAGTTGCTAATGTGTTTGTTTGAGTTTTTGTCTCATAAACAAGTATGAGACAATTCTGGGCATATGAAGAACCCCCTCTAATCAGTGTTCTCTGGGCTTACTAAACGTACAGAATCATCTGGGCCAACATAAAAAATCAGATCACTAGTGGTTCAATGTGTTTCCTTAAACCAAACCACCTTTGGGCCCAATATGAATGTTATATTTGTTTTGTTTTATTTTTTGTTAGCCTGTTTGCTTTATTTTATTTTTGTTTTGTTGTTTTCTTTTAAGTCCAAAAAGATTTTACATTTTAAATTTGATTTCCATTTTAATTTTTAAATAAAATCAAATCTTTCTTTTTGTGATGTCAAGTCATTTCAAGTCAAATCAGAAGGTGATGTAGTTGCATGGTTTGAGAAATTTTCTTTTGGGTACGGTTACCAATACTTCTTCTTCTCCCTCCATAACTCCTACAACCCTTCGATTTTTCCCCACTACCTTTACTACATCTCTTCCTTCAAAATCAGAAACCAACCAAATGAGGAAGAAAACCATTTCAAAGAAGCCACCACGTGAAAAGATATACAAGCTTCCTGCAAAACCTAAACCCTCAACTCGCTCTCAGGACCAAACCTTCACTCCATTTCCTTCTCCTCCTACCTCACCTCCTCGGTGTGATCCCATTGCTCGCACCAAGAATCCTTCTAGGTTTCCACCTTCAACCAAATAGACACCACCACCGAAGGAGCCTCCATCCAAGCCTGGTTCATCGAAACCGAGTTCATCGAAAGGGAAAAGACCAGCCGCGACTGAACCTTCCTTTGAGCCCACACAACCAAAGACAAGGTCTGCTCCCTTACGTTATCAAAGAGGTAAACCTCGACTTCCCCTCAAATCTGTTTGAGAACCAGACATTGATCCTTTTGCTCATAAATCCCACTTCATGACTTCTCATTCTAACTATAACCCTTATAGGTTTAAGTTTGTCATGAACAATGACTTTTATGAAGGAGTTATTAAGTACCATACCATGTGTCCCTCTTTTCTTGCTGATTTTCAAACCTGAAAAAGAAATATTTTCCATTTGTTGAAAATTTAGAATTTTTAGACTGGAATCATCTTTTTAATATCAAAAAGCCTATGTATCTTCTTTTGGTCAAAGAATTTTATGCTAACATGACATACCATGGAGGAAGTGTGCATTCTTATGTCAAGGGCCGAGATATTATGCTAAATAATGAAACAATCAGTGATTCATTGAAATACACTGATGTTGGGGCTTGTGCTTATACTTCTGTTAAGTGGAATGAAGGAGTTGGTATTTCTTTCAATGATGCTTTAGCTCATATTTGTGAACATATTTTCTTGATTGATGGCATTACACCCACTCACAAAGCCCTAGGATATGGACGTGCTCAGTTGCACCATATTGTCAACCACATCATACTTCCTCAAATTGGTTCATATCAAAGGGTTTCTTATACAGACACACTTGTTTTATATGCCCTGCTCACTAAAAAAGAAATTTCTTTTGCTTATTTGATGGTTAGATACATGTTTGACTCTGTTAGAAGTGAGAAAGACAAAGCTCTTCCATATGGCATGTTTCTAACTTACATTTTTGAGCATTTTGGTGTTGATTTGTCCAATGAGGATTATGAAAATAGACATTCATATCTAAAGGGAGGTGGTGCAATGAAACAGCAAAAAGGACTGATGAATGAGATTTTTGACGGTTTAGAATTTCACAAATGAAATCTCGTTGCAAGTATAGTTTCTAAACCAACAATAATCCTTTCATACAAAAATTTTTTTGTCACAAGTAACAAACCCCTAAAATTAATAACTGAAGTATTCAAACCTCGGGTCGTTCTCCCTAGGAATTGCAATAAAGTGTTCTTGTTATTGGTTATGAGGTATGTTTGGGGTTTTTTGAATTAAGAGATAAGAAATGTAAATGACAAAAGAAATAAGCTATCAACTAGAAAAGCTCTTGGCAAGATATGAGAACTAGAAGTCTTATCCTAGTTATCCTCTTCAATTGTGACAACAAATTGTCCATTACTCCCACTTAGTTAACCTCTAACCATAGAGGAAAGTCAAGTGGATAAATCAATTTGATTCCTCAAGTCCTAATCAACTCCTAAAGAAAGACTAGCTTTAGAGGCATTCAAATCAACTAGCAACTTCTAATCTTCAATCAACAAATGCATTAGATAACTCAAAAGTCACTAATTGCTCTACCTAGGCCAAGAGGAGAAAAATCTATGCTAAAATCCAACCAAGCATTTCATCAAACACATGGAAGGCATAAAAGGAAAGTAAAATGAATTAAGCAATTCAACAATAAAAGAACAAGAATCATAAATTGCATTAAAATGAAAATAGAAGAAATAAAAGTGCATCAACATAAAAGTAGAGAATTACAATAATTAAATGTTAAACTAGAGAGAGGAGAAGTAGAAGAAGAAGAATTACAAAAAGGAAAAGTAAATCAAAGCATGAAATTAACCTAGATATAAGAAATTCTAATCTAGACCTAACCTAATCCTAATTCTAGAGAGAAGTAAGAGCTTCTCTCTCTAGAAACTAACTTTTCCTCCAAAACTCAAACTAAAACTAAACTATGACTAGCTTATTGATCCCTCTTCATTCCTTGGGTTAAATAGCATCAGAAATGAGTTGGATTTGGGCCTGGAAAGCCCAGAAATCGCCCCCAGCGGATTCACTTTAAGTGGGTCACGTGCGAACACCGACGCGTACGCGTCGCTTGATAATTTTCCATCCACGCGTACGCGTCATGTGCGCGTACGCGTCGCCATGCGACCTCACAATCCACGCGTGTACGTCTGCTGTACGTGCGCGTCGTTGATCTCATCCTAAATCCTTGCTTTTCCATTATTTCTCCACTTTGCATGCTTTTCTCTCCATTCCTTCGATCTATTCCTAGCCTTCTCAACCTGAAATCACTAACACACACATCAAGGCATCTAGTGGAATCAAAGGTGAATCAAAATTGGCAATTAAGGGCCTAAAAAGCATGTTTTCACGCTTAAGTACAAATTAGGTGACAATCATGAAACCATGTTATTTCATTGAATAAATGTGGGTAAAAGGTCATAAAATCTCCTAAATTAAGCACAAGATAAACCCTAAAAATGGGGTTTATCAACCTCCCCACACTTAAACCATAGCATGTCCTCATGCTAAATCAAGAAGGAAACAAAGGGTATCAACATTTATTCAATATAAACTAACTAAATGCAATCTACATGAATGTAATTAGTTGGTCAAAACAAATCAATTCCCAAGAGAACATATATGCACAAGGGCCAAGGACTAGCCAATCTAATCAAATCCATAATTGAATTGAGTTATTAAAGATTTTTACAAACTTGCATGAAAATTGATGATCATAGATGGAGACATGTAATTGAGCAATTGAACCCTCACTGGAAGTGTTTACACTCTATTTGCTCAAGTGTTTAGGGTGGATTCACTCAATTCTCCCCTAATCATGCTTTCTAAGATTTGTTTTTCATCTAACAATCAACAAATATTTCATACATACATATAATTATTATGAGGTCTTTTCATAGGTTGTAATGGGACTAGGGTTAAGGTAGGATGCATATTTGGTCAAGTGGACTAGGAATTTGAATCTTTGATAAGCTTAGACTTCCAACCTAACATACGACATCCTATACAATTTCAAAGCTAACCCAACTACCCATTTTTTACTTTTTCACATACTCATGCATTTCCTTTTCTTGATCACAACTCATACCATTTCCTTTCCTAATCAACTCCTAAGGAAAGACTAGCTTTAGAGGCATTCAAATCAACTAGAAACTTCTAATCTTCAATCAACAAATGCATTAGATAACTCAAGAGTCACTAATTTCTCTACCTAGAACAAGAGGAGAAAAATCTATGCTAAAATCCAACCAAGTATTTCATCAAACACATGAAAGGCATAAAAGGAAAGTAAAATGAATTAAGCAATTCAACAATAAAGGAACATGAATCATAAATTGCATTAAAATGAAAAAAAGAAGAAACAAAAGTGCATCAACATAAAAGTAGAGAATTACAAGAATTAAATGCTAAACTAGAGAGAGGAGAAGTAGATGAAGAAGAATTACAAAAAGGAAAAGTAAATCAAAGCATGAAATTAACCTAAATCTAAGAAATTCTAATCTAGATCTAACCTAATCCTAATTCTAGAGAGAAGTGAGAGCTTCTCTCTCTAGAAACTAACTTTTCCTCTAAAACTCAAACTACAACCAAACTATGACTAGCTTATTGATCCCTCTTCATTCCTTGGATTAAATAGCATCAGAAATGAGTTGGATTTGGACTTGGGAAGCCAAGAAATCGCCCCCAGTGGATTCACTTTAAGTGGGTCACGTGCGAACACCGACGCGTACGCGCACAGCACGCGTACACATTGCTTGACAATTTTCCATCCACGTGTACGCGTCATGTGCGCGTACGCGTCGCCATGCGACCTCACAATCCACACGTGTGCGTCGTTGATCTCATCCCAAATCCTTACTTTTTTATGATTTCTCCACTTTGCATGCTTTTCTCTCCATTCCTTCGATCTATTCCTAGCCTTCTCAACCTTAAATCACTAACACACACATCAAGGCATCTAGTGGAATCAAAGGTGAATCAAAATTGGCAATTAAGGGCCTAAAAAGCATGTTTTCACGCTTAAGTACAAATTAGGAGACAATCATAAAACCATGCTATTTCATTGAATAAATATGGGTAAAAGGTCATAAAATCTCCTAAATTAAGCACAAGATAAACCCTAAAAATGGGGTTTATCAAGGACCTACTCGATCTGAGAGTGGTTCTAGATGATGAAGATGATGAGTTCATTCCTGAGGAATCTCCTCCACCTTCCACCGAAGGCACCTCCATCTCCACTGGACAAAAATCTGCTTTATTTAATGTTGTTAGAGATGTAGTCCAAGAGTTTGTCTCCCAATCCAATCACATGATTGCCATGAGTAAGGAACAAAGGAAGCTAGCAAGCAAGCATGAGAATTTCCTCTGAAAATCAAGGGATAGAGTGGCTGTATTTCTAAAGTTCATTGATAATCTTTAACAAGATGAAGATCATGCCACTGATGCTGAAGAAGAAGCTTATTCGGAGGGAACTGGTTCAGATGCCTAGATTTGTCTCATGAAGTTGCTACTGTCTGCTCACTTTTGTCTCATGAAAACTGTTTCTTTTGTTACTTTTGAAGTACTCTTGTTATTTCCAAGGTTCTGAAAACCAAACCAGTCATCGAACTGTTCTAGCTACTGGTTCACTGGTTCAAAGGTTCAACCGGTTTGACTGTAGTTGAACCGAAAAACTGTTTTATAATAAAATAATAAATAAAATATAAATAAACACATAAAAATATAATTATAGTCTAATGTAAACTTTAAAATATCATTTAAATTAAAAGTACTACATAAACTAGAATGTTATAATCTCATTCAAATACAAATTCAAAAGTCAAAAAATAAAACAACCAATCAAACATAACATAGCAACATCAAAATGATCCAAGTTTGTCAACAAAATCTAATGATATGAAATGAAAGGATGAAATATATATTCCATTTGTTTTTTTACATCATACGGGACCTTAGAACACTTCTTAATGTCTCCACCTATCTTCGCCAAATACTTTTTCATTCTATTAATTCCCCCGCCCCCAAAAGTACTCAGACAAAATAAGCATTGGTAATGCGATTTTCCATTTATATTTTGTAAAGCAACGTATCTCCAAGCAGGATCAGTTTTCCCCGAACACTAGAAGTTTGTGACTGACTTTCGTTAGTCACGGGAGGAAGAGAACGTTCATTCGAAGCAGAATTATTTTCAGCATTATTATTCCTAGGTAGTTCTCGGTTGATACTTTCATCTATACCTAAACATTACCAACAATCCAACCCAATAATCTCAACTCTCAAGTTCACAACAAACAACATCCAAAATTATTCAAAATTGTTCATAATTATTCAACAAACAACAAAATCCAGTTCAGTAAACAAAGCAAAATCAAAGAGCTACTCAATCAAAGAGTTCACAGTTTAGCAGTTCATTATGTCACAAAATCCAGTTCAGTTAAGCACTCAATCAAAGAGTTCACAGTTTAGCAGTTCATCATGTCACAAATCCAGTTCAGTTAAGCAGGATCAATTAGAGTTCACAGAAGCAGAGTTTATCATGTCACAAAATCAAAGAGCTACTCAATGAACAGAGTTCACAGTATCAGAGACTCAGAGTTCATCATGCAACAGTTATTCAGTGATTCAATCAAACAATCATAAGTTCATAACTAAAATAAAAATTACCTGGAACTCTGGAAGCTCAAAGGCACCTTCAAGGCTTCAACAAAACATGCAATAAGGAGAGTGGGAGACAGACAGTGACGCCGAGTGGTGACGGGTCGAAGGCGGTGACTGCTCGACAGAGGTGACTGGTCGAAGGAGCTGACTGCGCAACGGAGGTGACACGTCGAAGGAGGTGATTGCGCGACGGGGGTGAACGCTCGACGGAGGTGACTGCGCGACGGCGAACCCCTGTGGCCGTGTGAGCCTGTCTACCTGTGAGTCGTGATGGCGTTCTCTGTTCTCTCTGAAGCTCGATGACAATGGTGAAGGTGAACTGTGAAAGTGTGAAGGGATGAAGGCAATTACAATTAGGGATCAGAATTCAGAACATGTGATTTATGGTTTCAGGGGAGGAAACGACAGCGTTTTGCTGCCCAACTCAAAAACCGGCCGGGTCATGGTTCGGTTCAACCGACCAGTTACTGGCCGGTTTACCGGTTCAACTCCGGTTTTTAGATTTTGCGGTTTTACTTAATGTCCGAACCGTTTTGGTGTCTGGTTCACGATTTGACCAGTTCGACCGACTGGTTCGAATCGGTTTTCAGAACCTTGGTTATTTCGGATGACTATAATACCTTAACAACTGCTGCACTTACTTTAAATTAATTTGGTGATTTAGACGGTGCATTAACAATCTCTTGCAGGTTTTAAGGTCCGTATTTTACTTGATGTTGCCTACTTTCCGCCCTTGATGACAAAAGGGGGAGTAGTAGCGTGCTGTTGTTGTGCATATTTGTTGTGAAAGTGACTTTTTCGAACTATATTTATAGTGAAGTTGGTAGTAAATCTAAAGGGGGTGTTTCGAATTACAATGGGTGCCAAAACAAGCATAAATCGAAACAGTGGGTATAGATTTACTAGGTGCCCCTCTTATGCATAAATCGAATTGGTCCCACTAGATTTACTAGGATACGTGCTCTATATATATATATATATATATATATATATATATATATATATATATATATATATATATATATATATATATATATATAAATCGAAACAGCTGCTATAGATTTACATGGAGACTTTGTGTACGTACGTATAAATCGAAACAACCCTCTTAGATTTACTTGGATCATGCATAATTCGACCAAGGCTGTTTCGATTTATGAAGGAAGATAAATCTGGCCATGCTGTTTCGATTTGTATAGAATTGCTGGTGTTGAGTTAAGAAATTAACTAACATATATGATGATGACAAACATTAGATTATTGGGCTAATTACTCAATTAATTTTAATTATTTTTGGTTGAGTGTTGCAGGCTAAAATACATTGTTGCAGCAGCCCAATTTGATAAAAAAACAAAATCAAGGCTGATGGGTTATACAAACAAAGGAAGCCCAAAAGGATTCAAAGAAAATGAAACCATCTGAGCCAAAGAAATCAAACGGGTTGCTTTATGGATATCCGATCCAAGCCCGTTAGCAAGCAAATCCCTCCAATTTGCTTTCATCAAAAGCAACGTTCACTTTTTTCCCTTGGTCAGATATCAGAGAAGTGAGAGAGTGCTTAGTTCCTAAGCTATTCACAGAAGAAGAAAGAAAGAGAATGTTAGGCAAGAAAGGTTGAGGTCAAATCAGCAAAATCAAACCAAATCAAGCTAAGGCAAAGGTTAAAGGTAACTGATGAGCGGATATTTTATACGCTTTTTGGGGTTAATTTTATATAGTTTTGAGTATGTTCTAGTTAGTTTTTAGTCTATTTTCATTATTTTTTAGGAAAAATTCATATTTCTGGACTTTACTATGAGTAACTCGAAATGGCATGCTTCCAATTGCGTTGAAAAGTAGACATCCAGGGCTTTCCAGTAATATATAATAGTTCATACTTTGCACAAGGATAGATGACATAAACTGGCATTCAACGCCAGTTCTCTGCCCAATTCTGGCGTCCAGCGCCAGAAAAGGATCAAAAGCTGGAGTTGAACGCCCAAACTGGCACATAAACTGGCGTTCAACTCCACAAATGGCCTCTGCACGTGACTTGCTTAAATCTCAGCCCCAGCACACACCAAGTGGGCCCCAGAAGTGGATCTCTGCATCATCCATCATAGTCTACTCACCTTTTGTAAACCTACGTTACTAGTTTAGTATTTAAACAACTTTTAGAGACTTATTTTGGACCTCATGACATTTTAGATCTAAACTTTATATTCTCTGATGGCATGAGTCTCTAAACCCCATTGTTGGGGGTGAGGAGCTCTACTGTGTCTCGATGAATTAATGCAAGTATTTATGTTTTCCATTCAAACACGCTTGTTCCTATCTAAGATGTTCATTCACGCTTAACTGTGATGGAGGTGATGATCTGTGACACTCATCACCTTCCTCAAATCATGAACGTGTGCCTGACAACCACCTCCGTTCTATGTACGATTGAATGAGTATCTCTTAGATTCCTTAATCAGAATCTCCGTGGTATAAGCTAGAACTGATGGCGGCATTCATGAGAATCCGGAAAGTCTAAACCTTGTCTGTGGTATTCCGAGTAGGATTCAAGGATTGAATGACTGTGACGAGCTTCAAACTCCTGAAGGCTGGGCGTTAGTGACAGACGCAAAAGGATAGTAAATCCTATTCCAACCGGATCGAGAACCAACCGGTGATTAGCCGTGCTGTGACAGAGCGCGTGAGCGTAGTTTTCACTGGAAGGATGGAAGGTAGCCATTGACAACGGTGATCCACCAACACACAGCTTGCCATAGGAGGACGTGCGTGCGTGAACAAGAAGACAGAGGAAAGCAGAGATTCAGAAGACAAAGCATCTCCAAAACTCCAACATATTCTCCATTACTGCATAACAAGTAACCTTTAATCCATGCTCTATTGTTTATTTGTAATTCAACTGATAAACATAATTGACTTCCTGACTAAGATTTACAAGATAACCATACATTGCTTCAAACCAACAATCTCCGTGGGATTCGACCCTTACTCACGTGAGGTATTACTTGGACGACCCAGTGCACTTGCTGGTCAGTGGTACGAGTTGTGAAAAGTGTGATTCATAATTCGTGCACCAAGTTTTTGGCGCCGTTGCCGGGGATTGTTCGTGTTTGAACAACTGACGGTTTATTTTGTTGCTTAGATTAGGAAAATTTTTCTTTTTTTTTTTGGTTTAGAGTCTCTTATTATTGTTCTTGATTAAAAATATCCTTCTTTAAAACAAGTGTTACATTTTACTGCCCAATTGGCTAGAGCGTTAGTCTAAGCCCGTGGCAGTTTGGTACACTCTTTTTAAAATCTTTTTCAAAAATAATATTTTCTCTATTAAATTTTGTGCCAAACTTTAAGTTTGGTGTTTTCCTGTTGATTTTCCTTGATTTTCGAAAAATTTATTTTGATTTTCAAAAATTTTAAGTTTGGTGTTCTTCTTTCATGTTCTAGTGTTCTTGAGTTTTCTTGTGTATTGATCTTAAATTTTTTTTTTTTAGTTTAGTGTTCCTTGGTGTTTTCCCTCCAAAATTTTCGAAAATAAGGAGCATTAGATCTAAAAAATTTTAAATCTTGTGCTATCTTATTGTTTCTCTCTTTCCTCTTAAAAATCAAAAATATCTTTTCTCTCTATTTTAAAAACAAATTTTCGAAATATATTTCTAAAATTCAGATTTTTATTTCAAAATTTAAAACTTTTTTTTCAAAATCATCATATCCTTTTCAAAACTTCCTAACCACTTTCTCTCTCCTCAGTTTTTCGAAAATCTTCACTCAATATTTATTTATTCTATTTTAATTTATTTTATTTTCGAAATAAATATATAAATAAATAAATAAAAATATTTTTTCTATTTTACATCATCTCCCTTTCTCCATCATGGACCTAAGCGGAAATGAACAGTCCAGGAGGACTCTGGGGTCATATTCTAACCCCTCTACTGCTTCATATGAGAGTAGTATCTGCATACCCTCCATTGGATTCAGTAGCTTTGAGTTGAATCCTCAGCTCATTATCATGGTGCAGCAAAGTTACCAGTATTCCGGTCTTCCACAAGAAGAACCTACAGAGTTTCTGGCACAGTTTTTACAAATTGCTGACACAGTACATGATAAAGAAATAGATCAGGATGTCTACAGACTATTACTGTTTCCATTTGCTGTAAAAGATCAAGCTAAGAGGTGGTTAAATAACCAACCTAAGGCCAGCATAAGGACATGGAAACAGCTGACAGAAAAATTTCTGAATCAATATTTCCCTCCAAAAAGGATGACACAGCTAAGGCTGGATATCCAAGGCTTTAAACAAGGAGATAATGAATCTCTTTATGATGCCTGGGAGAGATACAGAGAGATGCTACGAAAATGCCCCTCTGAAATGTTTTCGGAGTGGGTTCAGTTAGACATCTTCTACTATGGGCTTGCAGAAGGAGCTCAGATGTCTCTAGATTACTCAGCTGGTGGATCTATCCACATGAGAAAGACAATTGAAGAGGCTCAAGAGCTCATTGATACAGTTGCCAGGAATCAGCATCTGTACCTAAGCAGCAACCCTTCCATGAATGAAGAGGTTAAAACAGTAACCGCTGAACTCAGTCCTGTAAAACAAGCTGCTGAATTCAATCAGCAATTGGACTTTCTAACAAAGCAGCTAGCCGAATTTAAAGACAGGTTACAAGAGACAAGGATGACTAATATACATATGGACGAACAGTTTAAGCAAACAAAGCAGCAGCTATCAAGGCAAATAGCAGAGGAATGCCAAGCAGTTCAACTAAGAAGTGGGAAAACATTAAATACCCCACCTCAAAGCAGCAAAAAGCTAAGAAATGAGCAAACCACCCAAAATTCACCTGAGGACAGTAAGAGCCCAGGGAAAAATAATTCTGGCGCTAAAACGCCAGAAAATTGGTGGAAGGCTGGCGCTGAACGCCCAGACCATGTCCAGGACTGGCGTTCAACGCTAGAAACAAAGCAAGACTGGCGTTCAACGCCAGAAATGGGCAAGGATCTGGCGTTGAACGCCCAAAATGGGGAAGATCTGGCGCTGAACGCCCAAAATGGGCACAGTTCTGGCGTTCAGACGCCAGGAGCAGACAAGGGGTTGGCGTCCAGTTTCACCCCAGCTTCTAACTCTGGCACTCAATTGCCAGTGAGGGATCAGACACACACAAATGCTGATAACAACCCCTCTAAAAAGGCTTCTTCAACCACTTCTGTAGGCAATAAACCTACAGCAACTAAGGTCGAAGAATATAAAGCCAAGATACCTTATCCTCAAAAACTCCGGAAAGAGGAGCAGGATAAGCAATTTGCTCGCTTTGCAGATTATCTCAGGACTCTTGAAATAAAGATTCCATTTGCAGAAGCACTTGAGCAAATACCCTCTTATGCCAAGTTCATGAAAGAGATCTTGAGTCATAAGAAGGATTGGAGAGAAACAGAAAGAGTTCTCCTCACTGAAGAATGCAGTGCAGTCATTCTGAAGAGCTTTCCTGAAAAGCTTAAAGACCTTGGGAGTTTTCTGATACCATGCATATTAGAAGGTAATTGCACCAAGACAGCTTTATGCGATCTTGGGGCAAGCATCAACCTAATACCTGCATCCACTATCAGGAAGCTTGGCTTAACTGAAGAAGTTAAACCAACCCGGATATGTCTCCAACTTGCTGATGGTTCCACTAAATACCCATCAGGCGTGATTGAAGACATGATTGTCAGAGTTGGGCCATTCGCCTTTCCCACTGACTTTGTTGTGCTGGAAATGGAGGAGCACAAGAGTGCTACTCTTATTCTAGGAAGACCCTTCCTAGCAACTGGACAATCCCTCATTGACGTCCAACAGGGGGAAATAACCCTGAGAGTCAATGATGATGAGTTTAAGTTGAACACTGTCAAAGCCATGCAGCATCCAGACACATCAACAGACTGCATGAAAGTTGATCTTATTGACTCTTTGGTAGAAGAGATCAACATGGCTGAGAGTCTCGAATCAGAGTTGGAAGACATCTTTAAAGATGTTCAGCCTGATTTGGAGGATTCAGAGGACATGAGAGAGCCTCTGAACTTTCTTCTGAAAGAGGAAAAACCTCCTAAACCCGAGCTCAAGCCACTACCCCCATCCTTGAAATATGCGTTTCTGGGAGAAGGTGACACTTTTTCAGTGATCATAAGCTCTGATTTAAATTCACAGGAAGAGGAGGCACTTATTCAAGTGTTAAGGACACACAAGACAGCTCTTGGGTGGTCCATAGGTGACCTTAAGGGCACAAGCCCAGCTAGATGCATGCACAAATCTTATTGGAGGATAATGCCAAACCAGTGGTGCAACCACAGAGGCGGCTAAATCCAGCCATGAAAGAAGTGGTGCAGAAAGAGGTCACCAAATTACTGGAGGCTGGGATTATTTATCCTATTTCTGATAGCCCCTGGGTGAGCCCTGTTCAAGTCATCCCAAAAAAGGGAGGCATGACAGTGATTCATAATGAAAAAAATGAACTGGTTCCTACAAGAACAGTTACAGGGTGGCGCATGTGTATTGACTACAGAAGGCTCAATACAGCCACCAGAAAGGATCATTTTCCTTTACCATTCATAGACCAGATGCTAGAAAGACTAGCAGGTCATGATTATTACTGCTTTTTGGATGGCTACTCAGGCTATAACCAGATTGCAGTAGATCCTCAGGATCAAGAGAAAACAGCATTCACATGTCCCTCTGGAGTGTTTGCTCATAGAAGGATGCCATTTGGGCTATGTAATGCGCCTGCAACCTTCCAGAGATGCATGCTCTCTATTTTCTCTGATATGGTGGAAAAATTTCTAGAAGTCTTTATGGATGACTTCTCAGTATATGGAGACTCATTCAGCTCCTGTCTTGATCACCTGAAACTTGTTCTAAAAAAATGCCAAGAGACCAACCTAGTTCTGAACTGGGAAAAGTGTCACTTCCTGGTGACTGAAGGAATTGTTCTTGGGCATAAAATCTCAAACAAGGGAATAGAGGTGGATCAAGCAAAAATAGAGGTAATTGAAAAATTACCACCACCTACCAATGTTAAGGCAATCAGAAGCTTTCTGGGGCATGCAGGATTCTATAGGAGGTTTATAAAGGATTTTTCAAAAATCGCAAAACCTCTAAGCAATCTGCTAGCTGCTGACACGCCATTTGTGTTTGACACAGAGTGCCTGCAGGCGTTTGAAACGCTGAAAGCTAAGCTGGTCACAGCACCAGTTATTTCTGCACCAGACTGGACATTACCATTTGAGCTTATGTGTGATGCCAGTGATCATGCCATTGGTGCAGTATTAGGACAGAGGCATGAAAAGCTTCTGCATGTCATTTATTATGCCAGTCGCGTTCTAAATGATGCCCAAAAAAATTACACAACCACAGAAAAAGAATTACTTGCAGTGGTTTACGCCATTGACAAGTTCAAATCGTACTTAGTTGGATCAAAAGTGATTGTGTATACTGACCATGCTGCTCTTAAATATTTACTTACAAAGCAGGATTCAAAACCCAGGCTCATCAGATGGATATTGCTTCTGCAAGAGTTTGATATAGAAATAAGAGACAGAAAAGGGACAGAGAACCAAGTGGCTGATCATCTGTCCCGGATAGAGCCAGTGGAAGGGACGTCCCTCCCCTTTCTTGAGATCTCTGAGACGTTTCCTGATGAGCATTTATTTGCCATTCAGGAAGCACCATGGTTTGCCGATATTGCAAACTATAAAGCTGCAAGGTTCATACCCAAGGGGTACAACAGGATACAAAAGAAGAAATTAATTACTGATGCAAAGTACTACTTGTGGGATGAACCTTATATCTTTAAGAGATGTGCAGACGGAATAATCCGTAGGTGTGCGCCTAAAGAAGAGGCACAGAGGATCCTATGGCATTGCCATGGATCTCAATATGGAGGCCATTTCGGAGGTGAGCGAACAGCCACCAAGGTCCTCCAATGTGGCTTCTATTGGCCCACACTCTATAAAGATTCCCGAGAGTTTGTACATAACTGTGACAGTTGCCAAAGAGCTGGCAATCTGCCTCATGGTTACGCCATGCCTCAACAAGGAATCTTGGAGATTGAGTTGTTTGACGTATGGGGAATTGACTTCATGGGACCTTTCCCACCATCGTACTCAAATACTTATATTCTGGTGGCAGCTGATTATGTATCAAAATGGGTTGAGGCCATCGCCACACCCACCAATGATACTAAGACAGTGCTGAAATTCCTCCAGAAACATATCTTTAGCAGATTTGGTGTCCCTAGAGTACTAATCAGTGATGGGGGCACTCACTTCTGCAATAAACAGCTTTACTCCGCCATGGTCCGGTATGGAATTCGCCACAAGGTAGCCACTCCATATCATCCACAAACCAATGGGCAAGCTGAAGTCTCTAATAGAGAATTAAAGAGAATCCTGGAACGGACAGTAAATACCCGTAGAAAGGATTGGGCACGGAGCTTGGATGATGCTCTGTGGGCTTACAGAACAGCATTCAAGACCCCTATAGGGACCTCTCCATACCAACTCGTGTATGGTAAGGCATGTCACCTGCCCGTAGAACTGGAACATAAGGCCTACTGGGCAACCAGATTCCTAAACTTTGATGCCAAATTAGCAGGAGAAAAATGATTGCTCCAGCTAAATGAGCTAGAGGAATTCAGATTCACAGCTTTCGAAAATGCCAAGCTTTATAAAGAAAAATAAAAAAAATGGCATGACAGAAAGCTGTCATCTAGAATCTTTAAACCAGGACAGAAGGTCCTGTTGTTTAACTCTAGACTCAGGCTATTCCCCGAAAAACTGAAATCCCAGTGGAGGGGACCATACGTGATTACAAGTGTATCACCATACGGTTATGTGGAGCTTCAAGATATTGATTCTGATAAGAAGTTCATTGTCAATGGACAGAGAATCAAGCATTATCTTGAAGGCAACATTGAGCAAGAATGCTCAAGGCTGAAGCTAGATTAAAAGCTCAGCAAGGTCCAGCTAAAGACAATAAAGAAGCGCTTGCTGGGAGGCAACCCAGCCATGGGGCAACAATCCTCTAAGCATTTTGCCCTATTTCTATTTTTATTTTTATTTGTCTATATAGAGTTCATTGATAACAAGGTAAATAATCATTTACAGAAGACCTCGGCACACAAAACAGAGAAAAAGAGCTCACTGGCAAGAAAACGCCAGTAAAAGTATATTTTGGGCGTTCAACGCCCAAAATGGGCATCCACTGGGCGTTGAACGCTAGTAATGGTAGCAATCTGGGTGTTCAACGCCAGAAAGGGGCACCCACTAGGCGTTGAACGCCAGTAATGGCAGCAGCTGGGCGTTAAATGCCCAGGAGAGCAGCATTTGGGCGCTGAACGCCCAAAACAGGCAGTGTTTGGGCGTTCAAACGCCAGGAAAGCAGGGAGGAGCCAAATTCATTTTTCCACACGTATTTCCATTTTAATTTCAAATTTTATGTTTCAATGCATGATTTTTACATGAACATGTTAAGAACCCTGATTTCTAAAATCCTTAATTTCTAAAAATCCCTCTTTTCAAATTCAATCCAAACTCTTTTCAAATCTTTTCAGAAAACAAATCTATCTTTTTCACTCAAAAATCTTTTCAACTAATCCATATCTTTTTCAAATCTCCATATTATCTTTTTCAAAATTCAGATTTATCTTTTTCAAAAATCTATCATATCTTTTCAAAATTAAACTATATCTTCTATCTTATCTTTTTCAACTCAATCTTTTTATCTTATCTTTTCCAATTTTTCGAAAACCCACCCCCCATCCCTTTAAATTTGGGTTCGGCCTCCCTCCTCCTCCATCAACAATTACACCTAGCTCTCCTTCTATCCCTCTCCCTTCTTTTCTTTTGCTTGAGGACAAGCAAACCTCTAAGTTTGGTGTGTTTATCCGAGATCACTAAGATCATGGCTCCTAAAGGAAAACAACCCACTCCAAGAGGCAAGAAAGAGAGCGTTCCAAAACCACTTTGGAATCAAGGGAAGTTCTTATCTAAAGAACATTCAGACCATTATCTTAAAGTAATGGGTCTGAGATCAGTGATCCCGGAAGTTAGATTCGATCTGAAAGAAGATGAATATCCGGAGATCCAGGAGCAAATTCGAATCAGGAATTGGAAAGTCCTAGCTAATCCTGAAACGAAAGTAGGAAGGAACATGGTCCAGGAGTTCTATGCTAATATGTGGCAGACTGACAAGCAAAAACTATCTGGAACTGCCTTCTATGAATTTCGGACCATGGTCAGAGGAAAGATTGTTCATACCACCCCTGACAAGATCAGAGAGATCTTAAAGCTACCTCAACTAAAGGATGATCCAGACTCCTTCAACAGGAGGATGATGAGAGCAGACATTGACCTGGATAAGATTCTAGAGGACATATGTATCCCTGGAGCCAGGTGGACCACCAACACAAAGGGTGTCCCAAATCAACTCAAGAGAGAGGATCTCAAACCAGTCGCCAGAGGATGGCTAGACTTCATTGGGCGTTCTCTGTTGCCTACTAGCAACCGTTCTGAAGTCACAGTTAAAAGAGCAGTGATGATCCATTGCATCATGATGGGAAAGGAAGTGGAGGTTCATCAGCTGATTTCAACTGAACTCTACAAAATTGCTAACAAAAATTCTAAAGAGGCCAGGTTGGCTTATCCGAGCGTGATTTCTCTGCTCTGCAAGGACGCTGGAGTAAGGATGGGAATAACTGAGTATATCCCAATTGAGAAGCCAATCACCAAAGCATCAATGGAAAAACAACAAGCACAGGAGGATCCCATCAAGAAGAGAGCACAGGAATTCCTTCCAGAGATCCCTCAATTTGAATACTGGGAGTATCTCGAGACGTCTGTTACCAAGATACGGGAAGCTATGGAGCAAATAATAAAAGAACAGAAGGAACACAGTCAAATGCTGACCTATATGTTTAAAGAACAAGAGGAGCAAGGGCGTGACTTAAGGGAATTGAAGCGCCAAAAGTCTTCTCTTGTAGGACCAAGCACCCCAAGGATCAGAGGAACCCCCGTTCCCCCAGAATAAAGGTTGTTAATTTCCAATTTCTGCCTTAACTCTGTGACAGTGTCCTTATAGAAGTTTACCTTAGGAGTCATATAGTAGTAATTAGTATCTATTTTGATTTTATCTCCAATTAAGCTATAGTTTATTTTTCTCATCATCAGCAAACATGAATAAAGTAGTAGATCTTTTGAATAAGAGGCAATAAAATTTAGAGTTTTAATAAGAGAAATTCTAATTAGTTAAATGTGGTGGCAATGCTTTCTGTCTTCTGAATGAATGCTTGAACAGTGCATATGTCTTTTGAATTTGTTGTTTAAGACTGTTAAATATGTTGGCTCTTGAAAGAATGATGAACATGAGACATGTTATTGATAATCTAAAAAATCATAAAAATGATTCTTGAAGCAAGAAAAAGCAGCAAAGAACAAAGCTTGCAGAAAAAAAAAAAAGCAAGCAGAAAAAGCCATTAACCCTTAAAACCAAAAGGCAAGGGCAAAAAAAAAGGGATCCCAAGGCTTTGAGCATTAGTGGATAGGAGGACCTAAAGGACTAAAATCCTGGTCTAAGCGGCTAAACCAAGCTGTCCCTAGCCATGTGCTTGTGGCGTGAAGGTGTCAAGTGAAAACTTGAGACTGAGCGGTTAAAGTCAAGGTCCAAGGCAAAAAGAAGAGTGTGCTTAAGAACCCTGGACACCTCTAATTGGGGACTTTAGCAAAGCTGAGTCACAATCTGAAAGATTCACCCAGTTATGTGTCTGTGACATTTATGTATCCGGTGGTAATACTAGAAAATAAAGTGCTTAGGGCCACGACCAAGACTCATAAAGAAGCTGTGTTCAAGAATCATCACACTGAACTAAGAGAATCAATAACACTATCTGAATTCTAAGTTCCTATAGATGCCAATCACTCTGAGCTTCAATGGATAAAGTGAGATGCCAAAACTGTTCAGAAGCAAAAAGCTACTAGCCCCGCTCATCTAATTAGAATCTGAGCTTCACTCAAAAACTCTGAGATATTATTGCTTCTCAACCTATTATTCTTCTATTTTATTTGTCTAGTTGCTTGAGGACAAGCAACAGTTTAAGTTTGGTGTTGTGATGAGCAGATATTTTATACGCTTTTTGGGGTTAATTTCATATAGTTTTGAGTATGTTCTAGTTAGTTTTTAGTCTATTTTCATTAGTTTTTAGAAAAAAATTCATATTTCTGGACTTTACTATGAGTTTTGTGTTTTTCTGTAATTTCAGGTATTTTTCTGGCTGAAATTGAAGGAGCTGAGCAAAAATCTGATTCAGGCTGAAAAAGGACTGCTGATGCTGTTGGATTCTGACCTCCCTGCACTCAAAGTAGATTTTCTGGAGCTACAGAACTCGAAATGGCATGCTTCCAATTGCGTTGGAAAGTAGACATCTAGGGATTTCCAGCAATATGTAATAGTCCATACTTTGCATAAGGATAGATGACGTAAACTGGCGTTCAACGCCAGTTCTCTGCCCAATTCTGGCGTCCAGCGCCAGAAAAGGATCAAAAGCTGGAGTTGAACGTCCAAACTGGCACATAAACTGGCGTTCAACTCCACAAATGGCCTCTGCACGTGACTTGCTTAAATCTCAGCCCCAGCACACACCAAGTGGGCCCCAGAAGTGGATCTCTGCATCATCCATCATAGTCTACTCACCTTTGTAAACCTAGGTTACTAGTTTAGTATTTAAACAACTTTTAGAGAATTATTTTGGACCTCATGACATTTTAGATCTAAACTTTATATTCTCTGACGGCATGAGTCTCTAAACCCCATTGTTGGGGGTGAGGAGCTCTGCTGTGTCTCGATGAATTAATGCAAGTATTTCTGTTTTCCATTCAAACACGCTTGTTCCTATCTAAGATGTTCATTCGCGCTTAACTGTGATGGAGGTGATGATCTGTGACACTCATCACCTTCCTCAAATCATGAACGTGTGCCTGACAACCACCTCCGTTCTATGTACGATTGAATAAGTATCTCTTAGATTCCTTAATCAGAATCTCCGTGGTATAAGCTAGAACTGATGGCGGCATTCATGAGAATCCGGAAAGTCTAAACCTTGTCTGTGGTATTCCGAGTAGGATTCAAGGATTGAATGACTGTGATGAGCTTCAAACTCCTGAAGGCTGGGCGTTAGTGACAGACGCAAAAGGATAGTAAATCCTATTCCAACCGGATCGAGAACCAACCGGTGATTAGCCGTGCTGTGACAGAGCGCGTGAGCGTAGTTTTCACTGGAAGGATGGAAGGTAGCCATTGACAACGGTGATCCACCAACACACAGCTTGCCATAGGAGGACGTGCGTACGTGAACAAGAAGACAGAGGAAAGCAGAGATTCAGAAGACAAAGCATCTCCAAAATTCCAACATATTCTCCATTACTGCATAACAAGTAACCTTTAATCCATGCTCTATTGTTTATTTGCAATTCAACTGATAAACATAATTGACTTCCTGACTAAGATTTACAAGATAACCATAGATTGCTTCAAACCAACAATCTCCGTGGGATTCGACCCTTACTCACGTGAGGTATTACTTGGACGACCCAGTGCACTTGCTGGTCAGTGGTACGAGTTGTGAAAAGTGTGATTCATAATTCGTGCACCAGTAACACATTTTCTATTGCATGCATATTGCTTTCTTCTCTTCTTTCCAACCCTCTACCAGTCCGAAATGGGATACATGGGAAAGATATTTTTTGTTCTTCACTGTTGTGCATCTACGGTTACAAGTGTGTCTTGGGGACTAAGTTGTTTTTCAATGGTTGAAATATGGGTTTACCATTGGAAACATTTGTTTCTGCTGTCATATAGCTTTCGGTCAACAAGAGAAGGTCAGAACCAATATTCCTATTCTGAGGATTAATGGGAAAAAGTGAGATGGTGGGTTGGTGAAGCACAAAACTCGAGAGTTGACCTAGGGAGAGCAACTAAGCAACATGCAAGGAGATACAAAAGAAGTTAGTTCACCATTCAGAAGAACAAGGAGAGAAAACTAGTGTTCTTGTGGTGTATGTTCTGAGAAGAGCTCTCTGAAGAAGTTCATCTACTTGGACAGTGGTTCCTAGTCAAAGGAGCTTTCCGCCAGAATGAAGAACTGAATCAGAGGCTAGCAAATCTGGTTTATCACATAGCAAAGAGGCTATTGTTGAGTCCCTCATGTTTTACAGATTATAATTTTCTTTTCAATGTTTATTTTTCTGTAATTTCTTGAGGTAAAAGGCTGAATGAGAGAGTCATTGAAAAAGCCAAGAGAGAAAAAGGCAGAGAGATACACATGAGTGAAAAGCCTAGAGTTATTTCAGATTTCTTTAGGTTAAGTCTGTGTCTTGTATCTTGTACCTGTGAGGTATCCCTTTCTTAGTTGGGTTAGCACTAAGAGTGAAGAGTTAGGTATTAGCATAACCAAGTCAAGTTAGGTTAGAACTTGAGTGTAAAAGGATTGTGTCAATCATGTGAAATTGGTGTATGTAATACTTTAACTATAGTGGAAATTCTACCACTGTTGTGGTGGAGACTGGACGTAGGTTGCATTGCACAAGGCAACCGAACCAAGATACAAGATGGTGTCAGCTTCTCTCTTCCCTGCTCTGTTCTGTTTTCTGATATTCATGAGACAAAATGAAATTGTCTCATAAATTTTCTACTGCTGAGTTCAAATAGATTCAGATTTCAAGTTAGTTTTAAAAGGGTTATTATAGTAACTTAAAAGAAGGTCATAGATTCAACCCCCTTCTCTAAGCCTTCTACTACCTTCAGCTGGCCTGGGTGATTCACGTGTAGATTTTGGCTTTGGGTGAATTGCGTTACATTGTTTCTTCTTTGGTTTAATAAAGTCATTTACCCTAATAAATATAACTATTTTTATTAAAAGAGGTTAATACTCAAATTCGTCTCTGAAAATAACTCATTCTCTAAATTATTTCTCGGATAATTTAGTAGACATATTAGTTCTCAAAAGATATAATTGTAAATCAAAGTGGTCCTTTCATAAGTAAAATAATGACATGTCACGTTAAATATCACGTGACATATGATAACATAGTAAGTTAATGACATGTTTCAACCAATCATTTTGTGATATGTGACATTAACCTTCCACGTTATCATGTCATGTGGCTTTTAATGTAACATGTCATCATCTAATGGACAGAATGATAAATTTGACTTATGATTGTGTCTTTTAGGGACTAATATGACTAAATAAATATTTCGAGAACTAATTTGGAGAATGAGTTATCTTTGAGAAATAATTTTGAATATTAACTAATGTTTTAAAAACCAAACTTAAACTAAGAATGAAGAGTTAGGTATTAGCATAACCAAGTCAAGTTAGGTTAGAACTTGAGTGTGAAAGGATTGTGTCAATCATGTGAAATTGGTGTATATAATACTTTAACTATAGTGGAAATTCTACCACTGTTGTGGTGGAGACTGGACGTAGGTTGCATTGCACAAGGCAACCGAACCAGGATACAAGATGGTGTCAGCTTCTCTCTTCCCTGCTCTGTTCTGTTTTCTAATATTCATGAGAAAAAATGAAATTGTCTCATAAATTTTCTACTGCTGAGTTCAAATAGATTCAGATTTCAAGTTAGTTTTAAAAGGGTTATTATAGTAACTTAAAAGAAGGTCATAGATTCAACCCCCTTCTCTAAGCCTTCTACAACCTTCAGCTGGCCTGGGTGATTCACGTGTAGATTTTGGCTTTGGGTGAATTGCGTTACATTGTTTCTTCTTTGGTTTAATAAAGTCATTTACCCTAATAAATATAACTATTTTTATTAAAAGAGGTTAATACTCAAATTCATCTCTGAAAATAACTCATTCTCTAAATTATTTCTCGGATAATTTAGTAGACATATTAGTTCTCAAAAGATATAATTGTAAATCAAAGTGGTCCTTTCATAAGTAAGATAATGACATGTCACGTTAAATATCACGTGACATATGATAACATAGTAAGTTAATGACATGTTTCAACCAATCATTTTGTGATATGTGACATTAACCTTCCACGTTATCATGTCATATGGCTTTTAACGTAACACGTCATCATCTAATGGACAGAATGATAAATTTGACTTATGATTGTGTCTTTTAGGGACTAATATGACTAAATAAATCTTTCGAGAACTAATTTGGAGAATGAGTTATCTTTGAGAAATAATTTTGAATATTAACTAATGTTTTAAAAACCAAATTGAATCGGCCAGTCATATCAGAACTCGTGAAAAATACAATTTAGTCTGCATGAAAAACCGCTAGTGTCAAAAATTGTTTCTGAACCAAAAAACTGACTGACAATTGATTAAGAACCGACTGGTTTTTTATAAATCTCAAAAATTGCATTGTTGCAAAATAGATCAAAATCTAGATATGAAAAACATCTACTCCAGCGTTGCATTCACCCTCTGTCGTGCACCTCCAACAGTGCTCGCCTCCTATGTGTGCCTTTAGCCATGCTCGTCGTGGTCTTGTCATTAATTGTTCTTGCCGTCTCGTGTTGCTCATCGTGCTTTCCTCTAGTTTTGGCGATGAGCACAAAAGAAAAAGAGGCAGCTCCGAACAACAAGAGAAAAGGAGAAGGGTGTGAGAAGGAGAGGCAAAGAGAGAAGGTTGATGATGCAATGACATAGAAAAAGAGAAGTTGTTGCCTATTGAGAACTGAAGACTGGCAGGTTGCTCACGTTAATGTTGTTTTAGTGTTATCTATTATGTCATAGAGGAGTATCTAGGCTAGGTTTAATGAGTGATTTTGGACATATGTACTAAGTGTTTGGGTATTTAGACTAAGTATAAGTCCAACAAACAAGCTTTCTTTTATTTACCTAAATCAATGTCTCTCACTCACAACGCCTTCTTTGCTCCCGTGGCCTATTTCTAACAATTCATTTTCGCAACCAATTAGGATTAGGAACACAATTTTTTTTTTATGAGAAGGGAGCTAGGTGAGAGAAAATTTTTTTAGTAAATATTTATTTTAGTCCCTAAAGAATTTTTTATCAGAGACTTTAGTCTTTATATTTTTATTTTCTAAAAGTCCTTGAGAATTACTCTTGTTGAAAACATTGGTCTCTAAAGTGCTTTGAATAAATTTTTTCATATGTGTGTTGGACAAATAAGTCTCTAATAAATTTTATTATAACATAAGTCAATTAGATCATTAAAAAGTACACTCTAAGATAAATTAGTTTCCTTTCAAAATGACACAAAGATCAACCTATCCGGTAGAAATAATTCTTGAGGACTTTTTGAGAATAAAAATTTATTGAAAATCAAAATGTCCGATTTAAAATTTCTTAAGAATCAATTTGAGTTTTTTTTTATTAACTTTATTTGAATGTAGTGAACTAGTGATAGTAATTAGAGTGCTTATACGTGGCTTGTCATCGTTTTGCTTTGTTGTTTGGGCTAAGTTTGCCTTGTCCCGTAATAAGATTCATTAAACAAAAAATAAATAAATAAATATTTGATTTTTTTAATATTTATGTTATTTTTTTATCATAAATTATATTCATCTTTAAAATATTTATATAATATATTTAATTTAAATTACACATATATTAAAATTTAAAAGATATAAAATATACTTTTTTTAATACAACAATAAAAACATCAAAGCCTTATCCCACTAGGTGGGATCGCCTTCATGAATCAAACGACGACATTGAACTCTATCATATATTATGTCTACACAAAGATCGTTTAAATGTAGATCTCGTTTGACCACCTTATGGATGGTCTTCTTAAATCTTCCTCTGCCTTTCACCCCTTGTTTATCTTCCATCTCATCCACCCTCCTGATTGGGTGCTCTATCGGTCTTCTTCTCACATGTTCAAACCACATGAGACGGGATTCTACCATCTTTTTCACAATAGGTGCTACTCCAACTTTCTCTCTCTTATATCTTCGTTCCTTATTTTATCTAATCGCGTATGACCACTCATCTATTTTAACATCTTTATCTCTGCCACACTATGTTCGTGTTCCTCTTTAGCTGCCTAACATTCTGTACTATAAAATATACTTTTTAAATAAAAAAGTTAAAATTAAAATATAATTAAAATGATAAATATTTTTTGTGTATTTATTTTTTATCATTTTGTAACAAATAATATATAGTATTATAGATTGGGAAAGTATGAGGAGCCAATGGAATATTTATACAATGTGTACAATGGAGTATTAGAGATATAATTATTAGTGTTACCTTTTCCTATCAGCTGAAGCTTTTGGGATGAGTGGTATCATGACATGGTATTAGAGCGCTAGATCCGAAAGGTCAAGAATTCGATCCTTGGTGAATTTTAAAATTAGTTTAAACTTTTGGGAAGATGTTTATTATCGCTAGTACTCGGATGATTATTCTAGATAGTATGGAGATGTTCATTTTATAATTCAATAGCTATTGTACACATTGTACAAATAGTCCATTGTCTCCCTAACGGGATCCTTATAGATTTTATGCATATATAAAAAATATTAATCTTTTGATATTTGATTTTTTTTTTCAATTTTAATATTGTGTTGTACTTACATAAGATTATGAGATTTTGATTGATACTATATTTTTAATTTATATAATTTTAAGATTTATATTAAAAAGTATTTATATTTTTTATATTTATTTATAATTTTATATATTATTTTATTATTATTGGATTATTTCGATTGAATTACTATTAAATCTATTAAATTTTTAAATTGATAAATTAGTAGTTAGAATAGTTTAATGATTGGTTTAATTTTTAAAACCTTGTTATTAAAAGACTCATCTATTATTTCGATCAAATTATGATAAAATCTCACACTAGAGAAAAAAATTTTTCTAACATGTATTTTAATAGAAAATTTTTCACTAAAAAAAATTTATATAAGAAGATGCAAAATTTAATTTTTAATTTATTTGTTGCATATTTATTAAGATAAAAATTAAAAAATAAAGATTAAAAGTTATTTCCTGGAACTTCTACCTGTGGATTTTGTAAGTGAAAATTCATACTTTTGAAAAAAGAAAAATGACTTAGTTCGATAATAATTAAGTAGTGTGTGAGTCACCAAAAAAAAAAAAAAATTAAGTAGTGTGTGAAAGTGAAAGTGAAAGTGTGAAACTGTGAATAGATCCCCAAAAAGTCCAAAAGCTTGGGACCGATGAAGTTAATTATCCTTAATCAGATCTAATTCATGAATCCCAATTCTCACATCAGAGATAAAAAATGGCATCCAGAGCCACTGGAACACTGATTTGTTCTTGCATGATATGGCTCTTCCTTCTCTGCGCAACCATCGCGTTCCTTCAGCTCAAGTTGGTGGATGACTCAGCACATCGAGCTTCCTCTAATAGAAAAATAACCACTCATCACTCCGCAACTGTGAGCATTCATTCTCTCTAAAAAAAAATGCTCTTTCTTCCTTGTATTATTTGATACACCTTCAATCGCATTTTTGGGACTCTTCAGGGTGACCTAGATGGAGAAAATTTGGAGGGTGTGACGCATAAGGTGTATTTTGATGTTCAGATTGGTGGAAAATTAGCGGGTATGCTTTTCATTCATTATAAAGTTGGGATTTTTTCTTATTTGGTTCCCATAAGAGTATTTTGGCTTTAGCTCTATCTTGTTATCATGATATGGTTCTGGTTTTGGCAATTGAGTTGAGTGTGAAATTTTGCAAATTGGGTGGAGCAATTTTAGCATATTATCGCACACTAGACCATCCTGAGAATTATGCATTCCATGTAGCTTTTAAAAAAATAAAAGAAAAAAATTATAAGAATGATTTGATTCTGAAATGGAATTGAACATGATAGTACCATATTGCATATTGATGCAGAGTATAGTTTTATGTTTTTATTTGTGTTGTTGATTAAAGTCCTATAATTTAGTTTATGTTATTATGTTGTATTATGTATTGTAAAAGTCTTACATCGCCTAATTCACGAAGACTTCTCATTTTTTCTCTAATTTAAATAAGACTATGTATCATTTTATTCCACAAGTTGAATAAATATAGACTTATGACATATAAGTTTTATGCTTTTTTACTTTAAGCTCTTTTTAAGTGTCGGAAGTCTAGTTTAATATGTTAGCTTAGCCACCCAGGTGGGTTCTTGACGTCTCAGCATCAGTTTGGTATCAGAGCAAAATTAGTGCTGGCATGTGTCCTCATCAGTATGAGTTGTTTGTTGGGGAGTTTTAGGTATTATCATTCCTTTCTATTTATTTCTTTTGGTTTCTATCATCATTACATCATAGTCGGTGCATCTCCATTATTATTTATGTAGCATCATCATCATCGTCAAGGCATCATCATTACCGTTGCATCACCATTTGTATATAGTGTTCAATATTACTGTTGCATCGTTGCTGCATTTCAACATCAACATAGTAGTGTAACATGGCTACAAAACGCGTAGAAATGTCCAAGAAATTTAAATGGAAGAACGACACCGCTAAGTTAAGAAGTTGCAAGAACAGCTTGCAAATATGAAAATGTTCGAAATGATCATGACAAGATGAGTGACGACAATTCTTCTAGTAAAAAGGATAATGTCAATCTTTTTCATTATTCTTCCTGTTCTGAAGATTTGTCTACATGTAAAGCACGACACAAGACCACAACTCATAAAGCTAAATACTTAGGAATCAAAAATTGGTGAACCAAATAACTTGGAACTTTCTATTGAGTTCCTGTCGCATTGTATCTCATATCTTTTGCTCTGTTGATGGTTAAGATTCTCCCATCACATTAATGCATGCTTCTTCAGCTTGAGCTTCACACTCCCTCTTCACCTTCAGAAGAGGAAGAGTAATGAAAGGAAGAGTAATGAAAAGAACTTGTTCTTGCAACTTCACTTGACGGCGTAGTTCTTTTCTTTCAATTTTTTCGGCAGTTCTACGCGTTGAAGCCATCTCACGCTGTTCATGTTGAAATGCAGCAAAGATGTGATAGTAATGTTGAGCACTATCAACTATGGTGCTGCAACTATAATGATGATGCCTGGTAATGATGCACAGATGATAATGGAGATACACCGATGATGATGATGTACGGAATATAACCACCACAGAAAAGGCACCGAAAGAAATAAATAAAAAAGAATGATATTACTCGAAACTCCACAATTAACAACCTAGAATGATAACAAAGCATACCAGAAGTAAGACCACCGCACTAAAGACCCGTACCTTTGAATCAAATAAATTTTGCTCTGATAACAAATTGACACCGAGACATCGTCTTGGTGAGGTTAATAACTCCACTGTAGAGAAAATAGTTAAGAGTCCCACCTTTTTTTTTTGGACCTGAAGAATCCCACCTTGAGTTGGCCAAGTCAAAGATATTGAACTAGGCCGTGAATTAGGCAATATGCAACTTTTACAATACATATTATATAATGACATAAACTAAACTACACTACTTCAATTAACAACACAATCATAAAAATATGCAGCATAGCGCCTAATTTACTTTGCCTTATCAGTGATGACTAATGCAAAGTTTTGCCACCTAAGTATGGCTAGTTTCCTATCTGAATGTCTTAAATGTGACAAGCTTGTTATGTGTTTCTTTAATTAAGATACTTTAGTGTATGTGTGTGTGAGTTTTGATGTTCAAGGGAAGTATTTTACTCTCCAAGGTAAAGAAAAAGAATAAATCAAAGGGCTTGAAGAGTGTAATAAAGTCTTATTTATTCTTCAAACTCGTCTCTTTCCCTCCAAAACCTCTATTTGCAAGCACACCATTAGGCAATAGAAAGGACTTGCTTAACCATGCTAAAGACTGGAAAGCTTTGATCTGCAGATGTAAATAATGCATATTATGTTATTACCTTTTGATACCACAGCACGTCACCTAAAACTCTTAAAATGGTTATCTTTTTCTTGCTTCAGGTCGCATAGTCATGGGCCTTTTTGGGAAGACAGTTCCGAAAACTGTAGGTATGGCATGCTATATCGTAATGAATTGTCTGTTACTAATGTTCATTGGTACTGATAGTTTCATGAGAAGCATTTTGGTTACTAATATGTAATATTCTTGTGCAGAAAACTTCAGAGCGCTTTGCACCGGTACATCACCAACTGTTTCTTCCTTCATTCTTTAGCATTAAATTGGAGCCACCATTTATATTTATGATATTTTTACTCCCTTAACCCAGTGATCAATCATAGATCAATTTTGATATCTATAATTAAACACTCTAGGTACTAAAATTCTGTAGTCTCAATGAACCTGGAACATTTCAGGAGAGAAGGGGGTTGGAAAAAGTGGGAAGCCTCTTCACTATAAAGGGAGCGTATTCCATCGGATTATACCAAGCTTTATGGTCCAAGGTGGTGATTTCACACGAGGTGATGGACGAGGTGGTGAATCGATCTATGGTGATAAGTTTGCTGATGAAAACTTCAAGGTGAAGCATGATGGGCCAGGTGAGCACATGTGCTTTTGTAGCTGATATAGAAATATGTTTACTGCATAAGAATAGAAAATTTGTAAAAATGTTTGACATAATCATATGTTGTCACATTAGCAAAATTAACTTTTTCTCATATTTATTACTTGAATAGTCATAAAAAAAATAAAAGATTTAATTGGATGAAGTATAATTTGTTTTTCAATTATGCTATGTGTAAACAAAAAATCAGCCACCGATATAAAATACATGTTGAAATACATGATATACATTGAAAATGAGTTAAACAATATAGATTTATACACAAATACATGGTGGCTGATTTTTTTTGTATACACATAACATTTTTTGTTTTTAAATTTTAATACTATCAGTGTATAAAAATTACTCATATTATTTAACTTTGTTCGTCCTCCTTGCACTTGCATAATCAGGGTACTTGTCAATGGCGAATTCCGGGCAAGATACCAATGGCTCGCAGTTTTTCATCACAACAGTAAGAACCGGCTGGTAATTTGCATTGCTTTTCAACACTCCAATTCTAATTGTAGTTTTGGAATAATAAAAACCGGACAAAACCGTTAAAGGAAAAGTTTACTTGTACAAGTTCCATTTCAATGCTAATTTGGAAATGAGCACGTTCCTATTAGTAATAAAGAGTCCTTGCACATTCACCTTCCTAAAATAGAAAAATTTTCCAGACAAGTTAGGTCTAGGAAGAAAGCCTAAGAAGAAAAACCTAAACTCAAATTGGATAAATAGTACTTAGGCCTTATTATGGTACATAGAATTGATTGCCTTTTTCTGAAAAGTCACATGGTTCTATTTGTTTGTTGATAAGGTTGGATGGACGCCATGTTGTATTTGGCAAGGTACTTTCAGGAATAGACATTTTGTACAAGATTGAAGCTGAAGGAAGTGAAAGTGGCACCCCAAAAAGTAAGGTTGTCATAATAGACAGTGGAGAATTAACTTCATGACATCATTTATATAAAGTTGAGATTGAGATTAGTTTCTACCAACGGTAAAAATGTCAAGACTTGTTTCTACCATGGTTTATTAATTCTCTGTATATATATACACTTTCCTATTTTTAAAAATCATCTGGTAGATGACCAAAGTTTGAAGATTAGTATTTTGTATTAGGGTGATTTAAGTTTTTGTTATTGCTATTTTGCTTGTCTACACTAGACACTAATCTTTGTGAAAGGATAGAAATTATTTTGTGTAATCATATGTTATCTGCCAGAAGTTCCAAAACTTAAATTTAAAAACGAATTTGAAAGAGTATAATGAAATAAGAGTTTCAAATGATAAGAAACGAATTTGTCAAACGAATGGTGGAAACTCAGGTGCAGTTGACTTCATTTGAAGTTGATACTTGAGAGCCATTAAATTATTTAACTGATTTGACTAAATTTTCATCTAACGGCTCTCAGTATCAACTTCACGTGAAGTCGACTTCACTTGAATTTTTACCATTTCATTTACGAGATTGAAGGCCGACAATTTCAGCCCTTTGACAAATTAGTTTGAAAGTCGCAATTTTGCTTACACTAACGGACAAGTGTATAAGAGAAAACAAAAATATTATATATATAAAAAAAATTAAAATTAGTTATTATATATTTGTATATAAATATATAAATTGTTTAATTAATTTTTAATGATTGATTTTTTGTGTATGAATAGCAATATGGATAAGAAAAATTGTCAAAAATGAAGTATAAGAGTATTATAAGCTTGTTTAATTTTCTTTATGGGCTAAATTGTCAATGTCTCCATCTTCCAGGGATGAAATTGGAATTTACCCTAAAAGAAAAATATCTTCTTTCTCATATGCATATGATAAAGCCCATAGGCCATATCTATCCAAATTTTACACACATGATTTTTGTATTCATGTGAATTGAACTCTATTCAGCATTCAGCAGTAACCAGTTATGGCTACCCTGAATATGTCTATGTCATATGGGGTATGAAAAGAAAGTGTATGTAATCCCCTCATATCTTGTTTCTTCAGAAAGAGCAATATAGTACGACTTTATGGGGAATTAACAATTCATATGAAACAATCTGAATTTCTGAAACCCTTTTTTCCCAATCATAATATGTCAGTGCATACTGAAAATATGGCAATGCAGATTGAAAATTAACTTTGTTTTTTATTGATTTTACATTCAACAAGTACAAGTACAACACTGACACTGTCAACTTGAACAAGATCATACTAACTTGATCATTCTTACAAGGGCAAGCAAAAGTGCCATCAATAGCAGAAGAAGAAGAAGATCACAAACACATAAGACAGAGAGAGAAGAGTGTCAAGAGAGGACGATACAATGCTTCGCCTTCACCGTCCTTACTTGACATAAACGACAAAACAAACCCCAAAACTACCATCACAGTTGCTCAACTTCAGCAACAGAAAATAACACACACATGACACCATACTAAAAAGAAAATCATCTCATCTTCTTAATTTTCTCTCCACGTAAACATGTTAGCCCTTGAGCTCTGGATACAAGAATCGAACAAATGTGTATTATCACAAGACTTAACCTAGCTACTTGTATCATCTATCCTTGCATGCATGACATGAATTACTATAGAGATTAGAAAGATGAGAAGATTCGGAAGTAACTGTTTTGTTATTCTATTTTTAACTTCAGTCGATATAATTTAAAATAAATTTAATTTTGATGCATTGTCTAAACCAGATTTATGCATGCATTCGATTAACGAACGCAATGTGAGTAAAAATAACCACCTACCGTGTGAATGATTTAGGGTAATTATGTGACTGAATGAATGTATAAAACCTTTAATGCATCAAAATCAAACTGAATTGGACAACAACACTGAGACAGCGAACAGAGATCGATTAAGAAAGTTAGTGAGAGAAAGAAGCCAGTTTTGAGTTTAGATAATTATTGCATAGACATATTATTATTATTATTATTATGAGTATTATTAGTTGTCACCGCGGCGGAGGGAGTTACCGTTCTTGGAACGGTGCTGGCAGGCGTTGGTGAAGTTGGAATTAAGATCAGAGTACATAGAAACGACCTTAGAAATGTTACCGTTAAGCTCTTGAATGAGCGAAACGTTCTTCACCATCTTATCGGGAATCCGAGACTGGTGGTTCTCGTTCACCTGCTGGATCAGAGCTCTGTTCCGGTCCAGCACCGACTGAACCTGACGGAAGCTCCGGTTCATGTTGGCCCAAACCTCAGGGTCACCTTCCTCCCCTTCCTCCACCTCACAGTCCGATTCGCCGGTCGTGGTGCTCACGGTGGTGGTGGTGGTTGAGGGACGGTGGCGGTGGCTCTTGTGGCGGCGGTGGTTTGACGAGTCTTCCATGGTTGATTCTGCGGCGGAGGAGGATGAGCGAATGCTGGTCATGTGCATGCAAAATCAAGAATTGGAGAGAGAGGAGAACGTGGTTGTTAGGATCGGTTAGGCTGTGTTTGGCTGCACATTTTTTTTTTTTTAAATTTCGTTTGGGATCTGTTTTTATGGTGTGGGAGATGAGAGTTGTGGAAGGAAGCAATGATATTTATAAGGCGCGTCACGGACGCAAGTCTGCAGACACCAAAAGAAAGTGATGATAAAGTGTGAATTTTTCATTACTTTATTCCAAAAGGAAGGCTTACGTTTCCTTTTATTTTATTTTATTTTTTCCTTTCATGATTCACAATTTCACACACACACACATACATACATACATATATATATATATATATATATATATATATATATATATATATATTCTAAATTCTTCGATGGTTTATTTGGATTTAGCTAGGTGGGCTGAGATAATCTCTAAAAATTAAATTAGGTTCATCGATTTATTAATAAAAAGTATTTATAAAGTTTAAGCTTGATTTGCCAAAAATATAAATTAAAACTGCAAAATATATAATAGAAAAGTTAAAAATTTTAATTTATTTTTTAAATTATTTTCTTAATTTTTAAATTAAAATTTTAAAATTTTATTTTTAATACTTTTAAAAAATAACATATATATTTGAATTTTTATTTTTTTAAATATTATGAGAATAATTAAGATGATAAATTAGGACTCACAACCATTTTATATAAAAATATAAGTTAATAAGTTGAATTTCTCAATCTCAATTTTGACTTGTTTATGTTCAAATTCAATCACAAATTCGTGACCAATACTTATAAAGATGTTAACGAATTAAATATAAAATTTAAAAATTTAAGGTTATTAATTTAAAATTTTTTATAACAAGCATAAAAATTTATATTTTTCATATATTTAATATTTATTTATTAAAATAAAATATTTAAAAATATCTACTCATAATAATCTTAATAGATATTTTTGTGTTTTGTTTGAATTTAATGTTATACACATTCAATCAAAGAGACTTTCATAAAAAAATTGTCTACTTATTTTACATATAATTTCGGTATTTTTTCTGTAAATAATCAGTCGATATTTTGAAAAAATATATATATACTTATAGATCTATATCATTTAATAATTAATATTTATAATAAAATGTACTATTTCCAAAAGAAATAATGAGATATTAAATTAACTCTGGATCGCTTGAAATTATATAAAGTAAATATTGCTAATAATAGGATAAAGTATTGTGTTGGTCGTTAAAATTTTTTTCTACTGTTAAAATTATTTCCAGTGTTTTTTATTTTTAAAATCATTCTTAATATTATAATAAATTGTTAAAATGGTTTTTTATAATTGTAATTTTATTAGAGATAACGTTATTCAAAAAATTCATGTTTCTTAATGAAAGAGCTATTTTAACAATTTATTGGAACAATTTAAAAAAATAAAATGATTTTAATTTTAAACAAAAGTTTCAATAATCAAAACAATACTTTATCTTAATTATATATATATATATATATATATATATATATATATATATATATATATATATATATATATATATATATGATTCATTTCATACGACAGAAGAAAAAAAAAATAGAATACACTATCGGAACAGATAAGACGAGTCCCACTTACCAACTTGACTTGAGACGACAAGGAGAGAATCACATATTCAAACATGAATATCAGAATATGGTGCTTTCCAAATCTCAATAAATTGAACCTTCTACGCGACCAATAGTGGGCGCGTGCAATGCTCAATAGGGCACAACTTCGCTAGAAGAAACCAATATATATAAATGTATATTAGATAAAATATTTGATGATGTTAAAAATTAGTAATAATTAGTTCAGGCTACATCATGTTTTTGTTTGACTAAATAGTGTATAGTGATGTTTGGGATGTATGTTTGAGAGACAAAGATACAAGAAATATGGAAAAAAAGAAAAAGGTTATTTCAGTTTTCGTTTGATAATAATACGGAAACAATAAGTAAACAAAAATAAAACTTTGGATTATGGTGCACTAGTGGCAAAGATTTCACTAACAAAGGTAGGATGGTCTGTTGGAAAAATCACCACAAAATCTGTTAATAAAAGTTTTATGGTAGTCAAATAAAATAAAGAAGTAAATATTTTTATCTGATTTGTTCTTAATATTTTGAAATTTTAAAAACATAAAAAAATTTAACCTTGTTAATATAATAATTTAGTCCCTTTATTTCTATTTCTACAGACAAAGTGTTACTAAATAAATTAATAATTATAAAAAAATTATATAATATATATCACTTTATTTTACTTAAAATTTGACTAGATATATGTAGGGATGACATAAAAATTTGCACGCAACAGAAATTATTCATGATTGAAAAGTTAATAGAGACTCTGGACCTCCAAAATTTTTACAAAGATAGAGATCTGCTTTCGCGAATAAATTGAGACCGGGACAGAGATTGAGGTATCTGCTCGCCGACCACTCCATAGGAATTTGTGAATTTTCGCAAAAAAAAAATATTTAAATGTTCTTATATATGTAGGTTGTGTAAATAATCCTAATTTATTTTATTTTAATATATTAAAAATTTTATGTGTATATTATTATATTAAATTTGTATTTAAATTGTGTTTGATTTAAACATTTAGTTCAATCGTATAAAATTTTATTATGATTGTGTTAATTTAAAAAAAAATAAAACTTAATATTTAAGAATATCCGCAAGTCTACATCATAACATAGTTAAAAATAATAAACAAAAATCCATGACAAAAATAAAAAGAAGACGTAGATATTACTAAATGAGAACAGTAAATAGAAACAGAATTTTCGTCCCGGCATTCCCGTAGAGATTTATTCTCATTCTTAAATAGGTGGGTACTCCTATGAAGATATTATAATTGTCTTCATGTGATGATTTTTCTTTTTGACTCTTAGATGATGGAGTGTAGGGTTAGATTTTGATATGTTATAAAAGTGTTGTTTTTATTTAAAGTGTGGCCAAATCAATAAATCACACTTTTATACAAAGCATCTTCATAAAAAAATGTTTTTTGCATCTTCATTTGAGTAGCTCCCTCTTAAATATATGTAATACTTTTTGTACTTATGAATTATTTCAATCAATTTTACAAACTATTAATTTGCTGAATTCATGAAACTAGAAAACACACACATAGGGGAACTAATTAAAGTGCGAGTGGGGATAGTATTGAACAGAAAATATCTAAGGGTTCAGATGCAAAAAGTGAAAAGTGCAATGCCACGACGACAAAAAGAACCGTCACTTTTGCCTCCGTGGATATGTATGGTGTCTGCCATCATAAAATATCTCTCTCCCGGCTCAAAAACTATTCAACAAAAATATCTTCTGCACTTTAGTTCCCACCCAAAAATATCTATATAGGCATCTAAAGCAAAAAAGGTGAGTATATATTTAATGAGATTAAGAACATTTTCAATGCTCCATTTTAATTTAATTTTATTTTGATTCACATAAAATATTATGTTAGTATTAATAAAATTACATATAATAAATAGTTATTTGAGATTATAGTATTTCTTATTTTAGTATTTAATTTTAATTTATTTTAAATTTACTACAAAAATAATAAAATTTAATTAATTCTTCATAAAAATAAAATTATTATTTTAAATTAAAATTAATCTCATTTCATCAATTATCTTCAACACAAAATAAATTTAAAACTGTTTCACTTCTACATATAAAATTTGGAATTCTAAAAACACTCTATTAGAATTATTCTTAGTTTATTTATGTTTAAAAAAAAAGTAAAATAAATATAAATAGAAAAATGTTCATAATAAATTAATATTTAAAATAATCTCTAAAAATTCATGTACAACTTAATTTCAATATTAATTGGCAACATCAATAAATGACTTATTTGATTCACGTATAAATTTTTGAAAACCAAATTAAAATTGAAAAATTTAAGATTTAAATTAATTCCTATCTAATTTTTTCTAAAATAATTTTTAACATTAACCCTTAACGATATGCCAACAGATAAAAGGAGCATAAAAAAGAAAGAACATTAGTCTCACCAAAGAATATAAACCTTCTAGTTTTGGTGAATGGCGATGGATTATGATTGTTGATTGGCTCAGGTTACCCTCATAAATTAGATTCAATTTTGTATCTAGAAATATCTAGGGATAAATTACCGTAACAATAACCTGTTGGTAATTTGCTTTCATTCGTTGTTGCTGTTTTCTTCTATTAACACAAAATTAATCAAAGTCATAAACAAGTTCATTTCACTTCAAATCAAATTAGACAATTTTGTAATAACAAAATTTCAGATATCAACTTAAAAATGTTTAATAGATATGTTATTAGCAATGATGCATTTCATCCTTCCCTACCATCCATTTTCTCACTTTTCTAATCATTTAAACTTTCAGTCTTATTTTTTACATATTATTAAAATTGAGTTCTTCAATTAATAGCATCGTTAATGTGGCATGTTTTTAGAGGTATTTTTAATTTATTTTATTTAATTTATTTAAATATATTAATTAATTAATTAATTATTTAATTTAATTGAAATAAATATTATATTATTTAATATTTTATTTGACCACATTAACTATAACTAATTAATTAGATTAATTATTTGACTTGACTGAAAAGAAATTAATTTTTTAATTTATATTAATTTTTTTGCCTTATGTATTTTGATTAATAAATTCTAAAGGTGTTATAATTTTTATATGTCAGATATTTTTTATTTATTTAACTTATTTTATTGAGTCAAATAATTATAATTAATTTATTATATTAAGATTTAATTTAATTAACTCAAATATATGTTATTCTATTCAATTTATTGTTATATTAGCTTTGAGTCATTGTTTATTAATTTTTTTATTTTCGTTTTTTATCTTAAATATTTTGATTTTAAATTTTATATTTTTATTCACGGTTTATATTTATTTTTTATTTTAATATCAAATCTAATATTTTTATTAATATTTTTTTACAATTTATTATATAATAATTATATGTGCACCATCAATTTTTATGGTCGTGAATATTTTTTAATTTATTAAAAAAACACAATTTCATTCTTTTCTTTTTTTATTTTACCTATTTCATAATTTATTCACCGTAATACTAAACGAAAATCTCATTCTTTTTATCAATTATTTTTCATTTTATGATATTTTTTTTCTATAATACATTACTTTTTACTCTTTGATTTTTTATAAACTATAAAACAATATTATTTGTTATTGTACTCTATTTCTCCTATTTCTTTTATTTTTTCACAAGTTTTTTATAATTTTATTATAAATTTAATTATTTTTATCTTATATAAGTTAATTTATTATAATTCTTCATATGTTGAGTTTTTTTAATATTTAAATTATATTTTTTATGTACTTAATTTTATTTCTAATTTGAGAGATTGTGAGATGAAATAACATTGAGGAAGACGGTTGCACGTCTTGTTCTTCTTCTTTTTGGCTTATCTCCCTCTTTATAGGTATTATGGGTAATTATATATAATAGTGTTTATGCATAATAAATAAGTATAAATTATATCTTATCTTTTTTTAGTAAAATTTTTATTATCTATTTTAAAATAAAAAAATATTGCTTAGACTAATAAAATTTCATTATTGTGAATAACTGTAGAATTTTATATATATATATAATTATTTGATGATTACTTTATTTAGTCTAATATATTAACTCTTTTAGTCAGATATAAATTTAGATTTGTGACATTTTAACAAAAGACAAAGATATTTAAAGGAAGGCAACCCTTCTTAATTAAAGTATGAATAAATTTATATGCTTATTACAATAGGTAAGGTTTTAAACTAATTAAGATAAAGAAACGGATCGAAAAATTAGATTAAAAAGATTAGCAATTTGAAAGAGTTGAAGATGGTGCATATAAATATTGGATAAATTTTTATTAAGTTTGTTCCTATTATTTTATATTTTACTATTTTTTGTTTGAGGTTTTTCAATAGAAAAAGTTTAGGGCCAGTAATTTTATTGAATTTTAGCCAGCATGTAACTAGCAGAGAAATGTGAGTCATTAGATAAAATCTCACACCATTAAATCATTATTGATAGTTATTTGATGGCTACCAATCACAAAAGTTACTGGTCCCCTAGCATTTTTTGGTATAATATATTTGTTTTTTTATCTAATAATTATATTTTTATAAAATCCCAAATTAAAAAATTATGTTGATTAGTACAAGTATTACTGTATTTAATTTAATTTATTTGCACATTAGCATAATTAATTGAAAAAAATGATAAATAAAATTAGAAAATAATTTAAAAAATAAAATATTCGTAATTACTTAAAAATAATAATAAAGTAAATTTTAGAATATTATTTTATTTGAATTGTTAATAATTATAAAAATAGAAGGTCAATAATCATATTAAAATAGACACTGAAATAAATTTAATAATATTATATTTATTTGAATTGTTAATATAATCTCATAAATGATAATTTTGTACAATGAAACTATTAATAAAATTTTATAATCTCCATATTTATATCTATTTGATTCATGTATTTTATTTTATTTTATTTCAGACAAAAAAATTGAAACTTGTCTTTTTTAATTAATTATTTAAAAAGAGAGTGAAATGAATTATATCGTATTTTAACTATGTAATATTTTTTTACTTTTTACTCAAATAATGAAACATGATTGTTGTTGTACTTATATAAAATATTATAATATAGTATTAAAAAAATTATTAGGCTATCAATGCAAATTATAATTCCTACATTGATATATTAATCGAATGACAAGTTATCAATGAGTATTTATAATAAAATTACTTTAGCTTAGTGGCATAAATTGATTGGAGAAAATAGATCATTTTATTTAACTCTCAGAATATCTAAAAATAATTATAATATTAATTTTACTATTTTTATTTTATATTAAAATGATCTATTATAAAATATATAATTTAATAATTATGTTACTTTTTCAAAATCAATAATTATTCCCATGCTTGTATAGGAATTTTAGTTAAATATTATTGGAAATTTTTAATAATCACTTTGTTAAAATTTTTAATTATCGAAAATAACTTATTAAATTTAATTTTTGAAAAGTATATTTCTAAATAAAAATTATTGTAATTTAGATTGGTTTGGTTTATTTAGTTTTATTTTTAATTTAACATTTTATTATTAAAAAATAGAAATAACTTTATATTGCTAAAACAAACAAATAAATAAATTTTATTTAATATTAAAAAATGCTTATTAAATAATAATAATATAAAAATATTTAACAAATTAATATATTAATGTAAAATTTAAATTTCGTAATAAAATAATAATGTTAAATTACATTTTTTAGTTTAGATTGAATTAATTCGGTTAATATGAAATTTATACAATCTATGTAATTTACCAAAAATAAAAATTGATCTAATTTATATTAGTGCAATTTTGATCGATTTTCGATTGGATATATAGTGGCTTTATATAAATTGATTTCAATTTGAACACCCCTATATACAAGTAAAGATAAGTTTATATTCAACTTTATTTTCATATGTTTAATTATTTAAATTTAAAGCCTTAACATATACTCTACATCTTTTTTATTTGATTTGTTGATACAATAAAAAAATTTAGATAACTTTTAGTTATTATAATTTAATGTTATTTGCACTGTAAAATTTTATCATTGTTACCTCATATATGTTTTAGAAGTGAGATTTTAATCGATATTTCTTAAATACAAAAGATTATTACTAATGGCTTTTCTTAAATTCTCAAAGATAATATATAAATTTTGAAATTAAAGACTGTAACATTCTATCACACAAAATCTTATACTTAAGTCATAAAATAGAGGTGGCGAGGTATTACGACCTCTAAAAATAAAATTTAGTACACATAGTATTGCAAAGATGTTCATAACTAGGAGCCTTTGAAAAAAAAAAAAAGGTAAATCAAAACCGTTAAATTAACACGTGCAACACTCCAATCGATAACGTAAACTAAACAGATAAAGAGTAAACCGACGCTAAGAGATATACGAAGAGTGTCAAAATACATATATCAAAACTCGGGACTCGGCTTGCGAAGATAACCGGCCGGAGCGAATAAGTATATATACATATATAGAGGAATTGCCCAAAAGAACCCGAAGGACAAAATACAAAACTTGTTTCTCCAAAATAACCTCTAAGAGGAGTAAATACAAAATACATATACAGTGGAGAATATAAGCATCTAAACAAGTGTATAATGACCAAAATAAAATCCCAAAAAGTTAAGGATCTCTGCCAAAAGGAAGTCTCCAGCATGCCTCAGCGAGGAGCCTCACATCCTGCATCTGAAAACCACAAAATCTGCATGGGTGAGAACCGGCGGTTCTCAGCATGGTAACAGTGCCCAAATATCTAACATGTAATGTCTTGGGAAAGCCGAAGGCAATCCTAGAACTTCCAGATTATAATCAAAGCATATAAACAATGCTAAACCATGAGAAATGTAAATAGGCGACTAACTTAAGGATCTTCAGACCAACTAGATATCCCCTTTCCAAATCCTGCAAACCTCCCAACCGCCAACGGTAATTGAAATGCAAACACAAGTATATCAAACGAAGAGATACACAAGTAGGAAGCAAATAAGACAATTAGGCAATTAGCAAGTAATAATGCAGTCAATTAGGCAATCCAAACAATTCACATATAATATTAATACATATGATGCATGTTTGTCCTAGTGGCTGATGAGTCTCATCTGTCGGTTATAAAGCCAACCCGACAAGTCTTGGTAGCTAACCATTGGACTGTCCCTCTGTCGTGCATCCCCAACTCGAGTTATACTCAACATAAATCATAATTTCATATATATCTAACACTCTCACTGGTGTATATTTACGGGGGCGAGCTCATCCGGAACTTTTACAGTGTCCGGCCACACTTATGACATAGGATCAGCAGAGTATCGAGTCTTCACCTGGAGTACATGGTGGCTAGCCACTGCTTTTACCCAAGAAAACTCGTATCTCAGATAGGTGGAGTGCAACAATCATCATATCAATAATTCAATTCAGCATATATGCATATAAATCACAGCCATAAATTAACATTCATCTCAGCCATCCGACTTAGAAATCATAATCTGTAATCAGCCATAATCATCATTACACATAGCCATTCGCCTCATATCATACCCCAGCGGCAGCCATTCGGCTCATATCCTATACAGCACTCCACTATCCTCCCCAACAACTCATATCATCATAATTCATCATACTCAACATAACATCCCCTTTCTTCACCCATAAGTTACCCTCTCCCCTAGCTTACTCTCATTCGCTAGGCATTCTATATCAATTTAAGATTTAAGGGTTGAAATTAGAGGTTTATAAGCGTGAAATAACATCTCGGAAGGTTACAAGCTTGTTGGGAATGTGAAGAGTTTGAAAACAAAAGTTTTAGAAGAGAACTGGGTCATGCACGCCCAGAAGTATTTTTGAAAGTGTGCGTATACACGGGTCTGTGCGTACGCACAGAAAGTAAAATTTCTAGGGTTGAGTGCGCGCACAAGGTATACTAGCGCCACCAACAGCAGGCCATTTCCAACGTGTGCGTACACACAGGCCTGTACGTACGCATAGCTCACAAGACTTCCTTGGCCGTGTGCGCGCACAGAGTGTGCTAGCGCTCCCAGAAGCAGCCCCATTCTCGCGTGTGCGTACGCACAAGGTTGTGCGTGCGCACAGGTCCAAATTTTTGCAGGGTGTCCGTGCGCACACAAACCAGAAATCACAAATTCTACAGAAATTTGCAGAATTCATATTTTTGGCCCGAACTTCCAACGATCATATCTCTTTCCACAAAATTCAGATTTTCACCAAATTTAAACCATTTTGAAGCTTATGAAATCATCTTTCTTTTGATATAAAAATCATCAAATTTCGAAAACAATAGCTCAAGATATGGTCTGTTGAAGTTTATCAAAATTCTATTTTTACCGAAACTCATAAACTTCCCATTTCAAAACATACACTTACCAAATCCAATCAAAATCAACCCAAAACTCAACCATTCCAACATTTACCATTTCCAAACCTCATTCAATCATCAACTCATCAATTACACCATGTTTAACCAATATCTCAATTCTCAAAACAAACAATCAATTTCATCAATCACTACATATATTCACATATCAATATCATACTCCAATACACGCTCATCCACAAGAGCTCGACCTCTTCATTAATCAAACATATCAATCCATACCACATACAACCCCACATGCTTTGCCAACAATTATCATTACTCTCAATCATTCATCCACTATCCATATATTCATCTCAATCCAATTCATTCATTAAATATATCAACATATCACAATCCATTAAATTCATACATAACAACACAACTTATATCATCCATCAACCACATTAATAGCTAAAAAATCTTATCCTAAGGCCACTAGCCTACGTTTTCACAACCACATTACATTTTAAATACAGAAAAACGAAACCATACCTTGGCTGATTCCCGTTCCACCCGGAATACTCTCAAATTTAAATTCCAGGGTCTCCAAAACCTCACCAACAGATTTCCAAGCTTGGGGTTCTACACCAAAACTTTCCAAAATCACCAATCAAGCTCCAAAACACACACATATACACTGCCTAAGCCACAATATCACACCCAAACACAATAACTTAATCACTAAATCATAAAATCTTAAGTCTTTAGCTTAGGGTTGAAAATCTCACCTTACCCAAGAATCTAGGAAGCAAGGACAAGCCTTCCCTTCAAGTTAATTTGAGCCTACAATACAAGGAGCTCACAAATTTCAACATTTTTGCCCAAGAAATTCGAAAATCAAGGCTAGAAATTCGAAGAGCAAACTGTGGCTTACTTTAAGATTGATTGTGTGAGTTTTGTAGAACTCGACGCCGCAGTCACGTGCCGCAAATGGTGCGTCAATCGGAGCTCCGGATCAAAAGTTATGATCAATGGAAGGTTGAGATGAATAGGAAAGGGTTTCAATCTCCCCCCTTTCCCTTTTCTTTGTTCAGCGTGTGTGTGTTTGTTTTGGGAAGAAAGAGAGCTGAGCTCTCTTAATTAAGAGAGGCTTGGCTAGGCCATGGGCCCAACTTGGGTCTGGTTGGTCCGGTTTAGTCCATTCGGCCCAATCTTGGGTCGATTTTTTTAAAATTTGTGTCGAAATTTTTGTTTTAAATTTTTCTATCACATTAAGCCATAAAAACCTCATTTCTCACTTTCTAGAATATATTCTAATTTATGACTTAATTAGCTATTAATTAACTAAATTTTACAAAGACAACAAGAGTAATACTCTGTATTTCTTATACGAATATGCATATTTCACTTTTGGATTAATACAAGAGAATAAGAAATTTAATGATATCATTAAAGAAACAAGCACATAAGCCTCAATATCCTATATTATGAGGTTGTTTTCAACAATATCTCAAAATCAAAACATGTATAGGATAACTATTAGCATAAGTTTTCAATGATATTTTATATTAATAAAAAATAATACTAAATATAAAGATGAGTATTATTAACTACAATAATATAATTTTTTTTAATTATTTACCATTTTAAGTTTATGAATTTTAATACGATTATGTATCATGTGTAAAATTAACTATATGAGATAATGAGATTAAACCTTTGTACTTATTTGATTTAGATGAAATTTTATAATTTTATGACAACTCTAAGGTAACGTTTAAAAAGGAGAATGAAATTGAGAGACATATGCCAAATTAAGTATTTATATTGTGTTTAGTGTAAAGGATACCTAATTGAATTAGGTTTTTCTTAAAATAAAATAAAAAATTTTATTATTTCCCTAAACATGATTTTTGAACTTTAATTCCTCAAATATAAATTTTTTTTTTTGGCATTTGGGCAAGTTCGACGAACTCTATAAAAAATAGCAAGTTCGCCTTATCCTCCCCCGAACTCCCTTTAAAGTTTCAAAACGCACATTTTTTAATCCATATCATCGTTTCTAAAAGAGCACATAGATCTACAAACAGTATACAGGAGTACACAAAAATACACAGACAACAAGCATGGCTTCTTCAAGGATTTTTTTAATTATAAATTAAGAAAAACAAGCCATATTTAACAATGGCAATCATTATTATCGTCTCCAAAAATACACGGATACACCGGAATAAGCCATATTTAACAAGAATTTTTTAATTAAAAATAAAAAAATATTTCCCAAAAATAAAATACGACTTATTTGTGTACTATTGTGTATTTTACTTTTTGAGAAATAGTTTTTTTAGAAAATAAGTCGTATAGACCATTCAAAAAATAAGTTCGTATTTTATTTTTGGGAAATAATTTTTTTAATTAAAAAATTATTGTTAAATATGACTTATTCCGATGTACCGTGTATTGTTGGAGACGATAATAATGGTTGCCATTGTTAAATATGGCTTATTTTTCTTAATTTATAATTAAAAAAAATTCTTGAAAAAACCATGCTTGTTGTCTGGGTATTTTTGTGTACTTATATATACTGTTTGTAGATTTATATACTCTTTTAGAGACGATGATATGGATTAAAAACCGTGCATTTTGTAAACTTTAAGGGGAGTTTGGGAGAGGGTAAGGCGAACTCTATAAAAATTTTAGAGTTTGCTGGGTAAATCGACTTTTTTTATAGAGTTCGCCGGGGCGGCGAACTTGCCCAAATACAAAAAAAAAAAAAATCGTATTTGGGGAATTAAAGTCCAAAAATCGTGTTTGAGGAAATAATAAAAAATTTTAATTTATTTAAAAAAAAACCAATTGAATTATCTCTCAATATCCTATTATGTCTCATTATACCTAACTGTATGAATAAAATTATTAAACTATCTTTACCAATACAAAAAATATAATTAAAATAAAATCCTAATACAAAAGAATAAAGAAAAAATCAAGTCATGGTACAAGAAGAAGGAAAGAGAGAAGGGAGTGGAGAAATGGCACAGGTGAAAGTCACTGCCACCACTACGGTCATTGGGAGAAGACAGAGGAAAAGGGAAGAGGACTTGAATGAGAGAGGGAGGGAGGGAGGAAGGGAGGGAGGGAGAGAGAGACCCTTACTACCAGAATGTTACGCTCCCGGCCTCCCCTCTTCTTCTGCCTCTCTCTGAACAACGTCGATGGTGGCTCAGTAGCAGTGCCAGGATGCGACGAAATGGCGACGATGAAGGCTTCTCCCTCCTCACGTTTCGTCTCTCTCTCTCTCCTTGAACTCTGTGCGCCTCTCGCTTCCCTAGTGCGACACGACGGCGGTGGCAGTAGTGATGTTCACAGGCGCCGTCCTCCCCTTCTTCCCTCTCTCCTTCCTTCTTCTTATCCTCTCTCGGGCTTCTCTCCCTCTTTGATTCTGCCGTGTGTGTGAGTTTAGTGTGGTGAGGGTGAAAGGAGGTAGGGAGTGGCAGCTCCTAATGGTAAAGGGTATTAGGGTTAGTGTGTTATTTGTAAATTAGGATTAAGGTTTGATTTGGGAGTTTTTGAATTAATTAGGGTTTGGTAATTTTAACAAAATTAGAGAAATAAAGTATTAATTTAAAATTTAATTTAATCCCTTAAATTACTTTAAAAATACTATTTATTTTCAATTTGCTAATTGATTTTTTAGATAAATACTCAAATTTAAAATTAGAGATAATATAATTAATTTATTTTCAATTCATAAACTTAAACTAAAATCCAAATTATTCAAATTTAAATAGTCAAAACTTTATTATTTTTAAATTTTTAAAATTTTAAATTGTAAATAGAAAAAATATTCAATAGTTTTAAAATTAGATAAAAAAATCTTAATTTATTTTCAAACTCAATTTATCAAAACCTGATTCAATTACTCTTAATAAAATAATTTCTGAAAATCGAATTTTGACCCATTAAAATATATCAAAATTAGTTTGTAATCTAACTTTAAAAAAATTTAAATTTTACATTTTACTCACTTTATAAAAAAAATTTCATCCTCAAAAATTGATGAGATATAAAAATTACATAGTTTCAATTTGATATAAAATAGGTGAAGAAGGTATGATGAAGTGCCAAAAATGTTAAAACAGGCTTGATGGGTTCGTGTTAAGTTATTATGAACGGCGTTCACACATCCTTATTTGTTTAACAAACCAAAAAAAAAAAATTCACTGCTTTCCAACTCGCTTATCACTCCTTTTCAAGTTCACTTGAATATCTAACGTCATTCCCAACACTTTATCTTATATGAAAAAACTCCTCAACTTCCATTCCTTTCGAACTCTCATCTTGATCCACGCCCAACCATTAACTTTGACTTCCAGCTAACTCACTCAAGGTTTTAAATTCACTTGTCATCAAGTGGTAATCCGATTAATCGACCTTATTATTGCAAAAATCTTAATAATCTAACACGCACTCAAACACGTCAATGCAATATCATTATCTCACGTTGTTCGATCACTTAACAACTTATTGCTCTATCCTTCTCTCCTCTTTTCTCTTTCTCTGACATGCTCATCCCTTCTCTCTCCTTGTCTCTATTTCATGTCTCTCTCACTTCGTCCCTCTTGACCAACAGTTTGGTAACAGTAATATCTCTCTTCACCTCCTTAATGGCATCTCCCCTCTAGACCGATAGTGAGACTAATTTTGAGAATTTAGATCCTCTAAATTTTAAATTTTCACTTTAAAGGGTAAAGTGTGATCTCTCACCTTTAAATGGTTTCTCTTTCATATTTTCTCTTGGTCCCACCTATGAAATATATGGTGAGAGATCATACTTTACTCTCTAAAGTGAAATTCAAAATTTAGAGGATCCAAATTCAATTTTGATTGTTGTGAAGAAGAGGTAGGAATTTTTTTTAATTAGCAAGGGTATTTTAATAATTTCACTTATTTCAATTTCTATTTTTATCTAAATCAAACATGATATTAATATATAACCCAATCTTATACACTTTACAATAAATACAATACAAAGATTTAGTTTAATCTCAATTTCTCTCTATCAGTTTCAATTTCTCCTCCAAACATATCCTAAAAAACTATCTTCTTATGTCTTTAGCAACTAAAATAGATAATTCTTTGTTAGTTAAAAAAATAGTTATAGAAGAACTAAATTTTAAGAGGGATGAGTTAAAACTTCAATCACATTGGCCTTTATAATACACATCTAAGAAGAAAAAGCATACATTTAATAAACTTATTACGACTGTGTATTATGGAAAAGAGAATTTGCCTTTATTTATAATTATCGAATACAATATTTTCTTGAAAATTGATTTCAGTTGAATTTCACGGTAAAATGTAGTAAATTTTTATTCAAGTGGCATTTTATCTGTAATCATTCATAATAAAAGAATGAAGAACATTTAAGGTTCAAAATACTAGCAAATGTAATTGAGAATTTCATATTTAAGATCTAATTCAATTACCTTCAAACAATATTGTTAATAAAAACCAAATTCATAACTTGAAAAAAGACTTTTTGCTTAGTACATACTATTATAAAACATTTGATAAATGCTTGAATGGTATCTTGATTTTTTTTTTAACACAACTTTATGCTTTGGAGAAAAATTAATTGCGCTAAACGAGCAAATCAACTTTGATCCTTAAATAATTAATATTACTTATATTTGTATTGGAACAAAAGATTTTTTTTTTTTTTGTGAAAAGAATCTGTATCAATAATTATTATTTTAGGTATTGACAATTTAAGACTTTAGACATAAATTCTTTCTATCATTCTACAAAAGTTAAGACAATATATTATATATCTAGTTATACATTTATCTTATCATTAGCAATTTTGATAGGTGTTTAAACTACTAACAAAAAAATATAACACTGTTTCTAAATATAAATACAGCTACTTCAACTCAACGATAAACAAAATATGTTGCTAAGTATTAACAAGTAACAATGTTAGTTATATTACTAATTTCAAGAATAGATATGATACCAAAATATAAAATAATTCTAAATAAATTTTAACAAAAATAATTTTTCATAATAATTTATTTTGCAATGATAATTAAAAAGGTAATTCAAAGACAAATTTTATTCATAAATCATAAAAAAATATCTACAAATTCAACCACTAATATTATTTAAAGAAAAATCTTTGAAAATATAAATATTTCAATCACAAATTATATATTATGATTAATGAGTAATTATTATACTTTAAAAACAAGTAAATTATTATTTATTGATTTTATTATTTTTAATATTAAAAATAGTTAGACTTTAAATTTAATTAACTTTATAAAATTTTCATAGCAAAAATTATTATGTATATTTTTATTTAAAAAATTAAAAAAATACATTATATATTTTGTATTATCTTATGTAAAACACAAATACATATACTAATTATGTTAAAAAAAATCCAAAGCGGAAGTATTTGAAAAAGTAGCATGAGTTTGAGACTTTACTAATGGCACTAGGAGTGTGCATGAGTTGAGTGAAACCGGGTTTAATGTGACCCAAACTTGTCCCGAAATATATATCAGGCCTATTTATTAGACCCGAATCCAGCCCTAAACCCGATGAAACCTATACATTTTCGGGCCACGATTATACCGAGTGAAAACCGGGCCGTTAACATTACATTACCTTGATACCTTCTTATAAGCTTAGCATGTGAAAATATCCAAATTTTCAAGACTCTAACTAGGGCTGGCAATTCATACCCTACCCGCGGGTACCCAATCCGGTCCAACCCGTTCGGGTAGGGTAGGCTACCCGACCCGCTGCGGGTAGGGTAGGGTACGGTCCGGATATGCCTGCGGGTAGGGTAGGGTACGGGTTTAGGGTGTACCCTACCCTACCCTACCCGCACCTCATATATAACACATATTTTATAAAAATTAGGTATATAGTGAAGGAAGTGAAAGTTGAACCCACAACCTCCCTTATGTTTAGACTTACAATAAATAAACAACCACTAAAACTAGTTAGTTAATTTAGTAATTTAGAGCATTAGTTTTTTATTTTTTATGTTGTTAATATGTATAAAATTCGAAATAATTTAATTTTATATTTACTTTAAAAAAATTTGATATTTCTGCGGGTAGGGTAGGGTAGGGTAGGGTTTAGAATTTTAGGGTGCGGGTAGGGTTAGGGTTGAGAGATTCTCAACCCGCAGGTAGGGTAGGGTAGAGTTTTAATAAAATTTTTAACCCGCGGGTAGGGTTAGGGTAGAGTCCAAACCCTACCCTACCCTACCCATTGCCAGCCCTAACTCCAACTATTATTTGACATGATAAAATTCACTTAGAAAAATATAACAAGAACCAACTATTCTCTAAAATTAAAGCATAACCATAATCAATACTAATATTGTCTAATAACACCAAATTTTAAATCAATATAAATAACACAATATTATGCATTAGTTTAAAATCTTATGCATTTTAAACATAAAACATTAACTTATAGTCTTATAATAACTAATAATACAAAATATTAAGGTTTACAATACTTAAATTCCACATAAGAATAACCATCATCCATCACTAATAACATAATATTAATTGTGTATGATGACCGGGTCACCAGGCCGACTTTGGGTAACCCGAGCCATGGCCTGAACCCCACCCAAAATAATGACAAGGTCTATTTTTGAGACCCTTACTCAGCCCTAGACCCAGTGAAATCATACCAAAATAACCTTTAAAGTGTTCCGGGTCGAGCCGGGTCTTCGGACCGGGCCGGGCCATGCACACCCCTATTAGCACATCTTATGCTTCTAAAATGGCTACACCTGGGTTCAAGAGCTGGTTGAGTCCAATTGTGAACATGAACCCTTTATTGTTGTGTAGTGTGGGTAAGTATTATAATATCACAAAGAGAAAGTCTCAAGGACTAACAGTTTTATTAAAATTTAACTAATACTTAATCAGTAAAAGAAAAATGAATAATCTTACACCATTAAAAATACTAATGATGACTAATTAATGGCTACAAATCACAAAACTTACTGACTTCCTAACACTCTTAAATTGTGTCGCCATGACTTTCTCTGGAATACTCAGCTTATTTCGCCATGACTTGACTCTGCTATTGAAGGCTTCTATTTCATTGCTCAAATTTGATGCATCCTTAGTTCTTACCATTACCAATAATTTGACCATGACAATAAATTGTACATAGTGTGCATAGTGTTGTTAACATCGATAATTTAAGATTTCATTTGTCCATTTGACCACTACACATCTTGTAATAATCTGGATTTATATGAATCTGTCCAAAAGCATGAACTTAGAACTCAGAAAGCAACTAGTCAGTTGATTTTCTCTTTCTTGCCAGAATTGAAGCTATCTGGAATCTAGGTCCGCCCCTTCGCCACTTCTTGAAGGATACCATTGCAGATTGAGCTGCCTCGTACACTACAATAATAAAAAGAAAACAATAAATAAATATTAAAAAAAAATCAATAGCTTCTAGCTAAAAGAATTTGACAACATATTGAATAGTGAAAGCACGATTCATTTAGCAGGCAGCACAAGTCTTACAACTGATCTCTTCTTTTGTCAAAATAGTCCAGAATTTGGAACCAGCTGCAAATGCTGTAGTATGTGCCTTGGTGAGAACTTCCTTGTACCTACTCTTGAATGCCGACAACAACAGAAACCCAATGGTTCTATCACTAACTCTGCCATAAATG